>NW_017729024.1:103963626-103996666 GCF_001723915.1 Gavialis gangeticus
GCATGTACTGACCCCCTAGTCTCAGCATTACCCTGGCCCCAGTTGGTGACCAGGGACACGGCTTTGGAGTTTAATACTAAAATGTAGAGTTCATTCAGTGACCCAGAGGTCAAAAAATGCAGTCCAACTCAATTGTAAGCAAAAATCATGGCTGCATAACAACTGATGTAAGCTTAGTGAGCAGGATCCCTGCCTGACTGGGCAACCAAATGACACTTCCTCCACTTTTGATGCTAGCTGAAGCTCCTGGTAGATTTGGCAAAAATGTCTTATTATGGTTGTGGATCAGGGTTGAGATACTCTGAGTCAGTAGGCCTACACTTTATCTGGAGAAACAGGAATTCTCTTTCCAGAGTTCCAGGTTGTTTTTATTTTTCATTAACATCAAAGCCATCTAAAAGGAAATGGAGCATTTATTTTAGAGCTGCATAGATCTCAGTGTTCAGTAACATATTATTTCTGTAGAATGGATGAGAAGCAAAGGAAGTATAGTTTTCATTACTCTGAAAGTGTGTGGTTAGTGCATTTTATTATTATGTACAGAAAATATATTTAGCATAAATGGTCATCATTAAAATGTCAGCAAATGCCAATAATTACCACATACTGCTCTCTCAGGTACCACAGCAGTTTCCTTTTTCTGCAAGGGAGGAAGAACTGTGGTATCTAACAGACCACCATGCAGTAAATGTCAGCAAATGATGACTTTATAATGTCAATCTCAGTAGTAAAGGTTGTAGCTAACTTTCCAATATAATCCCAGTTAATGCTGTTGCACTTTGACATTGACTGTGTAACATTTTAATTTACCTTTCTTCTTCAAACACAGATTTTAATAATATATCATGACTTAAATTCAGATGTAGCAAAACATCAGTCCTAAGCTTTAGAGGCCAAATTCCGACCTTCCTTTTGAGCATCCAAGCGGTTTAGGCATCCAAGTGCAGTTGTATTCCACCCTGTTCAAGTCCATGAAAATCGATTAGTGCATCTATATTTGTAATGCACCATTATCTAACCCTTCAGATTGAACACAGACAAAAAGTCAGGAGAAGAAATACCCACCCACTTTCTGCTGCAGTAGTTTTGCAGGAACTCAAGCATAGTACAGCAGTATCACACTTAGGCCCCCTCTGTACTTTATATCTGCTACTCAGTTACCCTGTAAATTGCACAGTAAGTTTAGACTGGCTACATGAGCAAATTAACTACAGTGCCTAAAAAGGTCCAGCCAGCTATAAAGTTATGGCTTGAAAGTGTGTAATAAAGGTATAGCTGGTTTCTATCCAGCTTTAATTTGCATGTCCAGGCACTCCGCAGCTGGGAGACTACAGCTGCTGCGATCTTTCAGCAGGTGGGGAGCACAACACACCCCTGAGGCTGGGAGATCCCAGGCGCTGTGATTTTTCTCAGCTGTGGGGGCCCTCCACACAGTGGTTGGGAGATCACAGCTACTGTAATCTCTCAACCATTGCGATCTTCCAGCTGCGGGGTGCTCCACACATCCCAGGGGCTTGGAGATCACAGCAGTGCCCCATGGCTACCAGGGCTGAGAGTCCCACAGCTGACAAGACTCTCGGTTTCCGCTGCACCCCACCCATAGCTGGGGCTGAGAGTGCCCACAGCTGACAGGAGTCTTGGTCCAGCTGCCCATGTGGCCAGGGCTGAGAGTCCTATCGGCTGTGGGGACTTTCCGGCCTAGCTATGCATGGTCCCCACAGCTAGGAGCCCTCTCAGGAGGGGGCTTCCTGACGTGGGACTCTGCTTCTTGCCAAAGCAGGTGGAGCCAAGGATCAAGCTCCCCCTCCACTGGCAAGAAGGTGTGATGGGAACTAATGTGCTGTCCCACAATCATGCCTCCTGCCATGCAAATGTCATGGTAGGGGCCACAATTGTGTGGATTTCACATTAAATCCCATCATGCCTTTACTTGCATGTGTAGAGGGGGTCTTGCACACCTAAAGCCACTTACAAGCCTATTAGTTGGAATAGAATCTTTCCTCAGATTTCCTGACAAAACCACAGTGGGAGTGTTTACACATGCATTAAGGAGCTTTTCCTAATTAGCATTAAATTTTAGCACGTCCAATGTGATGTACCTAATATGTGCATTAGGCTGCCTTAATGTGCATAAACAACTGTGTACAGTTTTTAAGTGATGCCTGAAGTGCAGTAGCCTATCTTAATGCACTTTAGCATAATAGCACAGCTTTTTACATGATGCTTTAATGTGCAGTAAAACAGGCTATTGCACGTTAAAGTGTACATGTAAACATGCCCAGTCTATAATAAGAACTGAAAACTGTAGTAGGCATCTAATAGGCACCCACTGCCCAGAAACTGGGAATCAGCAAAACTAAAATCCCTGCTTCTAGGCTCTCTCAAAATCCTGGACCCCATATAGTAATATTATTTGTGTTGCTTTATTTCCATCATTCTGTTGTCAAGCAAATTCTTTCATTTGCACAAAAAATGTCTCGTTCTACTTGGGATTTACTGATCCCTTGACAGTTGTGAACAGCCTTGAAGGTTTGTTAATGCAGAACACATGTCATTAATCAGAGTGTTTAGTGTATTGCTGTATCGCTCTATACTTAAGAAATTATTTTGAGAATGCCTGGTCAAAAATATTGTCTCCACAGTTTGTTTATTTTATTTCCTTTTTCTCTGGTCCCAGATGATGGTATTCTTCCTCTGGTGACAGGTGCCTGGCTTCAACTCCCACTTGAGCCTTTTTACTCTCTTCCTTATTTTGCTAAAAGTGACAGAAAAGATGGCTGGCCCTGGAGAAAGAAACCGCTATCACTTTCTTTTATCACCTATAACACTTTGTGGGGGTCTGTTATATATCATTCATAAGTTTGATACTGCATTATAAGTCTCTTGCTAAAACTTAAGTTTAGTTTTGAGCAGGAAGGGAGAGTGTTTTTTCAGTGGGAAGGAAAGAATCCATGTGTGCGCATTACCAGGGCGCCTCTTGGTGTTACTAGAAACAATGACCATAAACTGAAGGAGAGTAGATTTAGATTGGACCTCAGGATTAAATTTTTTAGGGTGAGGGTTACCAAATTATGGAATGGGCTTCCAAGGGAGGTGGTGCTTTCCCCTCCCTTAGAGGTGTTCAGAAGGAGATTAGACAATCTGATCTAGTAGGTCCCTTCTGACCCTAGAAATCTATAAAATCTATTAATAGACCTATAAGCTTGCGCATTCTAAGTTGGTTAATAACAAAAGAATTTGGGGACTAGATCATATGAGATGTATGTTCTCAATGCCTTTCCTTCACTGGGAGCTGGAGGATTTTATTTTATTTTTTGACCCTTAACCTGTTAGATTTTTGTTTATGATTGATTGAATATTTCACGTGTATCAAACATTCAATAAATATGGGCAGCAGTGGAGTTCGTCAAGCTTAATAACTAAGATGTAAAACCAAAAAACTAAACATCTGAAATTGGAAATATTGTCTTCTGAATTCAGGGCTGCCAACCCACTATGTTTTATCCACTGTAAAGTCTTATTAAAAAGGGTTAAACATGAATTGAGAAAGTATTGAATAATGTATTCTTTAATAAACTGCTAAAATCTCAGCTGTTTCAAATTTAATAAAGTAACTCTTCTTTCTTGTGCCTGATGTTATATTCTTTGCACTGAACAAAGGCGCAGAGATATTTCCCAACAAACTTATGATTACTAAACAGACTATATACAATTTAATGGTGTTGGAGTAATGTTGTAGCTGTGATGTTCTAGGAAATATGCAAGAGGTAAGGATTTTTGTGGATGATATCATCTGAAGAAGAATGCATTGCATTCCAAAGCTAGTCTAAGTCTATCCCAACCATGCGGTTGGTCCAATAAAATATATTACCCACAAAAATCCTTGCCTTCCTTATATGCACGTGTAGTTTATATGCTGTGGTAAGTGCTGTATTGAGCATAATTTTGAATTGTTGACTGGACTGTCAAACTGGTCCAAATAAAGGCTGAAGAACCAGTCAATGCATAACATTTAAAAGCAGATAGTGAAACATTCTGCTTGGAACCACTTTGATGTAGTGAAGAAAATGGGTTATCCATCGTCCATGTAATCCTGACATTTCTATACCATATAGAAAGGTTGTGTGACTTGCGCTGTCTTCATTTGAAGAAGAATAACAACAGGCAAAATGAGATTTTTAGAAGTTATCTAATAGTATTTTTTACACTGGAAGCTGGAATTCAATTTAAATTTTCTATAATTCAGAATCATAGAATCATAGAAGTAGGGTCAGAAGGGACCTTCTAGATCTTCAAGTCCGACCCCCTGCCTGGGCGGGAGAAAAGACTGGACTCAAATGAGTCCAGCCAGGTAGTCATCAAGCCTCTTCTTAAAGATCCCCAGGGTAGGAGCCAGCACCACTTCCCTAGGAAGTTGGTTCCAGCTCCTAGCCGCCCTAACTGTGAAGTAGTTCTTGCGGATGTCTAATCTAAATCTACTCTCTAATAATTTGTGTCCATTGTTCCTTGTCATGCCAGGGGGCGCTAGGGGAAACAGTGTCTCCCCTAAACCCTTCTGGTCCCCCCTACTGAGTTTATAAACAGTCACCAGGTCCCCCCTCAGCCTTCTCTTGTGAAGGGTGAACAGGTTTAGGTCCCGCAGTCTTTCAGTGTAGGGTCTGTCCTGTAGTCCCCAGATCATGCGAGTGGCTCAGGATTTTTGCTGTGACACATTTTAGGGACACTTCTACTGAATGATCTTGCAAGTAAACTCTCCTGTCACACAACTTGGTATGTTGGTTATACCCAAAATAGATTTAGAAGCAGTGGGGAAATAGCATCTTAAGTTCTGTTTGTTTTTGAGTCAATTCACAGCTAAGTCAATACAGTTTATATATTTGATCTACATAGTTATTAATATAATATGTAGTATATTCTCAGTGTAGGAATATCAGTCATTACTCCAAATACCAGACCCAGATTCCTGCTCATCTTCCTGTGCAAACTAAATACTGTGCTTTCCTTTCCATGTCACACTTTACCTGTTAGGCCTGGAAGGATCCCTTAAAGTTGAGTTGCTGCTTAAATGGTTATGAATCCAGATCTCTTCTGAGTTCTCCGCTCCCAATTTTTGTGTTTTGGGCAGTGGGAAATCCTTGCTTTGTTGAAGCCATTGAAAGCTCTGACCTCAGGGCTAGGGCCAGACATTACACATAAACTGATTTAAGTGATCAGAAACAGGTTTAAACCTGTAACAGAACAGATGTTCAGTGCACATAAGCCAGTTTGAGAATGGCTGAAACTGGCTTGAGATGAACCTGGTTGAATGTAGTATCAGACTTAACTGATTTGCCTTAAACTGGTTTATGCAGTGTGTGTCCCAGACCCCTTGCTGGCTTAAGATAAATCAGACACCCTCAGCATCCTGGCATGCTCTGTGGGCTGAGCAGGGCTCTCTACTCCATAACAGGGCTGGCCCCTCCCTTTTGTTCTCTGGCTGCAGCTCCAGCACAGACTGGGATGCTCCCCTCCTCCCCTCACCAATCTCTGCTAAGCAGGAATTCCTCCTTCCTCTCTGCCTTGTGGAGAGGTGTCTGTGTATTAGCTAGCAGACCACATGCTGGCTACAGTCGCTGCTGAATCAACAGGCAGAATCAGCAGGTAGCTGGTAATGTCCCTCTGTTGTTTTCTTAATGGAGTGATATGATAAACACTGAGGGGGTGATAAACACTGTTATCAATTCCCTGCTGGGCTAATCAGAGCCTCCTGCGGGGGTCTGACCATGCTCCCCTCAGCTCAATACTGTGGAAGGAGGGAAGGGCTGTTCTACCCCCCACCCCAGCATCTAGCCTGAGCCACTGCAGGCATGTGCCTGCATGTGTGGGAAGTCTGTGCAGTTACAAACAGGTTCAGCTTAGCCAGGTTAAACTATCCTGTAAAGATTGAATCAATTCAGGCTCAGGCTTTTTGAATGTCTGTCTCTAGCCCAGAGGAGCCAGGATTTTGCATTAATTTCAAACATGCCAGGATTTTACCCATACAGTTTGATCCTTGTCTAGTCATGGTCCTGTTAGCAATGCTTTCAGTTGTTGCCATGGAGTTGGGTATGATTTCACAAACATGGAATTGCATGGAGTTCTCAGCTGGTGAAAATTCTCAGTGGTTTCAGTAGAAACCGTAAAGAAATTGACACCAGTGAGTAGGATTAAGAGTAGAGTCCAATAGGAGGAGAGGAAAGCTTGTTTGAAAAAGCTCATAGTTTCTTATGATTAGTGATTGTATTAGGAAAAAAAAAAGTCTGGTATGACTGGAATGAAAATGCACCATCTACAAATCTTATTCATTTGTGATTTTTCTAGAATAAAGGAAGAAATAATAATGATAGCAAATATACATACATATGGTACATAGACCAATGTGAGTAGGAGCAAGCACTATTGCTAAGATTGCATATTTTGTTCCTTCCAGTTTTAGTTTGCATATAACTTGACAAAATTTCACCACTGACACTGAAATTGGCAGTGCTAGGTTTCTGCTTGAAGATCACCTTTCTTTGAAAATTGAGCAAAAGCTGTTAAACTGTTTTTCAGGGAAATGAGTATGGAGCAAAATGCAGTTTCCTTATGAACAGCTTTGCAGTCACAAGCAAACAAGTAGAGATGGAAGTTTGGTAAGAAAATAGCATTAATTGAAAAGATATGCCTTTTAAATATTCTGCTGAAAACAAGTTTTGATTTCCAAGATATTAGTAATTGAAAATCTCCTGTATTCTGTGCGTGTACAACACTACTTTAAGAATGTACTTGCTTGCCTAGGGGAGGAGGCAGAGGAGAAGTACATATGCTACCAAATTCTCAATAGTTTTTAATACAAAAAAAATTCTGCATTTTTGTTTTTTTTCATTTAAAGATAATCTCTTGCCCTTCTATTGAATATATATATATATATATATATATATATTTTAAATACAGTTTTCCAAATCTTTCTTGTAAGTTTTTTTGTTTCTGTGCTTTATTTGTTTGGTTAGGTTTTTAGATCTTTTTTCCTTTTGTGGCTCTATTCTACTTTTCCCTCCAGAACTGATCTACCTTGGTATATCTATCCCTACCTTGTTTTCAATAAAAGTGTTCTCTTGTCTTCCTCTTCCTTCATTTCCTGTTGTTCCCTAGATTGCATGCTTGCTCTCTCTCTCTCTTCTTTTATTTTGTGGCAGTGTCTGTGGAAAAGCTTTCTGTTTTCAAATAAAGTTAGGTTTTGAAGGGACTGGTGACTCAGAAAAGTCTTTCTGCTTGCTTTGGGGAGGGCACATTTAAGTCCTGCTGCTTCTAATGATCCAAAGAGGAAACCAAACCCTCAGAATTCAGAGAAGCTGGGGGATTTGGGGGTCAGGATTCCTCAGACTAAACTTATGCTGTGCCTTTTTATGCTTTTCACAATGTTGAAAAGTCCATGTACCAGTTTTAGAACATTCAATGATAAAAGGTTCCCAGTAGGTCCCACCTTTCATGCATAGCGACTTTTAATTTTGCCTTTGCAACATTTTACTCAGTGTTCTCAAGTGATGTCTTTTAAATAAGCTTATTTTCATGGTAGATGCATTTCTAGGATACCAGCATTTTTACTAATTTATTCAATATTTTTTTGGGAAGAGATCCCCTTCATCACCATATAAAGAAGAAGACACAAAAGAAGACAACAATCCGGCTTCCCAAATAGGTTGTCATTTGAGAAAAACAGAGCATTGCCCAATAGTAGGAGAAATATTCATTAGAAATTCTATTAAAGGAGTCACTGCAGATCCTATAAAATTCTAAGCCAGTTTTATTCATCACCTTCGTTTTAGTGGTGAAAAAAATGGGACCCATTTTTTTTAAACAAAAAAAAAAGAATTTAAAAGAGCCTATTGAAGGAATAGTTCTGCTAAAAGAAAACTACTTGGAGTTCTCAATGGATTAAAACCCCTCTTTTCACTTTGAGAAGGAATGGTGGTTATTTTAAATGGGTGCATATATATAAAAACAATTTTATACAAATGAAACTTCCATTGCATTTAGGGGACATAACATAATACAAAATTGAATGGCTTTAACAGATAGTTGCTGGATAATTTTCAAAACATCCATTTTTTGTGATAGTTAATACTTTTTTGCTTGTGAAAGTGAAGGACTGATAATATTGCTAGATTCTAGAAGAACACAAGCAGGTGTTCTGCAGAATTCCTTTATCATCTATGCCAGTGCATCTTGCTCCAAAGATCTGTTTCCCTTGTTAATCCAGCCCTCAATGTCGTCTAAAATAGCATTGCTTCAGGTTGTGGATAAATATGCACTAAAAAGAAATAATTCTAGGAGAACCAAAGTCCCATTAACTTACATACTCAGCTAGTATATTAGTCCTTTTGTTTAAGACCCACCAGAAGAAGTGGGTATATTAAACTTTTAATTTCTCTATGCTGCGAATGAAAATATTTAATAAAATATTGACATGTATGTGAGCAGCTCTACTGGAATTATTACAGTTCAAAACTTCATTTCAAAACCAAAGCCACATTGTTTGTCAGCTTTCATTTGGGAGCAGTGCACATATGTATATGTAAATGTTTTATTCCATATAATCAATAACTAGTCCCATGAGAGAGAGATATGGGCAGATTCAGTGTAAGCTCCAGAAAAGCAAACAAAGGGCTATTTAAATGTGATACTGTTACAAAGATAATGCTGAATTAGCAGAGAGCCACATTTGAATTAAGGGAAATATTTCAGTTTTGCCTGTTTGTATATGCATAATTGAGGAAAGGATTAAAACTGCAGGATTTGAAAAATACTTACATCTGATCCTCCAGGGTTCTTTCTTTTCTCATCTCACTTATTGCTCCATTTAGTTTGGTAACTGATGTTAAAGGAATTGAGAGGTATGAATACCGTTTCATGGTACTTGTATCCAAAAAGAGCCTGTGTTTAGTATAAAATTTGCGTTAAACTAAATTTTAGGTTATTGTGATCTTTCTGTAAAATGTCCAAAGGCTTGAAGAATACATGTAGGTATTCTATTTTAGTAAAGAAGTTCCCTTAACCTTCAGTAAAGGACTGGTTGCACAAATCGTCAACCTCTGATTTCTCTGTTTTGGAGATGGAGCCATCCATCAAGGTTTGAGTGCAGAGTTAGGAGTGCTTAGAAAGCACTTTCCCATATGTGCCTGATTATTACAGCACAGCTGCTGCCTTGGGTAATTAATGTGAGAGTGCTGCATCTTTCAGATGTGTAGTATGTCTTTATTTTCAGAACCACATGGTCTCTCCTGCTTCTGTTCTATTGCATCTTATAACACTGACATTTCACTGATGATGGGTTCTTGGATGTATGGTTTCTTTTTTGTTGGTACCTGGTGAAAACCAAAAAGCCTTGTATCTGCATGGGAGAAACTGACTGGTATTACCAGATATCTGGTTCTTCACTGTATATACCCTCTAGCCATCCAGCATTTAAATAGTTTGGCTCTCCTCTGTTATCTGAAGTATGATATTGAATTAAGAACCTAAAGTACCTAAATAAGCCTGGCAGCTCATATCTCTTTGAAAGCAAATAAGATTTACTTGATTTAAGAGTTTGGATGCTTTTGAAAGTGTAATCCTAGAGCTTCTGTTTTGTTAATAGGAACTTGTATAATATTCACAATGTTTTTCAAAAAAGGGAAAAACTTCATTTCTGGTTTTTGCTTTTACTTTTTAATGTGAAAATTTGAAGCAATTTGGTAAGTTTTTTAGGGAAATAGGACTCTTATCAAAAGCCCTTTTCAGTCAAAAATCATTGTGCTTGAGTGAAAACCAAGACTCAGTATTAGAAATTATTTTTTCCCTAAAGATCAGCTTTTACAGTCTCACATTCTTTGCTTCAGAAATCTCCATTTCATACAAGAAAAAAATTGAGTCTTCAAAATGGCCTATAACAAAATTTAAAGGAATAGTTTGTATTATTTTTTAAATTGTTATGTCTCACAACTGTACTCATCTCCAGAATATCAGTATGTTGAAATTGGTCTGGGACTGCCTGACTTCCAAGCGGGAAGCAAGCTTTGGATATTGTCTAAGGTTCGGTCTTAGTGAAGCTGTAAAGGGGTATATGTATGTGTCATCAAGAGGGAGGTAGTATTCTTACAACTGAACTGTGAGTTTGTTCTGAACCCCAATGATTTCAGTGAAGACAGCATAGCTCAGCACAAGAGGCAGAGAGGGGAATGCAGACACCAGATCCTGTTTCTAGCTGTTCCACAGGTTTTATGTGAAGTCAAGCAAGTCACTTATTAGTCTGTTGGCACTCCTTGTTGACATCTGTAAAATTGGGCTACTTTTGAGATCCTTCCATTAAAGTTGGGCTTTTTTAAATCACTCTGTGCTGGTCTAATTCTATCCCCATATGGAGCATAGAGACCTTCAGTGGAGCAGGGAGAGACCATCACTTGAGATAGCAGTTTTGCATAAAGATATGCGTTGTTATTGCTCCGTTTCAGGTTTCTTGGAAAAATGCACGTCTAGTTACCAGTTTTCTACACAGAATCTTTATTAGATTCATGGAAAAATCATTCCTTTACCATTAGAGAATTCTTATCCACCTTCTTCTGGCTAACACGGATTTGCATTTTCTAAACTTTTTGTGACAAGGTGTCCTAAGTGAGGCTTATCCCGTTTTTATTTTTTTCTTTAAGAGGCTCAAACAATATTTGTATGCCTTATTTGCATATTATACTGCAATTATGATTTAAGGTTATACTTTAAGGTGTGAATAACATCTTGAAAGCTAAAGATAACAATCTATGGTCACTGATGCCATACACTAACTTTGAGTCTCAAGTAGAGGCACCAAGTATATGGGCACTCGAGGCCCCTGGCTCCCCTCAGGAAGAGGGCTGTCACCTGAAATGTGTAAAACTTTCCACATGTCCATCATCTTAGGCCCTCCCCCAGCAAAAATAAAAGTCAGTGTCCATGGTCTGGACTGGAAAATTTACTTGAAAATCTGGGGTGGGGGTTTCCACTTTTGTTTAAGGAGGACTAGTTGTGCAAACCACTGTTGGTGGGATAACTTTTGAGACACCTTACATGGAGTAGAAGGCTACTTAGCATTTTTGAGAAAACAAATCAGTTTTTAGGGTTGGTCTAGTATAGAGCACCCAAAATATGAGATACCAAAATTACTAGTCATTTCATCAAAACTTGGTCAGGGTTGTGCCAGGATCTTTGCTAGTCATGATTTAAGGACAGGCAATGGGGAGTACTGGCCATGGGAACTGGCCAAAGGGTGTGCAAGACTAGGGCTAGGGCAGGCATTCAAAAAGCCTGAGCTTGAATTGATTCAGTCTTTGCAGGTTACTCTAACCTGACTAGGCTGAACTGGTTTCCAATCGCATAGACATTCCCTCTGGACTGAAGAAATGCAGATATATGCCTGAAGTGGCTCAGGCTAGAAACCAGGGGGTGCTAGAGCAGTCCTTCCTTCTCTTCCATAGTTCTGAGCTGAGAAGGGGTGTGGCTGGACACTGATTAGGGAGGGGTTCCCTCCCTGGCTGCTCCTGATGGGTGAGGGAGCCAGCAGGGAGTTGACAACACAGTGTTTAGCACCCCATCGAAAAAACAAAAGCCTTTCTCAGTTCAAGTTCTTCAACAACTTTTTCCAAGGAAGGAACAATGGCCCTGTTGATTAGCTCCAAAAAGCCCTAAGTGGACCCTGTCCTGTCTGCCTTACACAGATACCTCTCAGCATTACCTAGCATACCAGATGCTGGCTATAGTCCATATTGTGGGAGAGGGGTGGGGGGAGTCTCTACTTGAGCAGGGAGTGGTGAGGGGGATGTGGAGCAAGGGGAAGCCAGGCAGACACTGCTATACCTGCAGTCTCTGCTGGAGCTCCAGGTAGGGAGCAAAGTAGCACTGCTCTGGGGCAGAGAGCTCTGCCCAGGGCTGCAAAGCATATGAGATGCTGGGGGACTCTGGTTTAAGTTAAACCAGGAAAATGTCTGGGACAGACTTTGCATAAACAAGTTTGAGCTAAATCAGTTAAATCTGATACTACATTCAACCAGGTTTATCTCAAACCGGTTTATGATTTCCATTTCAAACTGGTTTATGTGCACTGAACGTCTGTTCTGTTACAGGCTTAAACGAGTTTCTGATCACTTAAACTGGTTTATGTGTAATGTCTGTCCCTAGCCTAAGACAACGAAGAGTATGTGCTGAATCGGAGGCTGCACCCAGCAGATCTCATATGGAGCAGAAGTACAAATTAAAGCTGCCCTTCCCTTTCAGGCAGAAACTCTCACAGAAGGCAGCAGAAATCACTGTTTCTTTTTTTACACAATAAAATTCCCCCTGTGGCTTAAAGGACTCATTTAGTGCAGCAAGGTGTAATTCAAACCTCTCTGCACCAGTTCACTAAATTTTGCTCAAGTTCAACATTATAGGAGTGTTAAATATGTTTTATTGGTATCTGACACACAAATTTATAGTAGCTTCAAATTATAAATCTTCTGACAGGCAGCTTTCCCCCTTATAGTTAGTAATAAACCACAGGCTAAAATTGTATTTTATTCTGGAGTACGTGGCTTGACTGTTGAAATACCTGAGAGTTTACATTTATAACACTGCATTTTTAAAGCACTGGGCAAGGTTCAGCATAGCTGAGACAGGCAGGTGAAAATTACACTTCCTGAGCTAGCTAAGGCCATTTGTACTGAGGGGGTTAGTGATTCACCCTCAGGAGACAACACTTCATTCTTATAGGGTTTTTTTTTCCATTTCTGCACTCTGAATAGTTGTTTATCATTATTTGTCACAAAATTAAAGTGTGGCTTGGGGCTTGATTTGGCAGGGGTCATGGTTATGAATATATTAAAGTCTGCTTCTTGTTTTAGAAAGGATGCTAGGAGATTTGAGTCCTGCCACATAACAGAATCTTTGTGGTCTTGACATCAGTTCATCCCTCATTTGCTGTGACTCAGGGCTGGGGAGTACACTTGGCACAGAACCAGAAAGTCAGGATGGTAGGCAAAGGTCTTGCCTTTATGCCTCTCCTCTTTCTGAAACCGTCTGCAGGCTTTTGAATCCCTGGCCCACATTAGCAGCTCTGACTTTCATACATACAGTTGCAAGAGCTGCCACCTCTTAGGCCAGAGGTGAAGGGGGGTGGTCTAGGGTGGCATGTGACCAAGGCTCCCTTTTGTCACTGACTAAGCCAGCCCTACAGCTGCCTTGACCATCCTGCCACCAGACTTCAGGGCCTACATCTGGCCAAATATTACCATCTCTGGTATTACCAAAATGAACTAGTTGGACAAAAAAATATATCTTCTAGTGTGGTTTTTTTTGGTCTGTTGTCTGATTTTTGAAGCTGTTTGTGAATTCCCCCCACCCAAACACAACTCTCAGCTACAGTAGGGACTCTACTCTCTTACCCCATGGGCTCGAACAAGGGCAAGCATCCATTATCATCTCTCATTTTCCTCCCTGATCATTCTTAAACCTCACGTTTCCCAACCCATCTCGTATTTCTGTGCTGCCTCACAGTCCATATTCTACCTCTGCTCCTGCTCATTCATCTGCCTCACCTGCACTGCCATACCCAAGTCTGCTGCCAGAAACCATGTGCCAAATTCCTGACATAAGGTACCAAATATCTGGTTTAGATCAGTCCTGAGCTATGCACCCAGGGCTGTTCTCATGCTCTGTCTCAGCAGTGCTCATTGGTGTGTTCAGAGCCATTTGAAGGCTGCTACCTTGCCTCATTTCTGGGGTTTGTGTGAGCAGTGGTCTTGGGGACAACATAAAGACATACTCTTAGCATCATCTGTCCTTCAGTTTCTTCCTTAAATGTCTTTCAACTTTCTGTCCTCTTCTCTTTCCCTCCCTTTCTTCTCTTTCCTTTGTCTTCAGTTATTTTCCCAAGGGCTGGGGTGGTACAGGCACTAAGGTGCACAGTTGACCACCCAGAAGTTGCAAATGTGAAGCCAAAGCAGAAACATTTATGGTGCAGCCTGTCAGATTCCAACGAATCTGAAAATTCTGCTAAATACCTTGTCACAAGGACATAAAAAAACGAAGTTATTTTCTCCTTTCTTCGTGTTCCACTGCCTTCTCACTGACATGCTGTTTCTCAGTCTCCTTTCTTGTCCTTCCCACCCTTCTCAGTTAATCTTTCCTCTGGCCCCTGCCTCTCATATTTCTCTGCGCTTCCTGCCACATGACTTCTCCATATAACCATAACCTGTATCCTGTCCTCAAGAGATGCAGGATGGCAGCCATTTTCAGTTGAAGTATAAGTTGACAATAAAACTGCAGGATGTCAGGAGATCATGAAGAGTTTTACCAGAAAATAAACAAGATCGTAACACAGTGAACTAGAACTGAGAGACAGTATTGTGAGAGCTGCCAACCTTGCTTTCTGTCAGTGTGCTAAGTTGGGAATGTGTGCGTATACAACCCCCCCCCCCCTTTTTTCTAAAGTATCAAAAGCATGCGCTTGTCTTCCAGAATGAGAAGAAGAAAAAAAAATGAGTGTTTAGTTAGATGCTGTATGTAACAATCGAAAATGTCTTCTTTTTTCTGCGCAGGAAGGGCTAAACTCTGATCTCGGTTACTCCAAACTCTCGTTGGCATAACTCCAATCCAGTAACTGGAATCAGTTAATTTTACACTACTTCAGCTAAGACTGAATTCTTTACCTTGGAATCTGTCCATAAAAATGTGATCCATGCAATTACTGTGGGGACCAAGACCTCATGTTCAGATGTACAGCATAGTTGTTAGACCATCTACAGAACAATCCATGCTCTGCAATTGCTGCCTACTGAGTCTAATACTGATAAGCTGTGAGCCTGTCTGTACAAAAACAGAGATGCCCTTTGCTTCTACATTATTTATTGACATCACATGGCTTCCTAATGGTGTTTTATAATAACTCTTTATCTTTTTCTTTTTTTTTTCTTTTTTTACTTCTTTCCAGTCTCAGTAGACAAGATGTCAATAGAATAAGTGGCCTATATTCCAGACCTTGCCATGAACCATTTAGTGGGACCACCTGAGGGGGAGGTGAATGAAGAGCCAGCAAACGTAGAGGTGAATGAGTCAGTGGAGGCTGACCTAGAGCATTCTGAGGTGGAGGAGGAACAGCAGTATGCAACTCATTACCCAAGGCATCCCAGTAGCAGCCAAGGAGGACAGTCTGGGCAGGAGGAGGAAGGAATGCTAGCTCGATCAGCCAGCACTGAGAGTGGCTTCCACAATCACACAGATACTGCCGAAGGGGATGTCATAACCACAGCAGATGACAGCTATGACATTGACAGAGTTCAGGAGAATGAGGATGAGACTGCCTACGCAGTACAGTATAGACCAGAGTCTGAGGAGTACACGGAAAATGCTGAGGCTGAGCATGCTGAGTCCATTCATAACCTAACTCTTCCAAACCGCTTACACTTTCACTCCATTGAACATGAGGAAGCCATGAATGCAGCCTATTCAGGGTATGTCTACACTCACCGGCTCTTCCACCGAGGGGAGGATGAGCAGTACGCTGAGCCTTATGCTGACTATGGGCTACAGGAGCATGTGTATGAGGAGATAGGAGATGCACCTGACCTGGATGTCAGGGAGGGTCTCCGGCTTTACGAACAGGAAAGGGAGGAAGCAGACAACTATCGCAAGGAAGCTCTTGGTGCACGCCTTCACCACTATGATGAACGGTCTGATGGAGAGTCTGACAGCCCTGAGAAGGAGGCAGAATTTGCTCCCTATCCACGGATGGACAGTTATGAGCAAGAAGAAGATATTGATCAAATTGTAGCTGAGGTCAAACAGAGCATGAGCTCTCAGAGCCTGGACAAGGCTGCTGAAGACATGCCAGAATCAGAGCAGAACTTGGAACGTGCCCAGACACCCAGTGGTGGGGGGCATGAGAGTAATGGCCAGCTCCCAACTGGCCCTAGGCCTGCAGTCAGCTCAGGGGAGTCGGTGCAGAGATATAGCAAGGAAAAAAAGGATGCAATATCATTGGCCATCAAAGACATTAAAGAAGCTATTGAGGAAGTGAAGACAAGGACCATTCGTTCTCCTTATACTCCTGATGAACCAAAAGAACCCATATGGGTGATGAGACAGGACATCAGCCCAACCAGGGACTGTGATGATCAGAGGCCACTAGATGGAGATGTAAGTATATAAAGCTATTGGCTTGCTCCATACAATTAAAGAAAGAAGGGATAGGTAATATAACCCTTTCTTGGAATACACTGCCTCTCTCTCTTTCTTTCTCTCTCTCTCTCATTGCAATATACATTATACTACATGGCTTATTCTGTTACTTGTTAAGTTTATAACACTTTGTCTGTTTCACTCTTATATTTTACAGGCTGTTGTGTTTTACCAATGGGGTTTATTTCCTAACTCATAGGCCTATCACTGATATAAGTAGAGTGGCTGCCAACCAGCTTACCTCAGACTTATAGAGTCCTGCACACTTCTGGTAGTTTTGCATTTCTTCTAGATGACATGTGACCTTGCAATGCTGTTAGTGTTTATAGATTTCATTTTTTTGCTATGGGGTTTTTTTCTGGTTTTGTTTTCAGTTTTTTACACAATGTATTTCTCATGGGTCTTACAGAAGTTGGGTGCCTCAGAGACGTATCTGAAATCATGTAGATTCATGTAGAAGTAGGACTGGAAGGTACTTTCAGAGGTAATCTAGTACAGCCCCCTGCCTAAGGCAGGATCACCCTATCCAAACCATCCTATACAAATCCATTGTCTAAACTACTGTATTTACTCAAATCCAAGATGAGGGGCTTTTTTCCTCATGTTGCATAGGGAAAAAAATCATCCTGGATTCAAGTACAGGCGGGGGGGCAGGAAGCAGGTGCCAGGGCATGAAGACAGTTTTGGAAAGAGGGGCAATGGGAGTGGGAGGACACTGGTGGAGGAGACAGGCAGCAGGGAGCAAGGGGCTGGGATCAGGCCACTTGACTTCCCTTCTGCCTGCCCCCCATAACTGTTTGCCATACTGCAGTGGTGGGGGGAATGACACACATTTAAAGTTAATCTTCCAATAATGTGATTGTAGACATGGAAAATTATAACAAATGTATACATTTTCCACGTCTAGAATCTAATTATTGGGGGAGGTTATCTTAAATTCAGAATCATCTTGGATTTGGGTAAATATAGTGTTAACAAAACTACAGTCAACCTTGACACAACCACAGGACATAACCTAAACTGTCACAGATAAAGCAGAGGGACAGCAGGAGACAATGTCCTGTTGCTGAGAAGCTTGTTAAAATATGCTCAAAACATCCAAGGAATAGGACCATGTCACCTGCTACAGAGGAAGGCAAAAACCCTAACACTCTGTGCCCATCTGATCATGGGGTAAAATTCCTTCTTGACCCCAAGCACGGTGACTGGTGTAACCCTGGGCAGAGGAGCAACATGCTATACCCAGGAACCTCCAGGTTTAAGTCCCAGCATGCTTCTGACGAAGGAAAAAAAACCCAAAGCAATCTGGACATATGTAGCAGCAAGAGGGGAGAAAATTTCTTTTTAACTCCGTGTGGCAATCAGCAAAGCCCAGGAGCATGGGAAATGCCAATAATAGAGAGTCCATAACTTCCCTAGGCAGTCTATACTGCTGCCTCATTGTTCTAACAATGAAGAAGTTTTTCCTGGTATCCAATCTAAATCTACTTTGCTACACTTCAGGCCACTGGTTTATGTCCTGCTCTCTGCAGGAAAATGAAAAAGGTATTTTCTTTTTTCTTTATGGAAGGCTTTCAGATATTTGACAACTGCTTTCATGCACTTTTGCTGCAAGCTGGACGTGCCTATTTCCTTCAACCTCTTGTCTTATAAAGGGCTTGGAAGACAAATCATTTTTGTCACCTGCATCAGGACCCACTCCAACTTCTCCATGTCCCTTTTGAAATGTGGACCCCAAATTGTACACAGTACGCCAGATGAGACCTAACCAGTGACAAGTAAAGAAGCATTAGTACCTTCTGTGTCCTGCACCTAATGCTTCTATTGATACATTCCAAAAGTGCATTCATCTTTTGTGTAACTACATCATACTGAAGACTCATACTGAGCTTGTGTTCTACCATGAATCCTATATCCTTCCCTGTAGAGCTGCCATCCAGTCAGGTGTCCCCCACAATTAGGCATTTGTATTTTTTATTATTCTTCCTGAGGTATAGCACCTTTCATTCATTAGCACTGAACTTCATTCAGTTAGATCCCATCAAGATCTTTCCTAATTGCACTCCTGTCCTCCAACATGTTCACAGTCCTTCCCAGTAAGAGTCATCTGCAAATTTGCTGAAGAAGCTTTCTATGCTAGCATCCAAATTGTTAATAAACATGTTAAAAAGCATTGGGCCCAGGACAGACCTGTGGGATTCCTCTTGAAACTTCCTGCCATTCTGGCATGGATCCATTTATAATTACCCTTTGCTTATGGCTATCAAACCAATTGACTACCGTAGAGTAAAAATTACTTCATAATACTTTTTTCTAGTGCACATTTCTCTAACTTGTTTATAAGAAGGTCATAAGTGACTTTGTCAAAATCCCTGCCTAGTCCAGATACACTATACCTGCGCCATTGCCTTCATCTACTCAGATTATCTCTGATCACTGTTACCCAGTTTATGTTACAATAAAGCATAGCCACTCTAGGCTGCACCTTAGTATAAACACCTCACCTGCCTCCCCCCTGCCCCAACTGGCCTGGATTGGGTTAACCAAACTGCCTAGCCACAACTGTCACTGTTGCTCTCTGGGCCAGGCTTAACCCAGCGAAGAGCAGCAGCCCAGCAGTGGCAGCAGGGGTTGGGCAGGCAGATTACTATTCGCCTGCCATGTCTTGATGGAAATCATTGTTGTTGTTCTTATGAGCAGGAAACTGCCTATTATGTTTTGTATGTTGGGGTCTTTTGCCCACCCGGGTCTGACCCCTGATTTCTGTAGGTAGGCCTCCTTGTCCAGAACCCACCAAACAGGGTTTGACTCTGAGGCTCTAGCCTTCCCCTGTGTGGGGCCTCGTTACCATACCATTCGCCCTCCCCCCTCCCTGTTCTCCCTGGAGCTTCTCACTGCCCCCCTCTCTGGGGCTGGGATCTCCACGCTGCCATGGGTTCCATATGAGGCCTCCTCCAACCCCTAATAGCCTCACCCAAACCTCTGGTTTTAAACAGCAAACAAAACACAAGCCCCTGAGCTATAATATAAATTCTCTCACTCTGCTAAAACATCATTCCAGCCACACCAAGGGTGTTCCATCTCTCACCATTATCAGGCTGCTCGTGTAGTCAGGCCTCTCCCCTTTGCTCACTCAGGCAGAGCTCCTTTCCTCTTGGCTGCCAGCAGGGAACTGCCTGCCTGGCCTCAGCCCTGGGGTTGAAACAGGAACTAGGCCCTGCCCCTTCCGGTCAGCTGACCGCTAGCAGGTGTGGGTCACTGGCTCTCTCTAGTTGCCATGGTAACCCACAGCTGAGCTCCTTCCTCACTGCTCCAAAAGTAGGTGGCACTTTAGTGCCCTGCTACAGAAGCCTTCATGTCAACACCACCATTTCAACCATGTGTTTACTTGCATGACACAATGGTCCCTCCCTGGTCCTTTGACTTCCACATGGAGGATTAATGAGAACGCTACTTGTGCTCCAAGCTCCTTAATCCTCCTGCCAAGAATGTTGCAGTCTCCTTTGGTCTGCTCAATCATTCCTGGCAGTATTGTTGGTACCTACATAGACGAGCAGGAAAGGGTAGCAGTCTTGATGGATGGGTGAGCTCTGGCAATCTTTCTGAAACATCCTGAATACAAGCTGTAGGCAAACACCACACTTCCTGGGACACAAAATCCAGATGACAAATTGGTGCTTCTGTCTCCCACAGAAGAGAGTTGCCAGCCACCACTCCCCTCTTCCCTCTTGGTTCAGTGGTCTTAGAGCCCCCATCCCTGGGGCCTTGCGTTTTCTGCACTCTAGATTGCCAAGTCCTTCAGGTATTGCCTACTGATGTTTCGTCAGTTGTTCCACTGAAGAGTGCTTGAAAGAGGCTGCTGACTTTAGTCTGTTCCTCTTGAATTCTGAGGACCTCCTAGTAGTCACATAATGCCACTTCTTCTCATTGCTCTTTGGTCTCTCTAGTGCCAGCCACTCTTAACTTCTGTCCAAGAAATCTTTATTTACCTTGATAACACATAGTGCGAATATCTGTGCTTCCAACCTTTCGCTGTTTTCCTCCAGGACAGATACCAGCTTACACTTGATGTAGGTGAAATGGTCTTGACCCTCTGGGAGAACACGTGCATGGAACATTCCACTCAAGTCATAATTGCTAATCCAGTCTCCATTTATGCCTACTTTGCTCCCTGGAGGACATCTAGGATGTAAACAAAGCAAAAAAAAAAAGAAGAAGAAAAGAGAAAAACAACAACAACAACAAAAAACTCACCAAAAAAGCATCAAACACATATACACCTGTGCATGCACACAGAGCCTCCTGCTCCCTGGTTTCCTCCTGCAGTGAACTCCCAAGAAAACGTCTTCCTCATTTACTGAGTTAGACTGCAGTCTCTAGAATTTACTATAATCTCACATGCATTGTCATGTAATTGTAAAATTTTATCACTTCTGGGGCCTGGATATTAAAGGCTATTGTTTAGATTTACAATCTGTGGTAGTTCTTGTAGTTTTTTACACTTGGGGAATATTACCAAGTTACAGTAAATTTGGTCCAAAACCACTTAGCCTGTAATCTTTGCCCTGGCAGTTGCAGAAGTTGAGTTTATACCTTTTTGTGTTTCATCTTATTTTTGTTTTGGAAGCAACTTTTAATGGCGTTAAAATTTATGCCTGAAGTGAAATGGACCAATAGATTACTTTCAGTGGACCCAAAGTGAACCTTGAGATAAATCAGTTGACTTCAGTTGAAATAACCCAGGGACAACTTTGGCTCAGAAATATTACTGTCAGTTCTCTGATTTCTATGGAAAACTTTCTTAGTCACAGTGATTCTTTTGCTGTTATTTTGCTGTTTTTATTCTGTTTTTCTGTGAATTTCAGATTAATCATTCTTAAAATAAACATTAATGATCCTGCAGGCACCCATAGGAAAAATCCTGAACACTTTGCTGTAATACAACAAAGGGACCTGAAATGATGAAAAACTGATTACATTGTGGTATAGGGAAGACACATGCTCTGTAATTCTTTTGCTTTTGTAGCTGCATTCAGACCTTGCAATGCATGTAGGTAGCATTTCACAAAAGGAAGGATCTCTTGGAACATGGAATTTGGAATGCTGGAGCTACTCAAGACAAGGAACTTCCATGTATTTTTTCTTTCTTTGAAAAATCATCAGAAATCTAAAAATATTTAACTTGTAGGTGAATTGTGAATGCAGTTCATATCACATCATGTGAAGCCAATGCTATTCAACAGAGAAGGTTCATACAAATAATTGATTCCTATTGTGCCCCTATATGGACAAATCCTGGTATACTTGTGGTCCTATCTGTAGTGTGGAACAACATGAGGCAAGATTGAAGCAGGATTTGACATGTAATCCGGTTTTAACATCCATCTTCTACAAATTTTTCCTAGTTCTTGTGGATGGACTCCATGTAAAGGCATTTGAAAGGGCTATATTTTTTACAGTTATATCTGCATATCTTTTTCTTTTACACATAGACCAGACTTTGAAGTAGTGAGATACTCAGCACCTCTGAGAATCAAACTCTTTATAGAGTATATCGTTGGACATTGGTAGTCATATGGCATTCGGATATGAAGGGGCAAAGTGACCCATTTTATTTTGTATTGCAAAACAATTCTTACTTTTATAACATGGTGTTTCAAATAATAAAAAAAAGTATTATTTCTCTGCTATAATACATATATGCATCACACTATTCCATGCATTATCCTACTGCAACTTTTGGGCAACAGGCTAGGTGTGGTTTCTTTTTTGGGACAACATTTGTTTAAAATACTGCAAAAGCTCCATTATCCGGCACCCATGGGAAATGGGAGTGCCGGATAACCAAATGTGCCAGTTATCTGAGAGGCATCTGCCTGGTCAGGCAAAGATGCCCCTCCTGTCACGTCTGACACGTCCACATCTCAGATTAACCATGCTGCCCTTCCAGCCTCTCTTCTGGTATCAGCGTGCCAGGGGAAAGGGACGGGGGGCTCCGCGCAGGCTGTTTTACCCTCGGCTGTGGGATTTGACAAAACCGAAAGTCCCACTTCTGGTTTCCCTTTTGCTGTGTTGACCAGCATCAACTGGCATGCTAGTTAATAGAGCATGCCGGTTAATGAAGTGCTGGTTAATGCGGCTTTTACTGTACTCCTCCTGTTTATTGCCTGTTCACACTCCTAAATGCCAGTGATCTCCTTGCGTCAGGCTATAGGGATCCTATGATGGGCTGCACTTTTTCTGATAGCTGCCAACAGGGCAGCATTCCCATTGACTTCACATTTTGTGAAAATTCTAAGCCTGATGCAGAATAGCAGATTTGCAGACTATGATTCATAATTTGGGGCATTTGTCCAGTGATAAAAGCAGCTGTTTCCTTAAATCCACATTTGTGACTTTTATTAAAATACATTAAACTATGAGTTCTCTTTGACAGGCGTCATCTTTTATTTTATATTTGTACAGTACCTAGCACAGTGGAGTCCTCTGATTCTATCTTTTAGTGCTGCCTATGCTGCGGATAATTGATGATGATGGTCATTGGCTGAAATTGCAGATAGATTTTTGTCAGGTACACAGGGAACCTGAATTCTGGGGAGCAGAAAGTGTGATCCTAATCTGTGATACAAAAGGATAATAGGAGACTGAGAAATGTGCCTGTCAGCTGAGGAGAACAGAGTGTATTGTGGAGTTCTTTCTGTTTGTTTTCTTTTTTCAGTGAGGGTAATTGCTTCTACCTCTGTTTGCACTTTTTCAGTAAGGTGTTTGGTACAACACAGAAGTCTGAGCAAATCCATTTTCGCATTGAACTGGTTAGCAGCATGCTGCATAAAATAGGATTGCCTTGATTAAGTGAACACAAGGGACTGATTTTTGTAATAAAAATATAGCAGAAGACAAGCCCATTTATCAAAACATGTATTCCCCCAGCCCCCCAAATAAGGTTTTGGAAAAGTCAGGGGAAGGGCTTTCCAATGTAACTGATGCATGCCAGACATATTACTTCACCTGTAATGAAGATGCATGCCAGAGATATGACTTCATCTGTAACTGAAATAAAAGCAAATTAGATCAAAGGAGGTGTTTTTTTACTGAGGTTGTTTTGCATGCTTCTTTGTTTTTTCAGAACTACCAAATACTTACTACTCTGACTAAAATCCATGCTTATTACTAGTATTGTACATCGTATTCTTTCAGATTAGTTCTGAAAATGATTCCCTCCCCCATACTTCCATAAGAAAGCTGAAATCAGCTTTTTGGTTTCAAGATAAAATCCTTTTTTTGAATATTTGTAACTATTTGTGCCATTAATGAAATAATGAACAAAGCCTTACAGCTTTGGCCAAGGATTAGAATAACAATCCCACATCACCTAGCACATAGTTTTCCTCAGAGAAAGTGATGAAGCCATAGAGACAGAAGAATGATTTGCAGTTGACAATATTTAATGTGGCAGGTTTTTTCTTTGCCTGTTTTGTCTGAGGAAAGTAAATGTCACCCTGTAGTATTCAGCATATGGATCAAAGCTGGATGCTTCATAGGGGATGGATCAGTAGCTGGGATAAGAGACTGGATCACATTGGGGTGCTCAGTTATATTTAAAAATCCAGCCTTTGGGAGAAGGGTTGTGCTTTATGCCTTAGAAACAGCAACAAGGAAGAATATAGATGACGTACTTATGGGAAACCCTACTTATGAATAATTATGTTTATTTCTAGGTTGCTAAGGGTTAAATCTGCTAGCCAATTCCTTCCATTCCCCTTGCCCCCCCCACACATGCACGTAACGCTGCCAGTCATCCAGCAGTCATGAGCATGTCCATATGATGAGCTGCTGTGATCAAGTGTTGTAGAGAGTAAACATCAGCTAATAAATAAAATACCAAGGCATCCATTTAAAACAGAATGGGTGCATCTACACAAGACGTTTACTGCAGAGCTGACAGTGTGGGGGTTGCATGCCGGCCAGCCCTGCACTGGCGCATTCTCATGCCCCAGCCAGCTCTGTTGCAGCACATTGAGCCAGACTGGGGCAGCCCTGGTCCAGCAGGCTGACCCCCTGCCCCCTCCCCAGGCCCTCTGCCAACTGGAGCTGCTCAGATTCAGCTCAGTGTTCTGGGTGCATGTTCAAACAGCATGCCCAGGAGCAATAAACTCCAGTGCAATTATGTGCCAGAGCTTATTGCATCAAATTAATTGCAAGTATAGACAGGCCCAAGGAGGCAAATTGTACTAACACACACCTTGTACAATCTCAGTCCTTTCAGTGGGCTTTTGCAAGGGATAAGTGAGCCCAGAATTTGGAACCCTGAATTTTTAATCACAGTGATGCAGAATTACAAACACACAAATTGATCTGTGTTTCTAGACATGCAACTTCTCATGCAAAGTCGTGGTTACAACAGTGCATCTTTTGGTTTCCACCCATTTCCACGTTTGGTAGACACAGAAGACAACACTAGGAATTTATTCTGATATAAGTATTTACAAGGTTAGCAATTTAAGTAACTTTCTTGTTTCTGTTAACCAGAAGTCCTTGAAATTTCCTTGCAACTCACAGCCATATCTGGTTGCAGAATAGAACCCTATAAAGTACTGCCTTTTCAGATATGCCATCAGTTAAACCTGTGTAGACTGGGGCTGTGACACTGAACACTTAAGACACTTGACTGAGGAGACCGTGGAGTTAGAGTTAGGTTTCACATTTCAAGAACAATGAACATCTAATCTCAAATGTGCAACTTATTCCCCTCCTGAATAGTGTACATAGAAAGAAGCTCTAACGGGGAAAAAATTCCCCAAGGATCCCTTCAAGGAGTTTTTCACGCATACATGTGTGGGGTTTGAAGACAGAGATTCCCTATAGAGAAGGCTATGTATACCATCTCCATCCTAGCAGAGCCCCTGCAATGCATGCAGCCCTGTAGAGCAGACTCATTTTTTGTGAAGACCCAGTAGGTTTGAGCTAGCTATGGCCACTTACCCAGTCCTTCTATATTTTCACTGGAGCTAAACTATTGATAACTTCTTGACGGCTTCAGGTAGGGGAGTCTCAAAGGCCAGACGCTTCTTTATTGTAGCAGGGGAAATCCATGTCTAGATCATCCCTTCAGTGCAGAAACCTGGTAGTTGGGAGGGGTCCAAGCTATAGGAAAACTAGGGTGCAGCTTTGCACAATGGTGATATTAAAGTTCAGCAAGGCATTCTGAAGTATAACTTATCCGAAAGGCCCATGTCAGCTTTATAAAACTTCAAACTAGCAAGAACGACAGGATACTCAGTTAAGGATTACTGAGTCTTCCTACAAAAGGCTAGAGGAAGCCAACTGCTTCTCTAAAACAAAAACCATCAGAGCTGGTTTACAAGGCAACTCATCTAAGACCACCTCTGTCTTCTCTTAGTCAGAGAAAAGGAGCAGGCCTCCCCTACCACCATTTGCCATGGTACATAAGAAACAGTGAGTGTTGTTTGGGTGGGGACTTTAATTTTAGGCCTAAGGAAGGGAAGTTACTCTCTCCAGACCTCCACCAGTCATCCATCTGTAATGAATCAGTGAACCAGGCAATGGTGACACGTGCCCACTTGGCTCCTTTGGTTCTGCCTCTTCAGTTTCTCAGCTGTCTGTCACTGGTGTCCAAAATCTGTGTTAGAGACTTTTTCCTATGCCTGCCAGTTTGAGATACCGAAAGGTAATGTATGCTGCTGCTATTGTATAATGGTAAATTGCATGTATGGCTGGATTGGTTCTGGGAAGCAGAATATAACATTAGAAGACAAAGTTTCAGGAACAAAGGAGCCAAAGTATAGTGTGTTTCTTTTTGTTTTGGGTTGCATACAATATCAGATTCATTTTGTTGAAAACTTAAACTTCTCTGCCCCAGTTTTTCTTCAGTTCTTACCATGCTGTCACTGGAGCAGTTTCACAGAGATGAATGTGTTTCTGTTTTTTTCCACAGCAGGAGTTATCTATTATTAATTAGGGAATAGAGAAGTCTAGTTTAAATTATTAAGCAGGTTTCAATACTAGATGAACTTTAAAAAAGTGAAAGAAGGATAAGTGGTTGGCTATATTAATGTGATACTGTTTTCTTTTCTAAGCAAAGTTTTCTGAGTTTCTTTTTGGAACACATTTGAAATTCAAGCCTTCACTGGGCTGCATGTTGCTGATATGAAGTTTTACTATTATAGAACATGCCTAGTAACAATGAACATTTTAATCACTAGGGCAAAGGCTTTGTGTTGTTTCGTCAGCCGCATAGAAGGGAGATGTTTATGCATTACTGTGTTGGAAGATGCATACCCTTATGAAAAAAAAAAGAGCTAGGGATATTTAAGTTATGGTGAATGTCTGATTCAGGTCATAGTAATTATTTGGGGGAGAGGGGTTGACTTTTTGTTGTTGTTGTTCTTGTTTATTTCAATTTTAAATAATTTATGGAAAGATGAAAACAACTTTGATTTTCTACATTGTAAACTAGAACACCACCTATGATGCAAACAATTTTGATGTCTTCTGAAAAAACATGGACAAGATCTGCAGTAATTGCTTTAGACTGACACATGAAGTGCTGCAGTTGAAGTCAAGCTACAAGTTAAAGTCAAGGTACAAACATTAAAAGTGGAGGAAAACCACATTTACCATGATGAGGTAAAAAGCCAGGATTAAGATAGTTCCCTGCTATTTCTGTGGTTTGCTGGAAAGATCTGACCTACTTAATGTGTTTTAGTGAAAAGTTTCTAGCTTTCCTGGTTGCAAAGAAAACCTGCCAATGGACAAAATTCAGGCATGCATTGTTGCAGCAGTCCTCTGAACAGGAATTTTTATGCAGTCAGCAGTGAAGGTTCTTTGTAGGGACCACCTGCAGCAACACAATCAGCTGCATTTCATTATGATTATTCATTCAAGCAGACTTTATCAGGGCAAATGCAAATTTTGTATTTCTTGATGTTTAGCATAGATATTAACATATCTGGAGGATTTAGTAAAGCTAATACCTTGCAAGTGGAAATAATTACCTTTTGAAGACTTTAAAAGAGATATGTACTTTGAGCTAGAGTTAAAGGACCCAACTGTAATAAGCTACTGGAGGTTAACCAGTTTTTTTTGGAGAAATTCACTACATATAAGAACATAATAGCTCAATAGATATGACATATTCAGTAGTGTCTTTTCTTACCTCCATTTTAATTATTCTTTTATTTTGATATAGCCTAACAAATCAAAATAATCCAATTTATGTACTGAGAATTAGTGATGGAATAAATAAGTTTTTACTTACAGGTTTCAGTGTACAAATCAGCCTTGATAGGAAGCTGTTACCATCTAACAGCTATTTTTATATTTGAAAAATGTAGTATTTTCAGTCTAGTTTTTTAGTGGGCAGGTCCCTAATCATTAAATTAGTGGTTCTCCACTGGGGTCCCATGAGACCATGCCAGGGTGGTGTGCCCTGTGGTGAAATTGCCCCATGCATCTCTGTTTTCGGGGGGTTTTAAGGAATGCCACTAAAATTTTGAAAAGTTTTAGAGGGGTGCCTTGATTGTAAAAAGGTTGAAAAAATCACTGTATTAAATGACACCTTTGGGTATGTCCAGACAAGCAGACGTGGTTTGCAGCGCTGCAGATCCATATGTGGTGCTGCAAACCTCATGCATTTGCATATGCAGGTATTTGCCACTGCTGATTTGCCCTACAGCCATGCTGGACTGAATGCATGTGATTCGTCTGCTCTTAGAAGCTAAGTAATCCTGGGCCTGGTTAACAGGTGCTCTTGGTAGAAGCCAAGGAATTGTGGTTCAACACTTAGCAAACATTAGACCTGAGAAACCAAATTCATGGAAAGATTCATTTGGCTTCCTTGTAATTTATGAGATGATGGATGGGTGAATGCAAATAATAGCGATCAAGTTTAGTAAAATAGGCATGCATGAATGAGAAGAACTAAACTATAAACGTTAATCATGGAGTATTAAGCAACCAGTGCAGACCCTTTGGCTGGTTCTAACTAGCTTATCTGAGAGATCATCATTTTGATGCATTTAGCTGTGCAGCCTGGTGTATGCTACCTTGCACATTTGGATAGTCTGTTCTAGAGACGAGTCTCCCTCACACAGTAGCCTTACTTGTAATACTCTATCTGCAATGCCACAACCAATCCCATCTCCAATCAGAGATTCTGTCAAGTTCCCAAAAGCACAGTTCTTACTTAGTCTCTTTAGTTCAGTAACACACACACACACACGCACGCACGCACGCACGCACGCACACACACACACACATTTGTGTCGTTCAAGGAACTCATTCTTTTTTGACCCTCAGTACTGCTCAGATTTCAACAGTATTACACTTAATTGCATATTTTGGCCTCCTTCCAAGGTAAACAGCCAGGGGTTCCTCCCCCACAATACACAAAAAGATTAAAACATTGACTTTGGCATTTTTCTTTTATGCCCCTATGGCTGCTAAGTACTGTTCATATTTTGTCTGAATGCCTTCATGGTCTCTGCTTTACTGCCTGACATCAGAAGGGCAAAAGGAGGTTGCAGCGTTTCCATGACTAACTGTCCTTTAAGGTAGACTATAACTGTGTAGGCAGATCACTTACAGAGACCTTTGTCTTTCCATGTTGACTGCGTTGCTCCACTTGCTCTCAGGTTCCAACTTGTTCAAGGTGGAACTCAGTTCTTTTAAGTTCTAACCCGGGGCGGACAATTATTTCAGGCAGAGGACTGCTTACAGAGTTTTGCCAAGCCATCGAGGGCCACATGACAGGAAGCCAAGGGTGAATAAATATTAATTTTCTAAATTTTTAGGGGCCCCGCAGGCCAGATGGAATAGCCTGGTGGGCCACATCTCATCCACCTCTGTTCTAACCCATTTGCCCCTTCTGGCACCCTCTAGTGATCACCAGGTTCAATAAAACACAGGCATGCATCAATGAGAAGAACTGAATGGTAACTTTAATCATGCAGTAGTAAACAGCCCTTGCAGACCCTTTGTCTGGCTCTAACTAGCTAACTTATTTGAGGAACCATCTTCTAATTCCCATTTTCTTGTAGTTTGAGAAAGGAAGTGATTGCAGACTACAACCTTCTTTACCTAAGGAATAAAGAAAGAAAAGTGTGGATCAGAAATGCTGACCTTTAAATTGAGTAGCACTTATGAAATTCTGCTGTGATCAGATATTGGATATTTTTCTCCCCCCTAAACCTACATGTGTGACAGTAAATAAGCTCTTTTTGTTGTTCCCAGATACCTGGCTGCCAGCAATGGGTAAATAATGGCACTTTTTAAAACAAAAGCAGTTTACTGTGGCAGTAGTTTCACTAGCTGTGGTACGTGTCTTCACAGTAACCTAAGGACCTAACTGGATAGGTTTGACATAATGCAGTACTCTTGCATCTCCTATTACAAGTTCCATTATTAAGCCAAGTGCACGATAGCAGTTAAGCACTAGTTTATCTCCAGGTTGTAAGTGAAGCACACTATAGTTGCAACGAAACTTCACCAAAAATCAGATGGAGAATTTTTGGATATACCAAGCTGAGTATCGTAGGAGGATGGTAGGTAGATCATCAAGGAAAAGAAAAAAGGCTGCCACCGCTTACTTTTTCACAATTCTGATAGCATATATAATATCGTTACAACAGAATTGTTAATATATATGTTTTGCTTGGGTCTTGTCAGATTTTTTTACTAGGTTTCTTAAATCGTTTAGTTAAAGGATCAAGTAACAGTTCTAGTTATTCTTTTTAATTGATACTTTGTAAAGAAATTGTTTTGGAGCAGCTGAACAAAATGTCTTTCTACAACCTCTTGCTGAGTATGTCTCAAACTGTCCAAGCATAAAAAACTACCTGTAGGTTGTGAGCCTCACTCCATATTATACTTTGTACCATCTGCTTAGAGGATGATGATTAAGCCAAATAGATATTATGCTCTCCCCGACTGACCTTCACTCATTTCTCCACAGGGACAGTTTTTGTAGTACCTAATAATGTTTTTATTTATATATTATGTTTTATAGGAAACAATATCTTGTGTTGTATGCTTTGTTAATTAATTTATTTACTATTTAGTATTCTTTAATATTTTTGTTCAGACTCCAGGTATAGCTGCGACTTTTACATCCAGAATACCAGTGCTGTAGATAGAAGACATTTTCTATGATCCCTTACAATAAGTGAATAATTCCAGTGCTACTTAGATGAGAGTAGTTTGGCATGGGTTCACCTATAGTGATTTTTGTAAAGCTACTGAAGCAGCACTGTGCATATCTTAAACAATGCTGAACTACTAAATGTATAGGATAAACTAACACTCAGATTTATGTATTTTAACGTAAGCATGTGAACTTGACAGCATTGAGGTATTTTAAAGAACTATTTTGGAGATAATTTAAGTGCTAAAATATTAGATTAGTTCTTGTAGCTGGGTGCCTTTGTGGTATCCTTAATTCATTCTGAAAACTGGAAATACATAAAGGACCTGTTGCTCATGGGTGAGAGCTACCTTTTCATAACATTTTCCTGGGGAAAGAGTTCACACCTTATTTTGAGTCGGAAAGAATCTTAAGCCATTTTGTTTTCCCTGCAGAGTCCAAACGTTCAGCTGAAGTGGGGACTCCAGCAAGAAAAGACTTCTAGGTCAGAGATGGTGGTGTTCCAAATCAAAGGTTGGGCTTGTCCTAATATAACGGCTTTGGATGGCCCAGAGAAAAGGCATGTCACAGCTGCTCATGCAGTTACGAAAGTAGCAGTCAAGCATTTTATGATCTGCTCAATTTTACAGTTTCAGTGGATTGATAAAATTAATTAAGGGTCCAAACTTTTGTGCATTAGAGGGGAATCACATTGGGTTCCAGTTTGCATAACTTAGTGGCAAAATCTTTCCTTTAGCATTTCCTTACAGTAGCTGTGAATGCATATTCTGGACGTTCCTCAAAAGGGTCTGGTTTAGAAAACAAGGTTCTCTGGGTTAAATTCTGTGAATACTTGCACCTTTTGCAATTATATTGTTGTCTCCGTTTGCCTTAAAATACTTTCAGTTTTGCCTTAAATAACTACTAATAGCTTTCTCATTCTGAGCAGTGCTTCCTACGCTTCCTTCTAGTTTCAGTAATTTCCCCAAACCATACTCCACAAGACACGTGCTGGTAGCCCATAGAGAGCTGGTTGATCATAAGATATCAGTTTCTTTGCTATTCCCTTAAGCTTCAAGCTTTAATTTAAAAAAAAAAAAAGATGACAAATGTTTTCCTACTGTGACTTTCCTGTATAATCAGTTGCTGCAGGAAGCTATGTAAGCCTAGCTGAGAGGGAAAAATGATTTTTGTGAGAATGAAAAGGGAGGGAGGTGGTTCTTGGGAAAGTTTCTGCCTTAATCCTTTTTCCACATGCGGAAACTAAAAATGAATCTAAAGGAAGTGCTCTAGAGTGTTCTAGAGATTGCAAAAACTTGGGAGGGTCCATCTTACAACAGGTCTGTGTTTGTACAGTGTTTAGCACGGCAGGCTACTCCTGGGTGCTGAATGGCCAGAAGTGGTGGGGGATGGAGCCCCCTTGCCTCGGAAGCTTGGCCTGGCTCCCCCCAGTACCCGAGGCAGAGCAGCTTGGGGGCTGGATGTGAGGTGAGGGGGCCCTATTTCCTGTCCCATTCCCCACCTCACAGATCTTGCCATTCAGCAGCTGGGAGCTCCCTCTCCTTCCCCCTCCCTACCCATGGCAGCCTGGAGAGTAGAGCTGGGCACTAGCCCAACCCTGCACCCTGCACAAAAAATTAAAACTGGAGGGAACACAAGTTCCCGATGGTGCTCTGCTTCTCAGTGCCTTAATGTAATACCTGCTAAGACCAGGGTTACTCTTTCACAGAATTGGCCATTTTAAAAGCACTCTACAGCTGTGCACATGTGTTTTGACCAGGGATCCGGGTTTTCCGTTTCCCATGGAAAAACACAGATTTTCTCTGTTAAAGGAGCAAATCACAGGTTTTCCCCTTTAAAGGAAAAAAGGCTGGTAAGTTGCATGTTTTGCTTTGCAGGCTGGTAGAGTTCCAGGCTGCAAGGGGCTGCTTTGGTCTGGGGAGGAACAGGAGGAGGGTGATCAGAGGCAGCAGGTGCCATATGAATGCGTCCATGCACACATGCACATGGTTGGCAATGCAGCCAGGCAGCATGGTGGAGAGCAGCTCTTGCAGCACCCTGCAGGTAAGTCTAGGGGGTGGGGGCATAGGCAACATGTGGAGGGGCATAGATGATGCACGTATCCCCCCAGATTTCTACGCCCACAGTGGGGCACAGGGCTGCAGCCTGTTGGGACCAGCACTGGGTAGGAGCTGGGTCCACAGCCCAGCAGATGGGACCCAGCAGAGGATGGTGGAGTGGGGCAGGGACTCTCAGTGCTGCTGCTGCAGCAGGGAGCACAGCACCACCATGACCACCAAGGTGAGGTGCCCCCTGCCATCTGGCAGCAGGAGGGAGGCACAACTCCACACCGCCACTGCAGCACCTCACCTTGGCAGCCATGGCAGTGAGCCGGCACAGAGCTTGCTGTGACAGCACAGAGTTGTGCCCTCCCTGTTGCTGCTAGGTAGGCAGAGAGTGCCTCACTTCAGTGGCCATGGTAGTGTGGCACTTCCTCCTGCCCTGGGTCCCTCCCACTAGGCCATGGAAGTGGCTCCTACCCAGTGCCCATCTGGCCAGTCTGCAGCCCCGTGGCCCACTGTGAGCAAATAAATTTGGGGTGCATGTGCCCCACACACACACACCCTGCCCCACACACACAGTCTTCCCCACACACTGCAGGGCTGGAGATGGGGTGGGGAG
>NW_017729024.1:104001666-104004208 GCF_001723915.1 Gavialis gangeticus
AAAAGGATACAAAGAATAAGTGAACAAAGATAGGAGAGGACAGGGGAGGTTGGGGGCAGCAGGTCAAGAATCAGGAGCACCAGCAGAGCTGAGAGGGATGTGGGGCTGTGGGTTGGGAGAGAGGGGCAGTGGCATGGGCAGAGGCAGGGAACAAGTATATCAGGGCTCCTCAGCTCTACAAAGCATTGGAGGGGAACAGCTGAAGCTGGACCTGCATCTTGGTGAACAAAGGGGACAGGGGGAGCTCTGATTTTTCCGTGATAAAAAAAAAATCAAACACCAAAATATATAGGAAATTAGAATTTATTTTATTACAATGACTGAGGCACTGGTAGGCTTCCAAACTGCTTTAAAATTATAAATATATCAGTAAAACACTATGTTCAACTGATACCTATATATAGCGGTGTTTCATTTTAATTGCAGTAAAATGGACTTTGAGGATTTTAATCAGAGAATCTGGGATTCTTTATCAGAGAGTTGGGTTTTTTTAAAAAAGAGAAAAACAGGCTCTCTAGTTCTGACATGGATATAGAGTACTTTCAGGGGTCAGATAGCTCAAAAAATGTCACTTCTGTCTGCACCCAAAAGAGCCAATTAGGCTGTAGGAGGGTGACCCTGAGTGTGGCATTTGTTGGTTCAGGATAAATAATCTTAAAGATGCATCTTCACTTTCTGATCATTGATACTTTTTCATCTTTATTGCTTCATGTGTTTTACCATGTTTTTTCAGAATATGAAGCTGAATTGTTTGCAGTTTTCATCTAGCTAACAGGCTAAGTTGTTTGCATATAATACAAATAGCCTTGTGTGGGTGAACGTAGTGTAACTGCGTCTTTATTCAGTGGCTGACAAGAAAAATGATATGAAAATCACATTCATTCAAGCCAGGCAATACAGATTTCTCCTATTCAGCCTCAAAAGACATATTTTCATGTCATACTTTTGGAGTCAATGTTGTTCACCCCCGATACAACTTTTAATTCATTTTTTTCAAGATGTTTAAATTAATAAGTTATTAACCAACAAAATAGTCTCCCCTTGAATTTGCAGCCGATTTGATTAAAAGTTGCAAGTTCTGCTGGTTTGTTGGAACAAGAGACCAGGCTTGTAATTATTGCAGGCCAATAATAACTGTTATTGGTGATGGTTTCTATTTGTTGGGGTTTTTTTCATCTTTGATCCTTTTTCTCTTCTTTCAAGTTAACAGAAAAAGGGAGCAAGATTTTGACATTGGTCACTCAGATTTTTATTTCATTTTATTTTTTATCATGTCTAGTCTCCATCTCCTGATTCCTCTTCACCCCGCGGCGCTGAATCGTCAAGTAGGCAACATCATCAAGATGTCTGCAGCACAGCAGAACCCTCCACAAATAAAGAGGTAGGGTGCAATCTTTTTAAAAGCAGCAGCCCTTTTCTACTTGCTGCTCATGCCTTTAATTTTCCTCCCTTCCCCTTCCCTAGTACATGTACAGAACACTGGCTCCGCGTACCTTTCCTCTTCTCCCTTGTGCTTATCTGTCTTTGAATCTCTAACTTACTAACACTGTTTCTGATGGCATTCCTTGACTTGTAGTATTTCGGCTGCCGTAATGTTTGTTTAATAGGTTTAAGGGTATTGATTCATTTAAGAGCAGCCAATATCACTTCTGGATTTGGGGTAAGAAGAAGCAGCTTTTCCTTTTCTCTACCTTTGCAGAATGTCTTGCTACAAAGGAAATTACATTTCTAAATTGAGTGGACAGGTCTTCCAAAATAAACAATAGTATGGAAAAGCAGATGTCCTGGGCAGATGTATGTGGCTGTTCAACTGTCCACATTGCTAGAGTCCCTTTAACAAAAAATGGGAATATTATAGTGGGCCTACTATGATGTAAAATACTAATTCTGTGTATAAGATTTCATATGACTGGAACCTGGATGATTGCACAGATAGAAAAATTACCATTCTCTTTGTTGTTTGTTTAGGACTTTAACAAGTTTAAAGGTAACAAAAAAATCTTCATAGAAAGTAGGTACCATCTAGCCATCAATTAAGGATGTGATATCTGTATATAATTAGTAGGAATTGACGAAGTAGCCTTACAAATGTTGGTTAAAATTGAAAAACTGATTAATAAGGAATAGTTTTTCTTTGTTTTTTCATGTAGTTAAGGAAAACTATAGGTGTGCTGCCTATGAACTATGATTACTCTCTCTAATCTTATATACATATTGAGAGGTAGAGGCTTTCAAAAAAAATTAAGCATAGTTTCCCCAAATCTTCAAGAATGTTAAATTGTAACATTGTGCTTTGATTTGCAATATTCTTGGCTCATTATAACCTTTGGCTTTAATTGTTGACTGGTTTAGGTACCTCATGTAGTTCACTCAACTGCTAAGTAGGGGTGCACCGATATAGATTTTTTTTGGCTGATACCAATGGCCAATTATTAACCAGCTGTATCAACCAATACCAATCCAGTAGCCAAAATGCAACCTGGCAGCTTGGAGAGCAGCGTCCAGCTAGTAAGTCTGTGCGGGGAAGGGGTGGGAGGGGGGC
>NW_017729024.1:104009208-104009563 GCF_001723915.1 Gavialis gangeticus
CAGCTAGTAAGTCTGTGCGGGGAAGGGGGGGGGGGGGGGCAGATCCAGGCCCCCACGGTGAGGGAGGGAGGGGGGCTGGAGCTGGGGCAGGGGCTAGGGAGGTGCTACCCAGCCAAGGCAGGAAGCAGGACAGAGCTGAGAGAGCCTCATCCGGGGAAGGGGGGGAGAAAGGAGTTGGCTCCCACCACTGCTTGCACCCCTAGGGGAAGCATCAGGGCCATGTGCTCCCTGGATCTGTGTGTAGGGTGAGGGTGGGTGGCCCACTGTGGGCTTGGGGGCTGCACCGGCTTCTTCCTGGCAGGGGCTGGGTCAGGGTGGGCAGCACTGGGGGGTGGGGGCTATGGGGTGGCTACAG
>NW_017729024.1:104009655-104023116 GCF_001723915.1 Gavialis gangeticus
CACATGCCTCCCCCCCCCCCAACTTACTGGCCAGATGCTATGCTTCACACTGCTGGGCTGTATTCCTGGCCACATGCATGTTGGAGCTGCATGCATCCACATGGCATTTATCAGTGATATTATTAGCTACACTGGCCAAAAAAGCAGATTGCCAATAATGTCAATTTCCTTTTATCAGTGCCAATCCAATATGGACCAATATATTGGTGCACCTCTACTGCTAAGCTATTAGGTATTATTAATTTTAGTCAAGGTATCAGATAAAATGTTACCTATATTAGTCTTCAGTATTTTACTATATGTAGTATTAGAGGTTGTAAAACAGACTTTACATCAGGATGTATTGCAGGGCTGATTTATCAGGCTTAATTTTAAACTTTTTAATAAGCAGCCTTACCTCTCTCTATCCTGTCCTTACAAAAATAATAATAAGCCTCTTACATGTAAGCTGCTCCTGTACACCTTACAAAATCCCAAGGATCAGTTGAACAGACTGACAGATGAATTCAGCAATTACTGCCTAGTTTTCTAATGAAATTTTGAATACCAAGATTTAAAGGTAAATATTTCTACTTTGCTGTGCCATGAGATGATACCTTATGTCATTTCTGATGCCAAAAGAGTCACTGATATATTTTTTGTTTCTTTATTTTAGCTTGGTTGCAGTTTTTAAGAAAATTTAATTTTATGGTAAATGACATGTTACAATTAGACCCTGTGAAGAGCACTTAAAACTTGAATGATTGCATATTAAAGGCTTATTTACAAGTGCTAAGTGCCCTTGTAGGCATCTTAAAATTATACCACTTCTGGCAAGGATTGTTTTTGAACTGTACTACCTAGCTAGAGTTAAGTTAACTTCTGGCTGTTCACCTGAGATAAAATATAAATTGCAGTCCTCCAGTATCCCAGAGGCACTGATCCTAGGTGGACTAGCTATAATCTAGGACTCTATAACCCTGGAATGACAGCTGGGGACAGCCAGGCAGCAAGTGAAAGGGGAGGGAGGGTGGAGGAGAGGAGTGGGGCAGGGTAAGGGGAAAGCAGGTGGGTAGGGAACTGCTGGACTGCCACCCCCTTCTTCCCCTGAATAGCCCCTCCTTCCAGCATGTGGATTACTGCCCTGCCATTCCATTCCCCACCCAGCTGCCCAGCTCTCCTGATTGCCACTCTGATCCCCACTGCTGCCCAGATCACCTGTTCCACTCCCATGGTCACTCCCTGAATTGTCCCTCTGCTGCCCTTCCACCCCCAGATCACTGCCTTGAGCAGCCCAAGAACACCAGCAGTGGGCAGGGGTTCCCTCCCCTGCCTGCTCTTAGGCTCCCTGCAGCCCACTACCCCCACATGCATGATCTAGGCCCCATGAGGCCATACAGTTAAAAGCAGGTGGAGGGATGAGGAGCTACCACGCAGCTGTGGGGCCCAGCAGGGGCTGGAGTTGGGTGTGCTGGGACAGTGTAGCCTGCAGGAAGCCGAGGAGCTCTCAGGTTGATCAGGGTGGCAAGGGGGTGATCTAGTGTGGAGGGGCTATTTGGGGGATAAGGTAAGTGATTCAGGGTGGAGGGGCCAATTGGGGTCAGAGGCATGATTGGGGAGCTGATGGGAACAGAGAAAGCAGTTGCGGGGTGGGAGGCAATCCAAGCAGTTCAGGAGACCCCTCTTCCTTCCCATCCTGACCTATAGTGCAGCTAGAAAGCCACCAAATGGGGCAGGGACAGAGCAGAATTGCAGCTCTAGCCATGCCCTGCTCACCAGCAACAAGTCTGAGCAGTGCACATTAGAGAGGGTATTAACCCTTAGCACATAACTGATCACTAGCAAGAGTTAACCTTAACACTGATTAGCATTTGTTACAGTTAGCACCTGCTAAGTCTAATGTGTGATCTCACCTTTAGTTTACTCAAGTTTATTTGAAAAGGAAGTTTTAACCAGGCAGTCAGGTTGCTGAAGAGCTGACACATCATCATTTGTTAAAAAAACAGCTCCAGTCAGGCCATAAGCCAGTTCACCTTCCTTTTTCATGTCCTTGTGACAAAATATTTAGCAGAATTTGCAGATTCGTTGGAATCCGACAGGCTGCACTGTGAGAGCTTCTGCTGTGGCCTCAAACTTGCAACGTCTGTCAACTGTGCGCCTCAGCACCTGTGCCACCATAGTCAGATCACTTAAAGAACTGTACACTTTTTTTGAAAAATGCATTTGTACAGATAAGCTTGTCTCCATTTCATCTGAAGCCTTGAATTGGTCAGTTTGCTATGCTTGTCAGAATGCAGCCAATCAAAGCCACTTGCTATGCTGTGCTGATGGCTGTTGAACAAAATAATCAGAATCTGTATTGGTTGTTGAATGTAATAAAAATTAAGTCATTGCAATAGACAGGAGGGTCATAGAAGGAGCTTCCTCTGATTTAGTGACAAATATCTCATCATTTGCTCAACACTTAATTCCTCTTAAATGACTTGACAGCAGGAGCAGCTATTCAGTGACAACTTTCTCTTCCATCGGCATTATCCCTGGTAGAGGGGTTTCCTATATTTAAAATACAATTTAGTCATTTTTGTGCAGAAAGCCAAGTATTACAAGGATGCCCTGATATCCTGACTGGGCTATCTGCTTAATGAACCTTTTTTCTACCACCAGCAGTTGGTTTTTTATAGGAAGCCAGTTGTAAAAAGTGGAATGATGTGACCTTTTCATAGTACCCTTGTAGTAGGAGATGGAAGAGGCTCCCTAGTACATCTCCTTGCCACTTAAGATTGTATGCCTAAGTAGATCGCCCTCTTTTCTTTTTCTTTTTCTTTTTACAAATATGTGTAATGCTAGATGTACTATATATATTAATGTACAGAATTACTAGTACCTAATCTGAGATACTGGGTATTATCCTAATTTCACACCAGTTTTATATCAGTATAACCACACTGAGAAGTCAGTGGAATTAGTTTTTATCTACTCTGCTGTAGAATCAGAGCTAGGCAAATCAACACCTCAATAAACTTTGACTTCCTTTTGTCACTAATGTATAACAGCAGCACATGTCATAATACACCGTATTAATCTTGCTGCAGTGCAGTGCATTATCCTATGTATTTTGATGCATGGGGTGCTTTTAACATATTCTCTCATACAAGTTTATTTCTGAGTGTAACTAAATGGTAAGTACCCTGAAATCAGAGATTCTACCTGTATAACTTCCAATGACTTTCTACCAAATTTCAGATATACCTATTTATTTACTTTGGTCCCGTGCCACTCTAATCCATTACTTTAATTTGAGACCCATCAGACTCCCCACCCAACACAAACAAACAAAGGATATATCTAATACTAACAACTATCAATGTTCAATATACTTCTTTGTGGTTTTGTGTTAAGTATAGTATATCTGTCATCATTTTACAGGCCCTATTAAAGGACATTACTCCAGAACATAGAGATTAATGCTTAGATTGTTAAAAAAAACACTAAGTATACTTAAACTGGCTTAACTCAGCTCCTAATTAACAAATTATATTTAATCTGTTTACTGATTGGGTCTGTGTATACTTTTTTTGTCTAGAATTATTGCAAGGCTGTTTAAATTTTCCTAGATTTCTTTTTTATTATTATTATTACTCAGAAGTTCTTTGGAATGTGATTTTATTTGCCTCTTTCTTGTTTGTGCTATATATAGATTACAGCACTTCAGGGTACTCAATAAAGCAGCTATCTAATACCAGTGACTGACTAGAAACTAAGTGTAAGATTACCTAATTAATGGAACTGCTAACGGAATCCACAACACTTCAGGATAATAACCCTCTAATAATTGCTGACATTATGAATTTAAACACTTTAATTTTTTCCTAACAAACCGTCAGTTGTCCTTGGTTAATAACTGTCACTGTGATTTGATTTTTTTTTTTTTTTTGCATGGAAGGATTTTAATGCATATTTGAGCATGCTTTGTTTTGTTTGAAATCCTGTTTGTCTTAATTACAGTCAAGAAAAAGCTTGGCTTCATTCCCAACTTATGTTGAAGGTAAGCTGCAAAAACATGTTTAAAAGTATAAAACTGTTAATAATAGCATTTTACTCCACGATTAAATAATTTTGAAAAATCTATTTTCAAAGGTAAACATTAACAAAGGTTGGATGAACTGGTTGAGAGGAAGTAGAATACGTCTTGGATTTAAACCAAGGCCCAGAATTATATTTTACAGGTTTAGAAAAATTTAATTCCCTTCATCTTGTAAGTTTTCATTGGTGGTCCCAAACTAGTTCCTAGTGAATGGATATGAATATTACCTAAAAGACCACAGGAATATAAAATAAACCTTAGTCCTTTTTTGGAATTCAAAGCAGATGTGGTTGCGCATGGAAATACTGAAGTACCATCTAATCAAGGTCGGATAAGATGATCATAATGATCCCTTTGGGCCTTAAAATAATAATAAAAATAATTTATCCGTCCTGCAAAGCTGAATCTTTACTAATGCTGAGCCTGAGGAGTAGTAGGTGGTATTACTATTGCCTGTGGATGTCCCCTGGATAGAGGGCTGTTTGTTTTAGAGCTGTCAACATGGTATCTTTCACCAGTGCCACATTCTTGCAAAATTAAAATTAAAATCAAAAAGAATGTTCATCCACCACGAGAGTTAATGAGTGCCTGCGTGTTCTGCGTGTACACATAATTATTCAACTGCATGTATTAAAACATAAATAATGAAGTAATGGAAGCATGGAAGAAACAGAAACCTCTACATGAATTGTGCTATTCAGATCTTCAAGCTTTTGAATTTCTCCCTTTTGGTATATAGAATGGCAAAAGTTGGAGCCAGCAACAGGGCTTCCTGAATTGAACACCCTGGTAGTCCTTGAATTGTTTCCTGTGTGCTGTATTTGGAAGGGTACACAGTCAGTCTTAAATGCTGTAAAACGTGACTGATTCAGTCTTTAAGGTGCACAAAACATCTTCTTAAAACTGGAACTTGATTCTTAGCTGGATTAAATTGTCATAGGTCCATTGAAGCCTTTGGAACTATCTTTACCATAGAAAGATCTAACCTCAGATTTATGAACCACTTCTGATCCTCTGACTGATGGACAAAACTTAGGTCAGGGACATTTTTTAAATTTCCAGTTTTGTTTTCAGGAGAGCTATCCCAGGTGCTAGCCGTAAGGTGGTTGCTACAATGAACTCTGTTTCTTTTCACTGGATGGATATCTCCAATGCCTATAATATATTCTCATCCAACAGGGAAAAGGCACTATTTTAGCTTGCTTATATCAAATTTGGCACATAAGGTGATTTTTGTGAAGACAATTTCTCTGTTCTGAATTTGTGTGCACATAATGGACAAATAGGAGATGTTCCTTTCCCCTTGTGAATATATTTCCTGGTTGTACTACTTGAAATATCATATAACAAATAGTGGCACTTGTAATAATGTGTGTTTTCAAGGTTTTGGTTACAGTGTACAAAATTGTAGAATCTCCAAATATAATAAAGTCCTTATTTTAAAAAGTGGAAAAGAGGACCCCTCATTTTTTTAAATGACTAATCTAAGTACTGAGCTGCACTTCTGAAAAGCAGTTTCAAAATAGGGCATCTAAAAATCAGCTGTCCTAAATCACTAGTTACTTCTGAAAATGTAGACCTTTATCTTTAAGAAAAACCTGGCAAAAAAAGCTGCTTAATTATAGCATTAATAGCATTGCCAGGACCTTTGGGTATAACACAAGTATGACTTAAGGATTAGCTCCCTTACCCAACTTTACTTCTTTTGCTTGATCACAACTTAACATTTTTGGAGGGCTGAAACTTTCAGTGCTCTAAATGACTGTAAATTTATTATTGGAGCATTAATCAAAACTGGTTGAGCCACTTTTGAGTTATACTCAAAGGATAGATCTCATTGCCTTTTAAATTTCTTTAGATAGTTCCCAAGTCAATTAAAATTGTTTCACAGAATACATTTATTCACCACAAGCTAACAGTTTGTGGGGCTTTTTATATACCTGACAAAAATAAAACATAGTATCTTTTTAAATTTCACGACAATGCTATATTGACTTTTTTAACAAAAAATATCACTAATGTAAATACTGTGTACATTTAAATTTTTCCTGAACCCAGTTTTTTTAATCTGCACACCAATAAGCAGCCTGTGGCATGAAGCAGAGCACGTCAACATGAGATGTTTACTGTTCAGTAGACTAATTAGTTGTGCAGTAAACACCACGTGTCTACATGTGCGTCCCTAATAGGCTGAAGTAAACTAATTTACTCTGCAGCAGGACAGTACTTATATTTACAGCACAGTCATTGTTAAAAACTCCACACATGTGGAGATGCTGCCCAGCTGGCTGGGATGCAAGGGTGCTACAGTGTGGGAGCTGCCTGCCAACTAGACCCCACGCTATGGCATTCTTGTGCCCCAGCCAGCCCCTCCGCAGCCTGTGGAGCAGATGAGAGCAGCCCCGGGCAGGCAGGCTGACCCCCCCGCCAGACTGCCTGCCGGCTGGGCCTGCTCTGATTTGGCTCAATGTGCTGCGATCCCAGGCACACATGTAAATGTGCACCTGGAAGTAATAATAAACACCAAAGTTTTTTTCAGCACATGAATATGCACATGTAGATGCAACCACAGTGTACAAGATCATGAGAAGTTTAAGATTTAAAGAGAGAAATCCAATCTGTCATAGATTAAATCTTTAAGATGGAGAGGACCACTTCATTTTTAAGTAATTAGCCTGAAAATCTTTAGCCCATCAAACTATTACAGGAACTGAGCCTAGAGTTTCATAGTTAGTAGGGTCAGAAGGGACCTGAGCAGATCATCAAGTCCGATGTAGTAGGAATTAACGTCAGTCAGCAGCTTGCGAGAGTTGAGCCAGTCGTTTGATACTTCTTTACCTCCATTCAATTAAAAATCCCTTACATTTAACATCAGTTCATATATCAAGGCCAGTTTCTTTATCTATATTAAAAATTATTCTCTAATCCAGACCCCTGTATGACTGTTATAAAGAGGTATGGCAACAAGTATGGACCCCCTAATATGACATGGCAGTTTTTTAACTCATCTCTCAAACCAATCTCAGACTTGTAGAATGCTCTCAGGAGATTCCACTGCCTTGTTGTTCTCTTTATCACCAGTGTTGAATGGGCAAGTTGCTGGTAGTTGTCTCTAAATTACACATTAGCCCTCTTTTTATTTCTATCTTACTGATGATGTGTTTGCATTAGTCAAAACATAAGTATTGGAAGTGGGAAGAAACAAGTTAAACACTTTTGATGTCTGTGTACTTGCATAGAAACAGAGGCTATTTTGCTCTGGAGTGAAACTTGCCTTAGAGAAGAAAAAACTTCTGCCAGCCAGATTGGATTAGCAGTTGCAGTTTCCACTGTAGAGATGCTGAGAGCATGTTGCTCAGTGTATTGTTTGTCTTGACTGAGAGTGTTAGATGTCCCGCTGTCAAGTAGCACAGGGCAGCTTTTATAGCCATCAGGTGCAGGTTCAAGTAGTACCATTGCTGTTTCTTTCCATGGAATAATACATAATTTTGCTCAGCAACTTTGTTTTCTGAATTATAGTACCTGGACCCTGTGATCCTGAAGACTTAATTGATGGAATCATTTTTGCTGCCAATTACCTTGGCTCCACTCAGCTTCTGTCTGACAAAACTCCCTCTAAAAATGTGCGAATGATGCAGGCACAGGAAGCTGTCAGCAGAATCAAGGTGAGGTCCCACGGTTTGTATGACATGCTTGGGGGGGGTTTAAACTGCAGATGTGTATGCCACATGCTTACACCATGCTAGTTTTCTAATACTGGATAATGCACTGTTTCAAAGTTTAGGTATCTAACTTCTCATTCTGAAAGATGTTATTACCACGTGTTTAATACTGATCTTGGGGTGGGTTGAGAAAGAAAGGATAAATGAGTTTGTACAGGATGATAAAGTCTATACTAGCAGTGGTCTAAGTTATTTTCACAATATACGTATCATGTATAATAGGTTTAGGGGAGACTAATAACCCATATACTTCTTTTACAAATTGGGTGTTCAGTGAAAATTGTATTCCATTAATACTTGCATGCTTTTGCTAGCCACCTCTCATGGAGGTTACTGTTACCTAATTGCAGGATCAGCATATAAGACATTTTATCCCAGATCCCAAAAGTCATGCATCCTGTCATGACACACAAGTATCGTGTGCACATGCACGGCAAGAGATGCAATTTCAAGGATCTGGGATAAAACTTGTCAGATCCCAATCACACAACATGTGAGTGGGGAGTCCAGCCAGTTCAGGTGTTCATAGGGCACCATGGAAAGCCTGGGGATTGGTTCTGATGCCAGGCTTCTCATGGTATCATTCAGCCTGCCAAATGCCAGGGGAGCCCATCAGCTGAAATCGTATATAATGCAGAACATTTTTGGCTGGTCTCTTCTTTTGTCATACCATTAATTGTTTGAATGTGTGGTAGAATTACTATCTCTGGTGTGATTAACAAATTAATCATATCATAAGTGTAACATCTGAGAGGGGTGTAGGTGGACTTAGGTGCCTACATACGACTATTCCACCCTGTTCAAGTCCATGAACATTTATTAATGTATCAGATTTTGTAACATACTGCCATCTTACCCCTAAGATTTAGCTCCATAAAAGCAGCAAGGAGAAGAAAGACCCACCCTCCTTTTATAGTAATAGTTTTTCCATGACTCAAATAGGGCGGAAAAAAATTGTACTTAGGCACCTACATTCAGTTAGACACCCAGTAGGGACACACAAGTTGTGAACATCCTTTTTAAACCATACATCCAGAATCTATTGAAATGTTTTCGTTTTAAAAATGGCTAGCAAAGGTTGTGAATTAATAGAGCATCCTTTCTCTCTTTTTTTTATTTGGGTACCTGAATTTAAGAATATAAAAATAAATGGCCTGATTTTTTCTTAAAAGTGCATATGTCTTCCATTGAAGTCAGTAGCTAATTTTACGTGCTTCCTGAAAATGTTCCTTTTCTTTCCAATAGTCCTTGGTAAAGTTTTCTGGTAATTAAGAGAAAGCTTCTCAGTACACAATTGCTCAGCTTGTCCACGTTGTAGATCTTTTCCCCTTATTTTTGCTTTACTCGCGTACCTTTGTGTTATACATAGAAATATTTTTTCTTGGGCCCTTTTTGCCACTGTATTGAGCCATGTTATAAAAGTGCATTACTTTGAAGACATTCATCTATACACTGGTAACCTGAAGAATCTATTGCTGTTTCCACTTAACAGCTCTTTTCCCTTCACCCTTGTGCAACTAGTCTTTCAAAAGGAAAAATGGATCCATATAATACTTTTAATGATACTGAAAAATATCTGTTTTTGTTAAGAAAAGCAATTACATTGTAACCATTCAAAGATTTAGTCGACCAAGGAAGATTCTTAATACAAATTATTTGTAAAGTAGGTGTACTGTTAATGGGTGCTATTAATGAGTGCTGGGTGAAATGTTTGGAAAACAAAATCTATTCATAGGACAAATACCACATGGAGGACCTTGGTAAGACCAGTGAGCGTATTATAATGCTTCAATAAGTAGTTGGTACATGGGCTGCTGTAGAGCAAGCCTCTCCTTGTCATACTATTAGTGTAGCTTTTCTGTAGACTGGAGAGACCACTTCCAGTGAAAATGAATTAGTTTAATCCTTAGGATGAAATTAATCACTGAATACAAAGCCAAGGCACCAGAAAGCTCTCAAAATACAGTTTAAACAGTATTTCAGTGGCTCTACACAAGGATATATTTCAGTGTCCATTAGTTTGTACAACACTCTGGATACATCTACACAAGATGCTTTACTGCGCAGTAAGCATGCGTGTCTACATATGCATGTGCTTACTATGTAGTAAACTTCGCTAATTGCAAGTAAATTTGCTACCTGCAAATGCAAGTAGCAAATTTACTTGCAATTAGATACTGTGCGGTAGCTCTCACGTAGATGCCTGACCGGGAGCAAATCTGCTCCCAGTCAGCCAGTCACAAGGGGACAGGAGATAGCTCCGTGCCCCCAGGAGCTCCCTGCTGCTGGGTCGGGCTCTGTCACTGGAGCCTGGGTGGGGACTGTGTCCTCTTACCCTGGCAGCAGGGAGCTCCAAGGCCCCCACTTTGCCATTGCAATCAGGGAACAGGAAGCTGGGTGACTCTTATCTCCCAGTGCCAGCCCCACAACCATGGAGCCAGCCCTAGGAGATAAGGGTCTCCCAGCACTGGCCCCACAATCACAGAGCCAGTCCTGGGAGCTCCTTGCTGGCAGGGACTGGGGAGACTGGCGGGGCTGGCCTGTTCCCTACCCAGCTCCACCATCACCTGTTCTTCAATCACAGAGCTGAGCAGAGAATAGGCTTTCCAGCCCCCTTCCTGAAATTCTGGGTGGGGGCTGGGATCTGTCCCAGTTAGGGGCAGGTCCCAGCCCTGTGCCTCAACTGGGCAGGGAATCCATGCGCAGCTGGGGGCTCGCTGCTAGCTGCCCCACCAGCAGATTGGGGCAGGGAGCTGGGACCTGCCCCTCCCTTGCAGCTCTCTCCAAGTCTTCTGTCCAGTCGGGGAGCCAAGGCCAGGAGCTTCCTGCTGCTGGGGCAGGGAGACATTGTCCCCGCCCCAACAGCAGGCAGCCCCTGGGGGACAGGGAGCAGTGTCCCAGCCCCTGCCAGAAGACAAGTGCCTCCTGACCCCATGCTCCCTGCCAGGCCATGGGCACGATCCTAGAGTTCTCCGTGGTGGTGGCAGGGGCCCACTGCAGGGCTCTAGGAAGAGGAAGCAGTTTGCTGCCATTAAGAGCAAATCTGTTCCCGCTTCTCTGCATGTGTAGACACCTGCCCAGGAGCATTTACTTATGAGTAGTGTACTCATGAGTAACCTGCTCCTGGATCTAATGCACCTGTAGACACACCATTTGAGAGGATAATGCATTATAAAGAGACTAAGAATTATTATTTGTTTGCTTCTGAAACAGCAGCAAATATAGTATCAGCAGGACACTGTAGTGTTTTTGCCATATAGACATTACATAGATTTCTGAATCTACAGGTGGGATTTTGCAAATGCTTATTAGCAAGCTATTCAGAGTTCTGAAATCTATATTGGGGCCGGTTTTTAAGGTTTGCCTTTTAAAGGCTATAATTTCCACTCACTGCAAGCTTGAGAGAGTATTAAATGGGTGACCTGGGATGTTTAAAGGCACTCTTTTCTAATCTCTGCACCCTCCCTGTGCACAAATCTGAGGGCATGTGCCCCCCACCCTGGGAGTGTGCACAGCAGTGGAGAGCCAGCTCCACCACCCAAGTCCTGAGCAACCAGCCCACATCTGCCTCCCGCCTCCTGCCATGGACTCCACTCCAGCTGTGCCATGGGAAAGGGAAAGCTGGGCTCCACTCTGTCACAGCAGCCACCACCTCCCACAGGCAGCATCTGGGGTTTAGGTGCTGCTGTGTGGGGCAGGGGGCTGCAGACCTGTGTCCCTGGCCCCTTAGCCCTGGCAGCTGGGAGCCCCTTCCGGCAGGGCTGGGTGAAGGGTACAGGTCGGGAGCAAGGGTCACCACCAGGGCTGGGGTCGGGAGTAAGGGGAAATGGCATGGGCAGGGCACCAGCATATCAGCCTGCTGAGCACCACAAAGCAGTGGGCGGGGGACAGCCACAGCTAGATTTGCGTCCTGGTGAGCAAAGCTGTCAGGGGAAGCTCTGATTTTCCATGATAAAAAACCTATAATCAAACACCAAAATGTATAGGTATTTAGTATTTTGTTATTATAATGACTGAGGCACTGGTAGGCTTCCAAATTGCTTTAAAATTGTAAATATGTCAATAAAACATTGTGTTCAACAGATACCTATATATATCCACATTTCATTGTAACCATGGGAAAACGCAAATTTTGGGGGTTTTAATCAGACAATTTGCTATTTTTGTCATAATTTGCAATTTTTAAACAAAGAAAACCAGGATTCTTGGTTATAAGGCAAATTAAAGCATAATTGTAGATGATCTTTTTAGCTGCAAAATGAAGTTTCTTTTAAAAACCATTTTTGATGACATTCTTTAGAAACTACAAACAAATCATATATAGCTAAAACAAAGTTGGAATACTCTGAATTTGTCTTTCATCAGTGTATTTGTTAAAAAAGAAATATCTAATTTAGATTATGAGTACAACAAAACCCATGTAAAGATGTAAGAGAGACCCTTGACTAATGTATTGAGAATTAATTGTATAATCTGACAGATTATACAGACTTCTCTTTCTTGCACAGAAGACATTTTGATATCGTTTTCACTGACTTCATTTGACAGCTACAGATTTCATCTGCATGCATCTTAATTTTCTCTGCAGCATCAGTTATTTTTTAAACACAAATGTACAATTAATTTAGGGTTTTGTGACACATTGGAAAGTGGTATTCCAAAAAGGTAAAATAAAAAAAAAGGTCCGGCACTCTGTCCAGTGAAGCCAAGAGCAGTGTCACAAACAAATTGTGTAAAAAGTTATTTTAGCTCCCCTTTAAACTGACTATTGCTGCACACATCCAACAAGCTTTTTTCCCCCTTTCCTTGGTGACTGGCACACTTCTTTTGCGAGACTTGGTGTTGAGACAAGGCATTACTTAAAAAACCATGTTCATTATGTGTCAAAACAGTAATAAAATCTCTGATTTGCTGTGACAAAAAAATGAATGCAAAGATTTTACCATGAGTCAGGTCTAATGGTAGTAGTTTGCTGTTGCCAGACTTTACCATATGTTTTAATCATGGCAAGTGATGAATGTTTGATTTTGTTGGTAAAGAAAGAGCAACGTTTTAGGTAACACATTAACTGCTGCTTTCAAAGCATTTTAAAGTAATACATATAGAGTTAACTGGTGCAGACCAATATTAAATATTCAGTGCATTTATGATCCAGATATCTCTGGACCAAATTATTAGTATTATATTATCGTATAGAAAAAGACATGATAGTTCCACATACAAAGCACACACTGCTAATTAGCGAAATTGGAACTAAAATGGAAATCTGCCAGCATGGTGAGTATTGCACTTATCCAGTAAGAAGGGCCATAAGAGCAAGCCGTCAGATTTCTTGGATTTTTTAGTTAACCTGGTCATATTTGCAGGCCATTTATAAATGCTTGCATGATAATGTGACAAGAATTATGACTATTACTGTGTGTTATAATACAGGATCTCTTCTCATGAGCAAGATAGAAAGTCCCTTTGGGTATAGCCCAAATACAGATTATTATAGTTAAAAGTTCTACAATAGCAGACTATTTCCAGAAGAGATGTAGAGGGGATGTTCCCCTGCCAGAGCAGACATTTGGATATATCAAGAATAGTATGGGAATATCCCTGTCCAATTTGTGATGGGGGATCTGGTTCCCAAATTCATGATCTTAAGGTTGGCAGAGGTATACCTGGGGTTGT
>NW_017729024.1:104023202-104044701 GCF_001723915.1 Gavialis gangeticus
GGGGGGGGGGGGGGGAATTTTTAATGTTTTTGACAATATTTTCCTTTTTGTTTAGTCTGTATATATTGTTACACAGCCTGAATCTAGGATCTTTAGACTGGAGAGAGCTTAAATATTTATGGTTCTGGTCCTTCTCTCACTTATACCAGTTTTACGTTGATGTATCTCTGTTTAATTCATGGGAGTCGCACATGATTTGTACCACCGTAAATAAGAATAGGCCCTCTATTTCTGAAGGGAAAAGAACCGACAGAAATCTGGTTTTAAAAAGTAACCTTTAAATTAAAAATGCCTTCTTAATTCTCTTTCTTTTCTTTACGTCCTGAAACCTGTTGTGGTAAATGTGAAACATTTTTTTCAACAAAAAAGGGGGGTGAGGAAATCCAAGCAGAGACTAACTTAGAACAGCTACTAGACAAAGCCCTGGCACTAGTGTGTAGACCCCTGCTTGACTCTGAGTCTCTTCAAGTTCTGCTCTAACCATTCTCCTATCTCTGTTTATTCCATGCTAAGCAGATGGCCCAGAAATTAGCCAAAAGCAGGAAGAAGGTGCAGTACAACCTCCATCAGCTTGGTGTTATGCCTGTTCTTTTGGGTTTTTTTAATTTATTTATTTATTTATTTGCCTTTCTTGCTTTTGATTTTGTGTTTTTATTTTCTGCATCCAGCAAGTTTTTGTTCAGGTTTGTTTCTGAGTCACCGCACAAGTTGACATTTCTCAAAAATCAGTTGCCTAGCTGGCCATTTTTTTGTTGCTTATCATTAGCCATTTCATGTTAGAAATAGGGTAAAGATTGGATTTACCAAATGGAAACAGGCAGTAACCAAAAGTTCCTATTAAAGAAACAGGAATGATATGGCGAAGGTTCTACTTCTGTAAAATGTCAGACTAAAAGAAATGACTTCTTTATTTTATCCCTCTATAAAGAGTGTTTTTGGTCAATTTGCAAATATATTAAATTGCTGGATGCAAAAAAAAGTTTACGTATATACACACAATTATACACTGAGATTGACTCATACTTTAATAAACTGTTTTGCTTATGGAGTTCTGGGGTGCTTTTCAGCAAAGCTGATCAGTTTTAAAGTACAAGCATTTGCTCTGTGTCATTACAAAGGTACAACTTCTGGAGTGGGTTAATGCTCTCACATTCTGTTCTCTGACCATGAAGACCCTCTTACCAGAACTGCATTATAAATTGCTTAATCTGCACCTGCTACATGCATATTTCCCACAGCCTGAGCAGTTGCTGTCATTAGCTCGTATAGAAACCCTCTAGGCAAGAGCTGCCCATAGTCCTATTATTACTCATTTGAAAAACCTTTCTTAAAGATGCATACATGTTAAAAGAAAAATCATTTGGATTTCCATGGAATGTTTATACAATTCATGATGCACTGTGTTTTTGTTATTGGCTGCGGGATCAAAGGCTGTAATATCTAATCTAGCTTGCTATCATGCCTTTATATAGTTTCCATAGCTTTGTGTTTAGCTTCTGCAATCAGACACTCTATTTTGCATTGCTGTTCTGGTGACTGTGTCTTGGTGAGCCCCTGTTTGTGATCTAACATTGCTATGAAGGATGTTCTCTAAAGCACAAATTCACTCTGATCCATTTTATTTACAGGCTCCAGAAGGTGAATCTCAACCAATGACTGAAGTGGACCTCTTCATCTCGACACAGAGAATAAAAGTATTGAATGCAGACACACAGGTATAGACAAAGAGGAACTTTTGCCAGGGTTGGCACCTATAATTGGCTACGTTCAGATGAAAGTGTATGAGAGTTCCCCAGGGAGAACTAGTGGTGGTGCGCCTTGTGCCACCACTACTTGTCCCCGAGGAAGACCTGTGCCTCACGTGCTGTGGCCCACAGCAGGTTGCTCCAGGAAGGATGGGGTGGCTGGAGCCAGCACTGGGGTGGCCCCAGTAGTCTTAGCTGAAGTTCTGGGGGCCTCCTGGTGCTGCAGCAGCAGCAATCCTGCCTCTTGGAGCCTGCCCAGCAACCACAGCATGGCACCAGCCAGCCAGGCTCCCATTTTGAGTGGCGCACGCTGCCTCTGCATGCACCACTCTTCATTTTTTTTAGTGGTTTTTTTTTACCTCTGGATATCCAGGAGTCCAAAAAAAACCCCCTGCCCTGATCCCTTGCAGTTCAGAAAACAGCTGAACATGCAGTATGTGGCGCGGCAGAGGTGTCTGCCGCACCACATACCACACAGCTGAGCTCATCTGGATGCAGCCATTGAGAACAGATTAAATAGACCTGCTGCTGAGGTTCTTATTTAAACTAAACAGTTCATATTACCTCATTTCAGATAGCCTGGTGCCATAATTTGCTCAGTGTCATTTATCACCAGGTTACTTTAAAAAAGCTTGGCTTTGATGGCTAAATTGACATCTTTAGTCCTCTGTATGTAGTGCAGGTTCAAACCCTCAAAACTGGGTCTTTGTCTTTGAGGTTGTTTCACCTCAGACATAGTAGCATTAATTAAAAAAAATAGGAGATTTGGTTCATTTAGTGAAAGAGAAACTGCCGCTTCCTTTAGCTGGTCCCTATTGTAGAAGAAACATAAAAGTTATTATGTACATATATATATAATTCCAGTTGTTCTTAACATGTCATTAGTATTTTTTCATAATACCACAAGTATGGTGAGTAATTGCACAAAACAGACACTGATCTTAGTCTTTGTCTTCCCCAGGAAACTATGATGGATCATCCTTTGAGGACTATTTCCTACATAGCAGATATTGGGAATATTGTTGTACTGATGGCCCGTAGGCGAATGCCACGATCTAATTCCCAGGACAATGTGGAGGCATCTCACCCTTCCCAGGATGGAAAGAGGCAATACAAAATGATTTGCCATGTCTTTGAATCTGAGGATGTAAGGAATTACTTTATTACACAATGTTACTGTCTTTGGGCACTTATACACATACTTTTTTTCCAGCAATGCGCCGGAGAGCCGCCACTTCAGAGCGGACTCAAGTAATTGAGTCTGCTCCACACACAAGCTGAGGTGAACTGCAGTGCGCTACGTGCAGTTGTTCAGGCAGCAAAATGTGCGTCGGTGCGCAGAAAATGACAGCAGCGCACTTTTCAACTTAAGCACCTCTGAGACACAGCCACCTTTTCAAAGAGCCCAGCGCTGCGACACTCACACGTAAAAATGCTCTTTGAGAACATAAGAAGCATTTTAAATAGAACTGAACTCTCACAGATGGTCCTGTGTGTTTTTTACATGCGTAATAAGAATCCGGCTGAGAAGAGGAATGCCCCCCGCCATCCTATTTTGGGCTTTAACTTTTGGCTTTCAAAATTCACAAAGAGCCCCTATTTCTAAGAAGCAGTTCTCATTGTTTTAAAATTTATCTTTCTTTTCATTCTCAGTGTAACACTTTCCTCAGACATTGAGAAGCTGATCCACAAAAAAATTGTTAATATCATACTCACTTTACAGCATCTCTCATAACAAGTGGTTTTTAGAGGGGACTCATAGCCATGAGCATTGTAATTAGGACTATAGATTCATGCTGTGGAAGTGATCTATTGTGGATACAGGAGTTGAGAAAGATATATTAAAAGCATTTCAGGAAACCCAATCAATAATATTGTGTATGCATTTCTTAAATACCGTGCATGCAGACATCTCAGAGCAGATGAATAACTATTTCAAAAACCTATGTTGTGACTTCACAATGTAGAGGGGTAATGATCTGTTTTATCTACTCTGCTATCCTTGCTGTTTGATGCCAAAATAACTGGGAAAGAAATACCAGCCTACACAAGTTCCAGTTTAATATTTTAAACTAATTTGAATTACAAAACCCAAAAGAAAATAAAGCACTTAAGCAAATCAAATTAAATGGGTTAACAACAAGTCATCAATTGATCTCATTTCCCATTCATTTAAAATAAAATATGATTCCATAAGATTTGGAGAAGGGAGTAAAACTTGGTTTGTTGTCAACCCCACCCAAGTTCTAGGATATTATAAGTCCCTGTGGCACCGTCAAAGGCTGACGAAAAGAGTGTCAAATCACTCTGAAGTTGAAATTAGCATTTAGAAGACAGCTCTGATGTCATTTGAGGAAGCCTGCCTAAATTACATGCGGTTAGGCAAAAGCCTATCTCTCTTCTTTGCTACCATGCCATTCATAGAGTTCTGTAGGATATTTTCCAGTAGAGTTCAAAATTGTACTTAATCAGCTAACCAAAATCTAGGTGAAAATAATAATGTCTCAGAATTCAAACACCTCATGAAACATGTACATGTGAGATCTTTCAGACAGCAAAGTTATTTAAGTTAGGAATGTGTTAGAGGTATTTGAGAAACTAGTTACAGACACTGTTCTCAGATACAGTCTGTGGGTTTTATCCATATGTGCTCTCTCTGTCCCACTACCAGTCACCTGCTGGAGTGAAAAAGAAATACATGGGCAAAACATGTCGAGGCATCCAGTTAGTACCAGAAAAAAGCAAACACAGGAAGATGATTCTTATACAGAATGAGAGTCACAACTCTGTACTGTCATTCAGCTTCAGAAAACTGATGTGTGGTTGAAAGTATTACCTAGTGTTTTGGAGGGCGGGGGGTAGGGGTGGGAGGAGGTGCTCATCTCTCTAACATCACTGGGTTTCTTGACTCATTAGAAACTGTTGTATATGTGTCTAGTGATGAATGTTGTTCATGGTGCAAAGAAAGTAAAGGTCTGTTTAACCAGGCATAGTGGCTTCACACAGCCAAAGGCCAGAGCACTTTTTCCCCGCTCTTTGTTATGAAAATATAAGTCTGGATAGATCTTCCTTTTCCTTTTTTTCAGGGATTCCTTGGATTAGGTACTCCCTGTCTGATGTCCCTTGCATCACCTAATGTGGTTTAAATCTGCTCATGTTTGTGGAAGTGCTCAAGCTCCTCCCACCAGTAAACATTAGTTTGAAAAGCCCTGAAAGTCAGGAGATCCAAAATGATGCTGGCATTTAGTCAATTTGGCAGGTCTTTGAAAATATTTTGAAATGTTTGAAGAAATAATATTAGCTGTCCTCAGTCATGAGCAATTCTACAGATACCGTCTCAATTATCTGACAAAAAGTAGTACCTTGAAAATCAGAAAAAATAGTGTTAGTAAAAAGCTAGAACCAGAATGTCATTTTACCTGTGAGAAGCAGAAACAGAGAAACAAGCTTTTGGGCACAAAGTGCCCTCCCCACTTCCTGCTTGGAAGCTTATCTAGTATCTCCCTTCCAGTGATACAGTTGGTCCAAAATATCACCAAAAAAACAAACCCTTGCTTCTTACATATGGAGGACCATCTTGGCTTCAACTTTCTGTTTTCTGGCAGCAAAGAGCCCTGCCATTCCAAAGGTTGTATTAGCTTAAAATTTTTAATGCAAAAATCTGTATGGTCTTGTGGACTTTATCTTTACAAGGACTGTTAGGTAGCTCCAAAAGTTTTAGTTTTAAAATGATCTTAATCCATACAAGAATTAACTGGCAATCATTACATCATCAAACAATGGGTAGTTGATAAAATTTGTCTCCATTTTCAATAGTTCTAATCTATTGAGGAACACTAAAGGAATGAAATGCTTAAATGGGGAAAAAAGCAATCAACAGAGAAATAGATTTGATTTTTAAAACGACTACTAAGATAATCTTAGGCAATGGAGACTAAACAATTAATATAGGCCAAACTTTTAAAAGAGCTCAGCATTAGATTTCCAAATATTCTCCATCTTCTAACTGGGAACAGACTTTCATAAAAGCTTGGCTCCCAGGATCTTTGTTTTATTGTCTACATGGCAGCTGAACTCCTGAAAAATCCAGCCCAACAAGTTAGCATATATGTAACTGATACAGCACCCCTTTAAATGCCAGTGACCATCTATTGTTACCAGTGGAATCCAGCACCAGCTTGAGAGTAGTTTAAGGTCCTTTCAGTCCTGAGATAAATTGAGGAAACAATTAAGGCCTGCTGTCTTTTTCCATTAAATATTTTCACATACAGGTGGCTTGTAAATGGGTGGAATGGCTTGGACTAGAAGGCAGAATCATTTGAGAGCTAATGTTCTTACTTTACACATTCCTCTTTCAAGTTCAGCTACCTTTATGGTTAGTTTAACAGTTCCCTTCAGTGAAAGAAGGGCCTTCTATTCTTATTTTTCATTTGAAAATGCTTGCCTTAATGAATTAACTAAATGAGCTGAAGAGAAAATGTTTGATTTTGTGTGTGTTATTGTTACTATGGAAAAAGTTTTCAAATAGATGCAAAATGCTTAACTATTACCAGGTAGGGACCATTTTCAGCATGATTACAGTGGGGGAGCAAGATAATTTTTTGGTGCTGCATGTTTTATTTACTTTTTTTCTTTTCTTCGGAAATCACTCTAGGCGCAACTGATTGCTCAGTCCATAGGCCAAGCATTTAGCGTGGCCTACCAGGAATTTCTGAGAGCAAATGGAATAAATCCAGAAGACCTAAGCCAGAAGGAGTACAGTGACCTGCTCAATACCCAGGACATGTACAATGATGACCTGATCCACTTTTCCAAGTCTGAAAACTGCAAAGATGTATGTGCCATTCTTCTCCTAACAGCATATTAGGCTCATCTGTCCCAAATGCAGCCCGGTGCTGGTAACGATTAGAAAACCATTAGAGTTTCCCACAAATGACTTCATTAGGACAGAACATCCTCTTCCCTGGTAGGATACCCTCAGGCAATTCTGTTCTAAGAGTACACAATGAACCCTAAATTTATCAGCATTAAAATGATTTCCCATCTGTTCTGTGCTCTTTTACCAAACAGTTTTCAAACACATGGGACATTGCACATCAGTGCTGTGGGCTTAAAACAAACTGTTAATACAGTAAACAACATAAATTTTATGGAGTCATTGTGGTGGGTGACAGCAGTTGTCACCAGGTTTGTTTTAAAGTTCTATAAATTTTCTGCTTGTTTTATTAATATAGATGAACCAGTGTACCATTTCAGTGAGCAAGTTATTGCTTCCCAATCTGTAGGAACTAGTGCATTCAATCTCTGATTATGCTTCATCCTGAAAGTTTACCCCCGCCATCATTCCCTGCTATATACACCCATGAGGTTTATTATGTGCATGTGACTTTTATGAGGCAAAGGCTTCTTATGTAAGAGACCAATTTATCTCAAATTAAGACGGAATTCCAAAATTGTTGATTCATGTGCCTTATTATTTTTGCCTTGAATTGGGAAGGAGACAAAGTGAGGGAGAGGAAGGAGGTCTGTACATATTTGAACATTGACTGTTTCGGATCTTAGAAGGATGTGTATTTTTAACTCCTGATTCAGGTCTACATTGAAAAGCAGAAGGGAGAAATTCTAGGTGTGGTGATTGTGGAGTCTGGCTGGGGATCCATCTTACCCACAGTTATTATAGCCAACATGATGCATGGAGGACCAGCAGAGAAGTCTGGAAAGCTAAATATAGGAGACCAGATCATGTCAATTAATGGTACCAGCTTGGTGGGCTTACCTCTCTCAACATGCCAGAGCATTATAAAGGTACAGAGAATATATTTAAATCATATGGGAACAGCAGTAGAATGTGAAGGTTTTAAAATTAAAGATTCTGTTATCTACCCGTGCTTCTTAATATACATTTATAGTAGGATCCATGATCTGAAAGCCCTTCACAAGTTTACTTGCCCCTGTGAGAGAGGAAAAGTCACCATCCCTATTTTGCAGATTATGAAATGAAAGTGCACGAGAAAGCGACTCATCCAAGGTCACACAGGAAGTCTGTGAAGGATTGGAGAATAAAGCCTTGACCTCATCTTTCCCTCTCTGCTATTATTTTTGCTACTTGATTCATCCTTCACAAGGTTCAGAAGTATTCAGGAGCAAGGGTCAAATCCTGAAGACATAAATATTTTTGCCATAACTTTGAGCAGAACTTCCACCGAAGCTGATTTGAAGCTTTGCTTGAGTAAGGACTGACAGAAGGGGGTTGGAGATTTGCCCCATGGTAATGTGACTGATAAAAACAAATATAGCAAACTGGAGAATTGATTCATTTTCTCTTTCCAAATTATTTAAATCATATTTGTCTTTTATGTAAGCATGGAGTTAATTTGTAGATATTTTGAGGTGTAATTTGTTTTCTTAACTTCACTACACTTGCAGCCGCATAATTGGGAGTGTGCTGTCTAATTGACATGAGAATATGTAATTGCAAAAAGCAGGCAAGTCAACTGGAAAAGAAGAGCCTGTAGGGCAGTGGCTGTGTATAATAGAGCAGGCATTCAAACATCAGTGTTCCAGGGAGGCGAAAAGATGTATCAACTGAGAATGTCATCAGTTCCTCAGAATTGGATTCAGGGGTATTTATTGGAATAAACAGCTACTGTACAGTTGCTGTACCGCAAAGCATGTAGGCACATAAGGCAGGGCATGCTCCAGGCATGGGAGGGGGGCACTTTAATTAGAGGGGCTCCAAGAGCGTCTCATATATTCAGTGTCCCACGCTTCAAAATGGTGGCAGGGGCACTTTAACTAAAGCTCGTTCAATGAGCTTTAGTTAAAGTGCCCCCACTGCCATTTGGAAGTGTCAGGACACTGAATGCATGAGACATAGATGCTGCTGGACCACACTAATTAGCACGCTTCCATACACCGCTCCGATGCACTGTAGTTACAGCGCATAGGGGCAGCATCCCCACATGTCTACAGGCACTCATAATCTGGTGCTAGAAATCTTTCTCTAAATCAGCCTAGCAATATACTTGGTAAAATTGGATATTTTTTTCTCATTCCTGCCAGGTGATTTGTTACATTGTTTGTCTATTTTGGACTAAATTCTTTGTGTGTAGCAATCCATAAAGTAAATGTCTTCCTGCCCCTTCCATCTCGTCTCTGTGAATGGTGTGTGTTTGACCATTGAAATAAAAAAAGTGCTAACAAGACTTAAATTATTTGTTTCAGAAAATGAAAACTCTTTACCTAGGCAGTTGTATAGAAATATGTGAGGTAACAAGCCCTGCAAGTCTACATTTAGTGGGTTCAAATCAGAACACCAGTTGCTGTCTCTGTCTTCAAACCCTGGTAAAAGCAGTATAGTTTCCTGGGGGAAAAATTCATAATTTTGTCTTTTGCCTAGAAATAAATCTGAACATGTAGGAATCTAGTCAGGTATTTCTTCTGTCAAGGGGGTTGACAGAAAAAAAGATCCTTGTTTCTCTTGGGAATGTCACTGTCGCAAAAAGGTTCAGATGCTTTAAAAAAAAAAAAAAAGCAAAAAATAACCATCCAACTTAAGGAGATCTGTCCCATGTTGTTATCAGAATCCTCAATGTTCTCAAACCTGCCATGTTGGTTCTAATAGGATATTAATCCTATGTTATCTCCAAAATTAGAATTATTTTCACTCCTCCTTCAGAGCCATTACAAATGGACTGCTGCAATGTTGTCTTGAGAAACTCCCTGCTTCCTCGTATAGGGCAACACAGCTGTCTCATAGCTCCAGAGGAACTGTTCTGACATATATTTCTATTCCTTTCTCACTGCCACATTCAGCTGTTGTCATAGGAACTGGTAGTTATTAATTGTGCCCTTTTAAATGAGAAGACGGCTTGTAGACTGCCATAAGGAGCAGCACACTGATTAGGAGCTGTTCATCCTTCAGTTCTGAATCACATAAAGGCAAAAACCAGTCAAAATACAGTCAGAGGTTGTGCAGGATCTTATGATCAATTGCAAAAATTCTTTGATATGTTATGAAGAGGGCATAGAACATATCATAATTACATTAGATTTTTTATTTAGATTTCTAAACTCTCATTATTAATCAATCATAAACAAATTGGTAGCTGACAGAGCTACCAAGAAACTTTCCGGTGTGGTCGTGTATTCAACAATGGCCCTATGCTTCGTTCAGCTTGGCCCATTTTCTGAATTCTTTGAATCATTAGTTAGGTCAAATGCAAGAGTTTTTCTAACTAGCCAAAATTCCTAAGACATAAGATATTGTAAACTTCACGAGTTTGAAAGATACTTTGTATCTGGGAAATCTGGAGATTATTAAGGGTCACTTAAGGTGTTTTGTCTGTTTTTCTAAAGCATACGAAAAACACAATGCAGTTGCATACTTAGTATTGTAGGCATGATTAAATGCAAAATGGGTAGCTTCTGTTGGTCTTTTTCTGTACATGTTGTCCTGAAGGCAAATTGTTCAATGGTAAATAAGCAGTCATTTAATACAGGTACTGCAGTACACATGGTAAATAAAATGCAGCCACCAAATGTATGGCATGGAGTAGACCAAAAAACTGTAAAAAATGTATGGCATGGAGTAGGCCTTGTGTTCTAGTGAGGACCAGATGGCTTGGAACGGCCTCTTCTGACTTCATAATCCCATTTTCATTTGCCGTCTTTGCTTCCCAGAGCAGCTATACCACTTGCAGCCAACCTTGATTAATGAGCTGAGCAGAGCATAGTGCTGTGTGGAAACCAGAGGTGAAATGCTTTGGCAGTTGACATCCTCCAGAGTTTGTCCCCTCAATCCTGAGTTTGTGTTTAACTGATCTGGAAATTAATGGACTGTTAGACGCATTGATATAGGAAAATAGAGCCTCTTGGGCAGGAGAGTAAGATGGCTCTATGGGTCTTTCCATGTTAAATATAAACTAAGTAATCACCCATTTCCCAACTTAAGATCAAACTGAGTGTGACCAGACTCATTTCTTCGTTATAATAGAGGAAAAAGTTCAAGCTGGTTTTAAATCACATTTTATTCCATTTGTATATGAGTAGAAAAACTGAACAACATCTCACATTTGTTCCCTTCATTTTGGAAAGACCAATGGGCTATGTCTATGAACAGATGAATAGGCACAACTAAAATAACCTTACACAGAAATGGATAAAACTAGTAGTTGATGGTAAGAGTCTTCCCCATTTGCATTAAAGCAGAAGTACTAACTCTCCCCAAATTAATCTGATCTCTGAAGAAAAGCAGGTCAGTTACATTCTACAAGAGAGAGACCCCTTCTTTCCTGTGTGCTACAGGAACTATTTTCCCCCATACAGATTCTGTGAATGAAGATTTCCCTCTACTCCTTTTTGATTCCTCTACTTCATGAAAATGGAATTCCATACAAACTAGAATGTCCCAATAGAGCAACCATCTAATCAGCAAAAGCAACAGGGAAAACTGTATGGAAGAGACATAGGGAGGTTAGCATAATTCCCACTCCAGATAAGGTCTTTTCAGATAATGGGTAAAATCCCAGCTCTGTTAAAGTCAGTGGGGAAAACTCCCATTGGCTGCAGTTAAGTCCAAGATTTCACTCTTTTGTTTGTGTAATGAAGTCAAAGGCAGGTATCAGTATGTTGATAAGATAGTCTTGGCCTTCTTGTATGTTGATGTAGCATTCTTTTTGGGTTAGGATGAGTTTCTTGGAGGTTGTCTTTGTTCATAGCTTGCTTGGTACATTGAAAATATTGCCTGTCCTGTGCATTGCTTGGGCAGAAGACTGCATGGGTGCCTCCTGAGTCTGGGGGGCCACCAGCATAGTGGGACACAACCAGAGGGGGTGGTCCCCCAGTGGCTAGCTGGCGACCAGAGGAGGGGGTGTCCCCTAGCAGCCGATCACCGAGTGTGCCGGCAGCACAGTGGCGGCAGAAGTGCCAGCAATTCTACATGTGGCACAGTGGAGCCAATTTCAGGAGGGGCACTGTACCCCCTACCAGCTGGAGTGCTCACTGTCTGGGGGGTGACCAGCACTCTCAGGGGGGGCACATGCCCCCCCATATCCCCCCTATGTGTAACCTATGAAATACTGTATTCAAGTGCAGAGAAATATGTTTTGAACACTGTAAAACAAGATACATAAACCTACCCCTAGTATTAATCTGTAGGGAAGAGCTCTGAGGACTTTGAATTATATAAAGGTATGACAGAGACAGTTATCTTCAGTTTTATTATTTTTTTCTGTTTTTATTTTGTTTTTCCCAAATTTCAGAGGGATATATGAGCATTGCTTATACAAATGATAATGGGCAAGACTTCTGCTTGTTGAATTGAATACTTGGAACCAGAAAATCTACTTTATGTAGCTATCCTATTGCATATTTAAGACTTATTGCATATTTAAGACTTTAAAAATTGCATATTTAAGTCTCTGAATCAGCACCGAAACAGCATCGAAACTCCAAAACAGATTTGGACAAATCGAAATGGAACAGTGATCCGAAACACCGAAACGAATCACTGTCCCTCCAAAACAGCTGAATCCAAAATGGAAATGAAAGGTAGCCATTTCACGCAGCCCTAGTAATCAGGGCAAAAAATCGCATATTTAAGACTTAATTTTCGTAGCAGACTGTATGGTAGTTTTCTGCTTACTTGCACAGACCTACTTCTTTTTCTTTTCTCTGCTGTTTTTCTCTTTTTCTTTTCTCTGATTCCTGTAGAGCAACATTCTGTGTTCCACAATAAAGAAATTGCCCATAGGAAGTCTGAATTCTTGGCAGTTTAAGATAACTCTGTAAAAGTTGTTGACAAGCAGAGGTTGACAGTGTTTCACTGATTTCACAGGATTGTCTTATTGCTTGTGTCTGGTACTTAATTAAGGGTCCTGTTTCAGAAGGATGCATATGTAGCAAACTGATTAAATGTTAACGGGGAAATAACACTGAAACTATTGCTTTTTTCAATGCCAGTTTAAATCTGTCTCAGCATATCTACAACCAAACTTTTCATGGTATTATTTTTTTAAAGGGTTTGAAAAATCAGTCCCGGGTTAAGCTGAACATAGTAAGATGTCCTCCAGTAACCACTGTCTTGATCAGGAGACCTGACCTCAGATACCAGTTGGGCTTCAGTGTACAAAATGGGATTGTAAGTAGCTTCTAGTATCTTTAGTTTTGTACTGTGTTATTTGCATATCTGTGGCTTTTTTTCCCCTGACATCTCAACTTGCCAAGAGCTATGCATACATGTTAGATGAAAGATCAAGACAATCAACATGTTTCTTTCTTCAGCAGTCAATTAAACTAATTCCTTCTTGCCAACAAAAGGCAGAAAAGAGACGTTAGTTCTGAAATAGAGTATCAGTCTACTAGAGGAGTAAGCAGGACCTTCAAAGTAGGCCAGTGGTTTTCAACCTTTCTGGGCTTGATGCAGCCTTTGCTGGACTTGAGGCACCTTTCCACAACTTTTTTGAATTGAGTGGCACCCAATTTCAAAAACCATTTAATATATTACACTGCTTACTTCCTTGAAGGGGTGCAAGGCCAGGGGGGCAGATAATCAGACAGACAGAGATAAGTCTGAGCTTGCTCTTATATGCATAGCTACTCACATCTCACAGCACCATTCAAAGGATCTCACAGCACTCTAGGATGCCACCCTGGTTGAGAATCCCTGGAGTAGTCAGTGTACAATCTGCATCATTGGTGTGTCTGACTGAATTATTATATGTTATTGAAAGAAAGAGAGCAGCTGTCTTTGATTTTTCTTTTATTGTAAATAATGAAATTCTAAATACTATAGACCTACCCAGTCATCTAAATAATAAAAATGCCAGTGTCTGAATGGACTGTAGTTTTCAATGCCCATCTTCTTTTGTCTTGGACATTTCTTGATTATTTTTTATAATCTTTATACACACTTTGTAATAAATATTCTGGTACTAGACTTCAGTAGCTCCCAACCTTTTTTTTTCCATGCCCTGCAGCTGGGAGTGGAGTGGCAGCCCAGAAGTAAGGGAGCTCCCACAACCCTCATTGTACTCTGGGATGGTATTTTATTATTTTTAACATGTTCTTGGAGACTAATGCCTATAAGCTTGGAATGCATCATCTGTCATTGATGGACAAATGCAGAGGCTAAAGTCCCTCTTTTTCATGGTTTAACAAGTTTAACACCGGTAAAATTATTCTTTCTCTTCAAGATCTGTAGCCTTATGAGAGGAGGCATAGCAGAGCGAGGAGGAGTCCGAGTGGGTCATCGGATCATTGAAATCAATGGACAAAGTGTTGTAGCAACGCCCCATGAGAAAATCGTTCACATTCTCTCCAATGCAGTTGGTGAGGTAGGAGCACACTAAGCATGGTATTCCAGGTTTCAGCATTGTTGCTTTTTCTGTCCTGTCATCCACATGTAAATGCTGGAAAAGCACAGAACTAAACAGGAAGGCTTATTTTATTATTTTTATATAGTGTCTAATAGGGAAGTCCTGAGCAACTGTTGGTAAGGTTTGTGAGGGCTCAAAATATTTTGAGTATCCAGCCCAGTGAATTTTAGCAGAGGCAGGCATGAAAACACTCATGCTCTTCATCTCTACTGTGTCATGTCATCAAAGCTACTTCTTCCCCCTTCTCTGCTCAGTTTCTTCTGTAGACACAGTATAGATCCTGAGCAAGAGATCATCCACATCCTTTTATTGCTAAGGCTTTGCAGCACGTGCATGAGGAGGTTTGCTTAACCTGATTTTGTTTCCCCTCAGATTCACATGAAGACCATGCCAGCTGCCATGTACAGACTGTTGACTGCACAGGAGCAGCCGGTTTACATCTAAGGCCCATACCTCATCTTCACAATGTGCATGGAGGATGTTTTTCCTCACTAGTGGTTGTGTTTCTAGTGCTGCATTTCTGTGTCTCCAGAGACATCTCTCTTTCTCTCTCTCTCTCTCTCTCCAACATTTTGTTGCGTCCAGGAAAAACAATATCCATGAGACGTTTTTTGTTGCATCTCTTTATGAGTAAAGCTTTATGTAATTCCTCACAGAATAGAACAATAACAACTAAGGACTGACTACACTGCTTCAATACATGAGCAATTATATTTCTATGGCTGTACTTTGACGATTAAGTACATTCAGTGTTACTAAGTTAGAAAGCTTGCTTTACCAAACAAATCAAATCATAAGGTAAAGTTTTCCTCTTGGACTCCACATAGATGATTTTGATTCACACTGTTATCCTTGTATGTGCTGCATTTAACATTAGGAGCAATGAGCTCAGTGCATATAGGGAGAACAGAAAACCAGGAGGAAATTTTTGCCTTAAATGAAGAGTTAATTGCCTGTGAAGAATGAGTGAGTGAGTAAATGAGGATGTGACAAATTTCATCTTTCAAATATACATCTTTTATTTTCTTTTATCATTCATTCTTCAGGATAAAATGACCACAAAGGTGGTTTATAAGTTGCTGAAAGATGTAAGAGTTGCTTTTCCCACACTAGGAAGTACTGGAGATGCACTGTTTGGTCCCAAAAGTGTCTGAGCCTTCAGCTCTAACCCCTCCAAAAATGCCTTTGTGTTTAGGTATAGCATGTCTTTAACCTAGCATCGCCTTCTCCTTCAATTTCAGAGATTAAGAATAGAGGAAGTGATCTATTAATATCCAGCTATATTTTGGGGGGCTTACATTGAAAATCTAAATTGAATTTCTTATTGGCATACATGGGAGCATGTGTTGTGGTTGGTGTATCTACATTTTTAAGATGTGTGTACTTGATTTTTATAAAGTTTAAAAGAATAGGTCTGCACATAGTTCTAAGTAGTTTTGCTACTCTACGTCAGTTTTAACATATCTTTGGTCCAAAGACTGTCTTATTTTAACAACTTTTTCCTCTGAGTCATGACCTAGGTAACAGTGGGAGGAAATAGTGGGGGGGGAGTGGGAAGAAATTAATTTATTTTGTAATTTATATACAAGTTAATTTTAGGTTCTCTACATGTATGACACTTAATGGGTATGTGTATGTACTATATGCACTTGTACAAAGAAGAAATGTTGTAGTAGGGCTGCATGAAGTCAAGAATTTGAGTGTTCTCTAACTTTTGTGTTTGGGGTAGGAGGGGGGTGGGTAAAAGAACAAGATGGAGCAACTCTTTTTCCTCCAAAAGAAGAGAACTCCCTTCCATGTAGCTATGTTCCATTAGAGCTATGTAGGAGCATTTTACACTCAAATAGAACCAGAAATTTAAACCAATCTAATGCCTTGAATTTAAAGCTCCGTTTTTGCTGCGTCTTATGCAAAGACTTAATGTGATAAAATCACAGGAGCCAGAAAAAAATCCCATTCTTTTTTGAGTGTGGGGTGATGGTCATAACCTTTTATTTCTCATTTAATGAAGGATGGACTGTGCAATATAAGCAACGTGGTTATAGACTGGAGATGACATTGAGAATTGTCTCCAGCAATTTTATGGGTATATATAAATATACAAAGGTGTGAATTTCTGATAGGTGAGCCATGAAAACAGTCTTTATTTAATTAGTTGGTTACCATCTATTGTCAGAAGTTCAAAACAATGGGATGAGTGAAGAAAAAATAGCTTTTCAATTTTTAGTGGCAGTAAAAATATTTAAGGGAGCTATTGGAATGGTGCATAAACTATTGTAGTAAGTAAATATGTTTTTGTGTAAAAGTACATGTGAATAATAATTTGATTTACTGTGTTTTTTTCTTATTATATAATTTAATCCCAATCTCTGGAAAAGCAAAATTCACAAGAGAATTGTATTGATATTCCTGGTTAGTATATACCTCTGCCATCAGACTCATACAGCTAGATTGTGAATGATATAGAGTTATAATTTTAGGCATCTGGTTTATAAGGATCATATAAACAACACTTTTCATAATTTCCCATATATATAGTAATATATGTAAATATGATATATACCATGTATAATTTAGATGATTATATACAGTGCAGCCTTTCCATAAATTGGTTAAGTGAAAAGCTACTCTTAAAGGCATAGATACCCCATTCGAGTCCCAGCAATATTAACCCTTGTTAATTTGTCATTTGCGAGTCTGTCCTACCCAGAACAATAACAATGGAGGTCCTGCTGGAGGATCTTTCTATTGACTTCACTGGGAGATGGATCAAGACCTCAGTAAACAAAAGTACATATGGCTGAAACAATGAATGATTTTTAAAATCCACAGCCCCTGTCTTAAAAACATACATTTATCTCAAACCACCCAAGTAAGCCATTGATACTACACATTCATACTACACATGTAGTATGTTCATTCATACTACATATGTGAGTCACATTAAGCAGGTGAGTGTTTGCAGGGCTTAATCCTACTGTAGAATTTCAGTTGTTCTGTTACAATAGGCTTTATTAAGATTCTAACAAAAAGAGATACATGCACTCCCAGCTATATTCTTGGAAACAACCAATTTTGGTTTGCAAAGGGAAAGACTGTTTCAATAAAAAATATGAACTCAAAAGGGACAGATGAAACTACTCAAATATATTTTCCACTGATATTTAAAAGATACTAATGCTCCAGTTCTAAGTGTTACTGGTGAGTGAAATTCTCCATGGTTCAAAGGAATACTCTGCCATTTTACATTCCCTCTTTTCTGAGAAAGGTCTGCAAAGTTGTCCCTTCCTTGCTCTCTACACAATTCCTAACTCGTCAGTGTTTACAATAAGGATGGAACGTCTTTTTTTACTTTTATTAGCAAGTTTCACACTTGTTTGTCTGAATCTCAGTTATTATTTAAGGCTTGGCTAGCATTTCTTGAGTGCAGTATTTTGGTTTGGTTTTGTTGGGGTTTTTTTATTTTTCTAAATGAAACGAGTTTATGAAGACGGCAGCGTGGGTGAGATCTCTTGTATATATTTAGCACAGTACCTAGAATATGAAGTTGTACTATTGTTCTGTAAAGAGGGTGAATAGAAATTATTGTAAAGCGTTGGGAAAAGTATAGTATTGTATTTGTAACAATATTGTTCTTTGTAAACACTAAACTCAATGATCTCTATATATAAATATAAATATATATATATATATAATATATGTGAGCCTGGAATGTTGATACTGCACATCTACTGAATGTAATTCCTCTGACTTTTTTTGTCACAGGTCTCTGACCCTCTCTCTGTAATGCAGCTGCAGTGGTTTGACTGACTCTTTATTTTTATTTTATTTTATTTTTTTATTTTGGAGGGTTTGATTTCTGGGGTTTTTGCCAGTTATTTTGTTGTGATGTGTTTACTGTGCTACATTTGTTTTATTTAACAGAGCACCAATGTCTGTAAGATTTGTAACAATAAAATATAAGACAAAATCAACGTGAATGAAGCTGAGATTTCACTGATACTAATTTTGGAAGTAATCTACCACTGTTGTAATGGATGCCTAACCCTACTCTGGCACTCCCATTTTGTAATGAAGGGCACATGAGTAATCTTATATGCAGAATTAAACCCATGGTTTGGGTGTTGTTTTTTTTTTTTTTTTGGGGGGGCGGCGTGAGGTAAGAAACTACCCAGTTGCATCCAAGGTGTACAACAATAGCAAGTCTATAGTAGCACCGCCTTACTTGTTTTCATTTTCATTTTAAACTCAATCTCAGTTGTATGAATCTTTCAAGAAAACCAGTGTAGAGATGATGTTTTCAATGTGACAGAAAAATGTTTTAAGTTTGACATTAATCAGGCAGTATATTTCATCAGTGAGCCTTATCTTAAAACCACTTTGTCTCCTTATCAACCATCTTTTCTCATCCTTTCATTCCACTTTTTAACTATTGTCTTGGTCTTCTGTCTTTTGTTTTTCAACCCCTAACACAACCAAATTGTAAAATTCAGACATTTTAGACTTTAGTGTTTAAAGAGAACAGACTTATGGAACTGTTTATTCTAGAGTTGAGAGAAAATAATTTATTACTTGAGGTCAAAATAAGAACAAACTGGGGATATTTGAGAATTCAGACACACACACACACCCCACACACCCCTTCAGATATTGTAATCATTACAAGGGGTCTCCTGGAACACACAAGTAACTTGGAAAATGGCCACAAAACTTAATGTTGGTGTTTCAGTAAAGGTTATGATTCTTGAAACAAAAATGTTGTGTTGGTGATTGACTGAAAAGAACAGCCCACGCACATCTTCAGCTTTGGTGACTGTAGAACTTCTGAATATCCTGAGCCCTGGGAAAGACAAATCCAAGCAAATAAGTCAGTATCAAAGTCAAAATCTGAGTCGTTTTAGAACTTTGTACATGCATAAGATTGTAATGAATGCTTGAATCCGCAAAAATGTTAAAGACCAGGAAGTGAATCAAAGAGCAATTGAATTTTCAGTTTTATGCATTGAATCTGTAAACATAACATGAAATAAAAACATACTTGTCAAAATAGAATTAGCGTGTATGTTGTATACAGTGAACCTTAAACAAAGAGAATGTTGCAGTTTGCAAAGGAAGAGTAGGAAAAACTTGGAAGGGGAGAAGTATTTAGTAAATGGTACAAACTTAACCTCTGCAGGAGGCTTACCTTTGTTCTGTTTCCCTGGATATCACCCCCCATCAAATTTAACTGTCTGCTAATCTTTTTGTGCACCTGACAAAAATCTGCATCCTGACCTCTGAATAGGAAAGCTCTCGACTGACCGACTAGTCCCAACCTGGCCTTTCCCAGTACTGGATACAGAGCACAGCAACCCAAATGCTATCTCACTCATATGAGACGGGAGTTTTCTTCTACAATCTATTGTGTTGTGAACTGTAGCACTCCCTCCTTGTGTGCTCCCTCCCTGGAATCCAGGATAGAATAAGGAAATCCTTACCATCTCAGTCACAGGCACCCCACTAGTCTGCAGCATCAGGGTGCAGGCAGACATGTTTCTTGCACAGTCGGCCTTCTGAAAGCACTCTATGGCCATGCTTTGTCACCTGCATGGCTGCAGAGCACTTTTAAAGTTGCCAATCATGCAACAAATTAACTCAGATTAGATCAGATCAGATTAAGGCGCTCCACTTTAGAGCACTTTAGGGAACTTGCCTAAGGTTAATTGGTGGTATGACATCAGCCCAGCCCTGCACCCAAGGCTGTCAGCAGGAATGGAGTGGGGAGGGGGAGCGAACTGTGAGCTAGGGTTTGCCCAGCCTGAGCTGGAGATGGGGGCAAGTAGATCAGAGCCCCCCCCCCATACACGCACACCTCACAACCTTCCCCTCCAACTCCCCCCCCACACACAAATTCAGGCCAGGCAAGCCCCAGCCCACAGCTCACTGAAGTGCCATGAGTTAAAGCAGGGACCTGCACATCTGTCAATGCCACTGGAGAGAGGAGTCTGGGATACCACTGTTCGTGACATAGGCCAGAAAAGAATGTACTGGTTATATTGTAATTTAAAAGATGCGTAATAACTATGTGCCTGGTTCCTATCATGCCATTATTTGGATGCATTGTCAGTTGACTGGGGCTTCCAGCTGTGGGGATACATCATGCACCTCCAAGGTTGGGAGCCTGCAGCTGATGGGGCTCCCGGTAGTGGGAGCTTCCTACTGAGAGGTACGGAGGGCCCCATCTGTCACCGGGACCCCTCGGCACACGAGGTATACTGCCTACCTGGAGTGAGGATTCAGGACGTGAAAGGGATGCTCCAAACCATAATCCAGCCCACCGATTATTACCCCATGGTCCTAGTCCATGTGGGCACTAATGATGCAGCCAGGAGGAGCCCTGATTGTCTGATGGAGGACTACCACGCTCTGGGGTGCGTGCTGAAGGAGATGGGGGCACAGGTGGTTTTCTCTTCTATCCTGCCAGTGAGTGGATGAGGCAGTCGGCATGAAACCTGCATTGCAGAGACCAACTGGCTGCTACAGGAATGGTGCTTCGAGGAGGGCTTTGGCTTCCTCAGCCATGACTGGCACATCACAACGACAGACATGCTGGGGTGGGACGGGCTCCACCTTTCCCCTAAAGCGTGTGTTTTCTTCTAGGTTGGTGGACCTCCTCCGGCGGGCTTTAAACTAGGCTTGTCGGGGGAAGGGGTAGATGAGGGCGGAGGAAACATCAGATTGCCGGACCAAACAACACCCACAACTATAGCCCAGCCCAGACCAACGAGCATAGCGAATAAACAGGTAAGAGATAGGGTCCAGGGTAACGCTGGGACTAGGGGGTCAGTACACACATCTACAGGAGGCCTCAAATGCCTCTACACAAATGCTCATAGTATGGGTAACAAGCAGGAGGAACTCACCCTCCTGCTGGCTGACACCAGCCCAGACATAGTGGGAATTACGGAAACGTGGTGGGACTCAACGCATGATTGGGCGGTGAATGTCAAGGGCTATAGGCTGTACAGGAGGGACAGGATAGGAAAGAGAGGTGGGGGCGTGGCACTCTATATTAAGGAGGAATACACATCCTCCGTCAATTAGTAAGGAGGCAGGGGAGGGGCACTCTGAAGTGCTTTGGGTTAGGGTACAAGGCAGTCGAGGGGAAAGGGACTTAATGGTGGGAGTCTACTACAGACCTCCCAACCAGGGAGAGGAGCTTGACCAGGAATTCTTGGGTCAGCTCACAGAGGTAGTGAAGGCTAAGGATGTGGTAGTCATGGGGGACCTGAACTTCCCGGACATCTGCTGGGAAGAGCAGTCAGCCAGGTCAGAACGCTCACGTAGGTTCTTAGAGTGCAGGACCTCCATCTAACCCAGGAGGTGCACAGCCCCACC
>NW_017729024.1:104049701-104055773 GCF_001723915.1 Gavialis gangeticus
AAACTAGTCAGGGGGGATCAGCAGCCATTGGGGGAGTCACTGTTCCCCCAAGCACCACCAGGAGTGACCAGGAATAACGGTCACAAGCTAGCAGAGGGTAGGTTTAGGTTGGACATCAGGAGGTGCTATTTCACGGTCAGGGCGGCTAGGGTCTGGAACCAACTTCCAAGAGAAGTGGTGCTGGCTCCTACCCTGGGGGTTTTTAAGAGGAGGTTGGATGACCACCTTACTGGGGTCGTTTGACCCCAGTGCTCTTTCCTGCCATGGCAGGGGATTGGACTAGATGATCTGCTCAGGTCCCTTCCGACCCTAGAAACTATGAAACTATGAAACTACTTGCCAGTGCAGGGAGAGGCCAGGATCATGATCCCAGGCTCCCCCTGGACTGGTGGTAAGGCATGATGGGACCTGATGCACAATCCCACAATCATGCCTTCTTCCATGTATGTGTGGCCTGGCAGGAAGCACAATTGTGTGGATTGTGCATCAGAGCCCATCACACCTTTACCTGTATGTATGGCAGTGGCTTCAGCATGGCAATTGGAGCAAAAGTAATCTCCCACTAGTAAGTGGAAGTATGGGTGAGGAGGACAACCAGAGTTAGGATTACCCTTAATGGCACATTTCCAGACTGTGTTTATTCAAAAATCAATTTATAAATTAGATCGCCTTTTGTTTTGAGGCATTGATTTTTCAGTCATAAACCTATCTTATTGAATGCCTATTTTGTCAGGTGACAGCTTTTACCACTGACAGCAAAATAACATTTTTGTAGGCTGTAAAATTGATAGGTCACAGTGTTCTTGGCTTCTCCTTTACAGCAGGGATCTGCAACATTTTCCAGCCGCAGACCACACTGACCCAGGTCAGGTCTGAGGCAGGCCAGGACTAGGACCTGGCTGCCTCTGTTGCCTTTCCCTGCCACCTGTTTGTAGCATGGTGCAGGCAGAGCTCCCCTTCTACCAAAGCTCCTAGTGCCCAGCTGCAGCTGGGGATGAGTCCCCCCCCCGCCCCCAATGTTGCCAAACCTTTGGATTCATGGCCCAGATCCAGCCTATGGGCCATAGGTTACTGACTCCTGTTTTACGTCAACTGACTACCGTGAGAGCTGGAAACGTTTACAAGTTACAAAACCATTTCTCTTTTACATGTTAAACAAGTATGGGCTTAGGATGTGAATTTGTGGATGGTCATCCTCAGCAAATATCCCGTTTTTCATTTGATGTACTGTAAGTGCTGTAACGTAAAGACTCCATTGACCTCAGCAGGGATAAGTAACTTTATTGGTGACTTTACTTATATTCACTTGACATTTATTCCTATAAGGCATCAAAGGAATTTTGTTGGCTGGAGAGCAGGCCATTGACAGAACTGTTCTGCAGGAACAATATCAATATTATGTGTACTAGCAAATAGGATTATGAATAAAGAGATTATCATGGAATCATAGAGAAGTCAGGCTGGAAGGGACCTCCTGAGGTCATCTAGTCCAGCCCCCTGCCTGAGGTAGGATCACCCTTATTCAAACCATCCCACAAAAATCCATCATCTAACCTTTACAGCAAATTTCCCTGGGGTTTAATCCAGGGATCACCAAACTCTGGGCCAGCAGTGACTGGCTCCAATCTGCAAAATGCCACTGAATCATTGTGCTTACTCTTCTGGGGGAAGACAGTATTTCCGAAGAGACCAAAGAATCTAGCAGTCAATATTAAATGGTGCAAATATTTTCAATCTCTCCCTTGTCGATGAGAGAACGATCTCACTTCACACAGTCTTCTTGACTAAGTGTTCTGTTAAACTAAAGCTAGTCATGGGCAAGAGCTACATTATTAGGGACAAAATGTGGAGCCATTGGATTCATGCCTCTCTAAAATCACCATTTATAACCTGCATCAGTTCTATCCTGGACCTCGTTGCTTGAGGTCTTCTAAAGGATTTGCAATGTCTGCAACTGTCCCGTGCTCATCAATTTTTCACTTCTGCATTCCCTTTTTGTGTGGGTTCTATTACAGCTGCATCTAAACTCCATTTTCACATAGAAGTCTCTTTTTAGACACTTTTACAGGTCATAAAGTAGGGTTACGGTTAAGGTTACATAGCATAATATAGGGGAAAATACCTTAAAGAGATAAACAACCCTCAAAAAAGTATTAGAAGCTCATAGTTTAAGATTAAATAGACATCTAGGCAGGTTAATGGATGGAAATGCAGACTTAGTGTCCCGTGGTCCAGAACTCTCGCCTGCAATGAAACCATGTACTTGCTGTAGGATTGATATGTAGTGGTGTTTTTATTGAGAAAACATTAATTGGATTTTTAAGACATGCTAAATTGTCTGCCCCTCATAAAATAGCATTTTAAAGAGAAATTCACAAAGAACGATTTTTTTTTAAATGGCTACAATTCTGCACTTATTCTCAATTGATCTTAAGCCACAAGCTGCTTTCCTGGCAGATAAGAGTGTAAGATACTAATAGGAGGGAAAAGGACCCACTGTAAAATGAATTTATTCAGGGGGTTGGACTAGATGACCTCCTGAGGACCCTTCCAACCCTCATTTTCTATGATAATTGTAACCCAACAGACTTTGTTGTAAATATTTTGAACCTTTGCTTGGTGCATGGAGAATAACAGTGGTACATGTGGGGGAACTTGCATTACATTTTTCATATGTGACAAAGAGCTTGAATATCTGCCTAAAAGTAATGCAGCTCAGCCTTAGCTATGGTCCCTTCATAACACACTTCCTTCTAAAGAAGGCAAACAGGAATGCCCCTTCCTGTTCTGGGTAATCTCCCTGATTCTGGTGGTGTAAGTCAGGACTTTGCCAGCAGCTTTGCAGTAGATGCTTCTGTGGGCCAAATAAAATATAACTGTTAGTGTCTCCTTGGGTACCTGGCAAGCAGGGATGGATTGATAGGCCTTACTCTTGCTCCTAATGACACCACTAGAAAAATTTGGTGACCTAAGGCAGACAGCAACTAACCAGAAATCACCCAGGACCTATTGAAACGAGTGCATCAGTGTGATTCCTGCCAGAATTGCTTTTGTGCACTCCTGTGACATTGCGACTGGTTACAGTCCCAGTGTCTATTTAAGTTATTCTATTTGTGCCTTTGCAGTGATCTATATTAAAAAACAAAAATAAATCTGTCCAATTCTTAACTCGTTTACACATTCCTCGTTCCCCTTCATCCCTCCCTAGGGATTGCACTCACTGCTTGCACCACTCCAGCCCATTTCTTTTCTATAAGATTCACTTATACTCTTTGTCTCCCCTCCTCTTGCTCCTCTTCTTGCACTGTTTCCACCGTATCTCTCCTGCTCCAGATTCCCTCTCTCCTTTGCTCTTCCCACATTTTATCTTTCCACTTTTTCTATCTTTCCCCATGTTCTCTGCATGCTCTCCACCTCAGTCTTCCCCAAACCCTGCACATTTATTCTTCCCCTTCATATAGAGGGAAGTTAAGGAAGTAACCTTTGCTTTCCTACCCATGGAAAGAAGCCCAGATTGGGGGTGACCTTTCTTGCATTTATTGTACTGCAAAGTAGGTGGAGTGGCCCAGGCAATAAGGAGCTTTTTGCCTCCTCCCTCTCTTTGGACTGAGAGAGTCTGGACAGGTGGAAGCCCTTTCCACTTGGGTATCCAAACTATGCATCTCTCTGTGTAGATTTCATCATTAAAAATGTACAAAAAGCAAAACATTGTATTCTTAAAAGGGAAAAGGATCTTACTTGTTTAAAGACCTTCCTTTTCTAGTTACAGCAAAGGTGTTCTGCATCTGCAATTGAACTGTAAAAAAAACTTGTGGGGAAGGGGCTAGAGATATTTTTCAGCAAGTCAGGGGAGGGGTTTTATTAGTTTTTTAAACAAAGCTGGAGGAGCTAGGACCTATGGCTACACAATTTAAAAAGGACAGTGTTGGGAAGTTTGGCTCTGTTTAACCAAATGAGGTTCAGCATCTGCAAGGTTTGCATAACCCTCTCCCTGGAAAAAGAAATATTCATCTTGCTCTTCTGAAGTTTATTTTATTCCCTCCATACCAAGCACCGCTCTGGCTATTTTCCTTACATGGGCTTAGACAAGACAAAGTTAGCATGCACAAATCTAAGCTAATGAACACTGATCTCTTCACACTTTATTCTAGTCTGACAACTGACTGTGGGGCAGAATTGTAACTAATAAAACTAGGTGTTGGACAGCTTGTAGCTCTTGAAATCCAGGCATAGGCTAGAATTGCTGCAGAGGCAGTTGAATGAATAACAGTCACATTTGAAACCACAAGGAGACACAAAAGCAATGTCCCATTCAACTCTTTATTCTCCCTGCCTATAGCTCACCACCTTTTCACCTAAACATGCTTCATCAGCTGTATGATCTTCAATACATCTGTTCTTACATTTTCAGGACTCTCCATCTTTAGGTTTGCCTATAAATATTAGAACAACATGCTAAGGGGTGAGCTAGCCACAGTCTGGAGAGCAAATCACTGCTCCCCGGTACTCCGCTCATAAACGACGAGATGGTTCATTGGCTTGCCACTCTGCTGGATTTTAATATGCTCTGGGTTGTTCTGTATAAGCCATCTGTAGTTCTGCTTTTCTTTTAAAAAATCTGATTTTTTTTCCAAATAAAATTGAGAAAAAGGGGTCAAGTAGTGAACTGGGAGTAAACTACAGCCTAATTAGTATGGCTGGTGCTAAAAACCAAGTAAGGAGTCATTTGGGAAACCTGACTTTATAAACCAGCCGGTTTGGATGCTAATTAAGTATGCCATTAGCTAGGAGGATTAGGTAATGAGAATTAGCTGTTTTCTTTAAAAAGATTTGGGAGATTTCAGAAGTCTTCAAAATATATTTTGGTTAAATAAATGGAAAGAAAGGAAATAAATGTGGTACTGTTTATTTGTTTAGTTTTCTCCTTTGACAGAAGAAAGGGAAAATAAAGGAGAGTCCTACCACTCCTTTTCCAGTGAATTCAATCAGTACAGTTATTGTGATGAGTCTTTTCCAGTGGGCTGAGCAGTGCTCTGTGAAAAAGGAGGGCTGGTAGTCTAATTCCAGCCCAGCTGCTGACTCTCTCCATAGCTCTGGGTGACATTTCTCTGCCTCCTTCTTCATTCAGTAAGTGGAAATGATACAGCTCCTCTGGGTGGAGCTATGTTGCAATGGTAACTTTTACTTAATCTATGCAAAGGACATTGAGTGTAAGGGTGAAGTCATGCATTATGCTTAGACCATGCTAAATCTGTGCAATGTTAAGCAGTGTTAAATTTATAATGTGCTGTGAGCAGTTGCATGTTTCGTAGTTTCATTGTTGGTAGGGTTGGAAGGGACCTGAGCAGATCATCAAGTCTGACCCCCTGCCATGGCAGGAAAGAGTACTGGGGTCAAACGACCCCAGCAAGGTGTCCATCCAGCCTCCTTTTAAAGACCCCCAGGGCAGGATCCAGTTGGATCTGGAATCAACGTCACTTGGAAGCTGGTTCTAGATCCTAGCTGCCCTGATAGTGAAGTAGCACCTCCTGATGTCTAGCCTGAATCTACCCTCTGCCAGCTTGTGACCATTATTTCTAGTCACTCCTGGTAGTGCTCATGGGAACAGGGACTCCCCCAATGCCTGCTGGTCCCCTCTGACTAGTTTGTAAATGGCCACTAGATCCCCCCTCAGCCTTCTCTTGTGGAGGCTGAACAGATTCAGGTCCTGTAGCCTCTCCCCCTAGGGCCTGCCCTACTGCCCCTGATCATGCGAGTGGCCCTCCTCTGGACCCTCTCCATGTTGTCCACATCCCTCCTGAAGTGCGGCATCCAGAACTGGACGCAGTACTCCAACTACAGCCTGACCAGTGTTGCATAGATGGGGAGGATCACCTCCCTGGACCTGCTTGAGATGCATCTGTGGATGCATGACAAGGTACAGTTGGCCTTCCTGACCATGTCCCCACACTGCCGGCCCATGTTCATTTCAGCACCAATAATGACTCCCAAGATCCTTTTCTGCCTCTGCACTGACAAGAAGGGAGTTCCCCGGCCTGTAGGTATGCTGCTGGTTCTTCCTCCCCAGGTGCA
>NW_017729024.1:104056054-104056297 GCF_001723915.1 Gavialis gangeticus
GTGACCCATCTGACTGTGTAGGTGTCGACACCACAGTCCCCCAGTTTTTTAATGAGAACGGGGTGACAGTGTCGAAGGCCTTCCTGAAGTCCAGAAAGACTACATCCACCGCAACACCAGCGTCCAAGGCTTTTGTGCAGGGGAGATCATACTCAGGGGCAATCAGCATGGGTTCATCAAAGGTAGGTCCTGCCTGACCAACATGATTGATTGCCTTTTATGACCAAGTAACTAAATCCTTGG
>NW_017729024.1:104061297-104062070 GCF_001723915.1 Gavialis gangeticus
AAAGGCAGGTCCTGCCTGACCAACCTGATTGCCTTTTATGACTAGGTAACTAAATCTTTGGATGATGGTGTTGCTGTAGATGTAGTCTTTCTAGACTTTAAGAAGGCCTTTGACACTGTCTCTCACCCCATCCTCATCAATAAATTAAGCGACTGTGGCACTGATGCCTACACAGTTGGATGGGTAAAAATTTGGCTGGTGGGGCGCACCCAGAAAGTAGTGGTAGATGGGTTGTACTCAACTTGGAGAGATGTGAGCAGTGGAGTCCCCCAGGGCTCAGTCCTCAGGCCCGCACTGTTTAACATCTTCATCAGTGACTTGGACGAGGGGGTTGAAAGCAAAGTGTTCAAGTTTGCTGAGGACACTAAGATGTGGGGTGAGGTGGACACACTTGAAGGGAGAGAGAGGCTGCAAATAGATTTAGACAGGCTACAAAAGTGGGCAGATGAGAATAGGATGGGGTTCAACGTAGATAAATGCAGGGTGCTGCACCTTGGGAGAAGGAATCCACAGCATACATACAGGCTGGGGAATTCCCTCCTTGACAGCACAGAGGTGGAAAGGGATCTTGGAGTCATTATCGACTCCAAGATGAACATGAGTCACCAATGCCAGACCACAGCCAGCAAGGCCAACCATACCTTGTCATGCACCCAAAGATGCATCTCAAGATGGTTCAGAGAGGTGATACTCCCCCTCTGTGCGACTTTGGTCAGGCTGCAGTTGGAGTACTGTGTCCAGTACTGGGCGCCGCACTTTAAAAAGTATGTGGC
>NW_017729024.1:104062768-104063370 GCF_001723915.1 Gavialis gangeticus
GAGGTGGACACACTTGAAGGGAGAGAGAGGCTGCAAATAGATTTAGACAGGCTACAAAAGTGGGCAGATGAGAATAGGATGGGGTTCAACGTAGATAAATGCAGGGTGCTGCACCTTGGGAGAAGGAATCCACAGCATACATACAGGCTGGGGAATTCCCTCCTTGACAGCACAGAGGTGGAAAGGGATCTTGGAGTCATTATCGACTCCAAGATGAACATGAGTCACCAATGCCAGACCACAGCCAGCAAGGCCAACCATACCTTGTCATGCACCCAAAGATGCATCTCAAGATGGTTCAGAGAGGTGATACTCCCCCTCTGTGCGACTTTGGTCAGGCTGCAGTTGGAGTACTGTGTCCAGTACTGGGCGCCGCACTTTAAAAAGTATGTGGCCAGCCTAGAGAGGATTCAGAGGAGGGCCACCCACTTGGTGAGGGGGCAGCAGGACAGGTCCTATGAGGAGAGACTTGAGGGACCTGAACCTTTTCAGCCTCAGCCAGAGGAGGCTGAGGGGAGACCTAGTGGCTACCTACAAACTCATCAGGGGAGATCATCAGCAAATAGGTAGAGCCCTTTTCTCCCCAGCACCACCTGGGGTGA
>NW_017729024.1:104064288-104065866 GCF_001723915.1 Gavialis gangeticus
GCCCTTGGGCTTGGGGTGCCCTCCCCGGGGCCTACGGGGGTTCTGGGGGGGGGGGGGTGACCCGGTCCCTGCTCAGAAAAATGGATGTTAAGGGTTAATATCATTTCTTGCCTGCACAGCTCTGACTTGCCACTAGAAGGGCTGGTGAGCAGGACCATGACTAAGAGCCAGGGCGCTTGGGCTCTATCCCTGCTGGGGAGGAGTGCATCCTGGGATGCTGGTGGACTACAGACTGCTTGTTTTATCACAGTGGAGCACACTGAAGTCACCCTTATGCAAGCTAGGTAGCACAGGCTAGAGTTAACCCTTGCCTGAAGTGGCATAGCTTTGAGACTCTCAGCACAACTTAACAAGCTTTGCTGTGCAGCCCCTTATGTTTGAAGTGCCCTTATAACTTCACTCTGACAAGTGTACAAGAGCTCAGAGTGGTAGCCATGGTCTATCTAGACAGACTACCTGGTGGCTTGGGTTGTTCTGCAGGAAAAGCGGTATAAACAAATCTGGAAAGGGTGGCCAAGCTCTGAATAGTAATGTTCAGCCATGGAAGTCCTGTTGCTGCTTTGTTTAAAGGAGATACCAGCAACACTGGTTGACGGAAAGAGTCTAAACCTAAACCAACTTTCAGGCTGAGAGTTGGAGCTTATACTTCACAGGAGGTTAACTCCTCTCTTTATTACTGGCCTGTATTGCCCCTACCTGCACAAGGTGTCCCTGATCTTTCATTCGGCTACCTCAGTGCCATCATCATAGCATAATAAAAAAACACCTTGGGTAGAATCCTCTTCTACTTTACACAGCTGTAAAACTGCTTTTTGAGTGTGTGACTGCCTTTGTTGGCACTTTTCCAGTCTACGATGTGGACGCACACAGCTCCCACGCACTGGCTGGGCAGATAAATGACTCAAAATGCAAAAACCTTGGTTTAAGTCCCAACGTTCTGGCCAGAGAAAAACCCTCCACGTTCTAGCCACAATAGCTGAGCAATTAGGGCACTCAGCCAACTGGAGCCAGAGGGGGCATTAAGCGTGTGTGTTGCTCTGACTTCCTAGCACAGTGCTTGAACCACCAGACCACAGATTCAATATAATCCAGTCCTCCTATTAAAGCTGAGCCATTGCACCCTGTATTTATTGGGTAAGTGGGCTCAGATCAACCATAGCCCTATGCGTGCCTGGCAGGGGAAATACCATGATCACCATGGTGGCTTCCTAGTCACACCCCGGGAAGATCACTCTGCTGGCATAGGATAGTACCCACATAGGTAATGCATAGTTAACCTTGGCATTATGCTCACTTTATGGAAAGGGGAGACTCCTCCCTAGCTTGCTCCTGGGGCCTTAGGGCTAAGGGTAAGCAAAACTCGGGAGCATCTGAACCCCAAGCCTCCAGGCCTGGGCCTGCAAGTAGGATGCCTGGCAAAGGATTTGGGAACATCTGAAACCCCAGATGGGGGTAGAGGAAGTTTACTGGTAGTAGGGCCATTTATGGCTCTGAACTGACTCATGGATTTAAAAGTTGTTTTGGCTAATTTGTCCTGGACTATGGAAAGTTAAATAAAGAACCCCCCCCCCCCCCCCA
>NW_017729024.1:104070866-104071775 GCF_001723915.1 Gavialis gangeticus
CCCCCCCCCCGAAATAGAGAGCAGTGAGAATGTTTCTGCCCCTTTGGGAATCAAGGTCCAGATGAGAACCACTGACCCACTTTTTTCCAGTAGCAACAGCAGCCATTTCTTTGAGCCACACATCTCCTAGCCCGTTCTTTTTCTCCTAGCCTTATATACTTCCCTCCCTTCCTTGACTGGGAGGCTGGCTTCAAAGCAGGGAATGGTAAAGGGACTGGAGAATGCTTAATTTGTGTCCTGATGATTCAAGCACTGTGCTGAGAAGTAAAAGAAATGCAGGGTCAGTCCCCCTGGATTAGGGGACCTAGAATATGTGCTTTCTACTTCCTGTGTGAGTATCCTAACTATTCAGTTACTAGGGCAAGAACATAAGCAGAGAATCCCCCCTTCTAGACCCTAATGTCTGATAATCATGGGTTTTGACTGGGAAGAATTTAATACTTGTGTTCACCCAGCATATGCGCATACAGAGCTGTGTACCTGCCTGGCAAGAACGCAGCCTACTCTACATGTTCAATAGCTTTGTGGATGCTTAAGTGCCTAAGTGCCAAAAATGCCAGTCACATGACTAGGAAACCACCACATGGGTGTGCAAAGTGAAGTAGCATTCTATCTATTGTATATAACTAACTGTTTGGGACCATTTTTGGCCCAGGTAGACATGGTGATGAGTGTAACACCTAGGATTGCAACAGACACTTAAGAATAAATGAGCTGAAGCTTAGTAAGGGTCGAATAAGTTTAGGTCTGAATTGTGCACATGAACTCATTACAAATAAATGCACACACTTGTTAATGGAGCTGTCAGGATAAAAGCCCTTTTTGCCTACAGTTCCTGCCATCTGGACTAGCCATCCTGGTGTTCTGCTTGTCAACTTATCAGCTCATTGCAGTTGATTGCATTTCCCA
>NW_017729024.1:104076775-104091378 GCF_001723915.1 Gavialis gangeticus
TCTGCTTGTCAACTTATCAGCTCATTGCAGTTGATTGCATTTCCCCCCTTTTTTTTTTTTTTTAACTCTGTAACCATCCTAGTCCCTCGATTGAGCGTTCAAGATACAGACCTGACTCTCCAGCCTTCAGTGGATTCTGGATCAGGTGCTTTATAGCATTGTACAAAAACAACATCCACACAGGCAAAATGGCATCTCTGAATATGGTTCAAATAATATGGCTATTTTTTTGTATTGTGGAACAGCTGCTACTGCTGCACTGCTGTTCTCAGCGTGTCTGTCAGAGCATGACTGGCTAGTTCAATAGTTCATGTTATTAGCTGAGTTGGTTCCTTAGTGAGTCACCATTTAACTTGATTGATGGGTTTCATAAGTAAGTATGTACGTTTCACCTGCCCTGGAGTAATTACCCTGCCAGGTAGAAATAAATTGATGTGGTAAGCAAATAATTTGGTGAAAGCTGATTTTTCTTTCTCTTAGCTGATGACCCAGGCACCCATGCTATTTTCTAAATTACTTTAGAAGTGCATTGCCACTACATCTGCTGACTCTTTGGTGACACAGTGGAGTTCTCACTCCTGTTGTTTCTGCAGGACCAACAGGACAGAGGGGCTGATCAGGCTTTTACTCCTCCTGTCGGCCACCAGGAGATATTTTGAGCATTGATTTCCAATTGGGTCCATCTGGGCAATCCACTGCAAGCAACAGGGTTGCACAGCTGTCACTGAAGGCTAAATGTGTCCTGCATTACTCTCAAGACTCATGCTGAAAATGAAGAGACCTTAGGTCAATGCTGGCAGTCCAAAACAGCAGCTAGTTAGTCAGAAACACTTTCTTTCTCCCTCCTGTAATCTGTATGCATAGGATTTACTGCAAGGCACCTATTGTTTCCATGACTCAGTTCAGAGGGGAGGGCAGAGGATGGGGCAATATCTACATTACCCAACTCCAGGGTAAGAGTTATTACTGCAAAGGATTCCTACAGGTAGCTCTAATATAGGGCATAACTACCCTCTCTCATTCCTTCCCAGCTTCTTCAATCCCCGAGTTTGGGATGTTCTGGGATAGTCATAGAAAGAGAATGTTAAGGCTATTTCCTTTTCCCCACCTAAACAGCTATCCCTCATCCATACCCCTTGAAGTGGGAGAGGAGGACTGATGACCCAGGTCTGAGGAGGGTGAGCACTCAGCAGTCCTCTACAAATCCACTGAGACACCTGGGGTAAGATCATGCTGAGCCAGTCTTGCATGCAATCCAGGTGGGGACAGCAGCCAGTAGCGAAGCACTGGGCATGTGAGTCCTACAGAGGGCATGTTACTGCGAGGGCAGCCAAGCAGCAGGAGGGGTGGGAAAGGATTACACTGGGCTGCTCTGCAAATAACCCTGGTCTCTCAAAAGGCACGTCTACTCTGCTACCTGTGACATGAGTACAACTTGTGTGGGTGTACCTGAGCTAGCTTTATCTTGGCTGTTAAGATACAGTAACATGGACTTCACCATTGGCTATGAATCCTGTTAGACGCTAAATTCTCCCCATGCACTGCAAAAGGAGCCTCAGCACCTAACTTAGGTACTTGGGCTCTGTCAGGTAAAATCCATGATCCTGATTCTCTTTCATGATTTAGTCTTGGGTGCTGAGCCTGAGGCTATAGATTCCAGTAGACAGAGTGTACTTGGAAGTTAGGTGTCAGACTGGTGAGCATTTTAAGATGCAAGTTTAGCACCCCCCCTTTATAACCAATGGCGATGGTTATGAGTTAATTTACCAATGAGACCAGAGACTTATCAACAAGGCAAGTATTAGTTGAGGACAAATCTGTTCTACTCCAACCACAGAACCCAAAGCTTCCCGTGCTGTCCTTGTCACATTTTCTGCAGAAGACACTGAGAATCAGGGTACCTGCCAACCCCAATCCTGTATGTGAAGGGAGATGGAGGGGCACTGGATCCCAAGCCAGATCACTGAAAAAGCATAGGCATGTCAGCAAAGTCAGGGAGCCAGGACCATTCACCTGTTTGATTATTAACTTTTTCCTTTTGCAAAATTACAAAACTATTTGTTTGCATCAGAATCTGAACAGGTTTCTGAGGAACTCAAAAAGACTCTCCTTACAGGCCTGGTGGGGAAGGTACATTCTCACTCCTACACATATTGTAGCCCTTAGCTTGTACAGCACATTAATGTTGGGGATCTTATCATATGCAGGCACAGACGCAACTTCACCCTTGGAGTAAACGTGTACAAACATTGATACATCTGGCCCCAAGTAAGCAAATGCCATAAAGCCTCTTTCTGGTATAGTACTAGAAAATTAGTGACTAAACACTTCCCTTTTTGAAACCAGAATGCCTATCTTCATGAAATGATAAAAAGTTAGCTATAAGCAGCAAGCTCAAAACTGCCATAAGGAGTCTGACTTGTCATCAACTATTTATGTCCAGGATCTACTTACTTAGAACATCAGGCCCTCTGGTTAAATACAAATAACCCCTTTTCAGTGCAAAACCTGTTAAGTGCCTCATTTTCCCAGAGAGAGACCCGGTTCTACAGATGTCTCTTTGGAGAATGAATTGGTTGTAGAAGAAAATAAGTGGAAATGGAAGAGCTTTTGAGTGATTCTCATATTTCTTTACAATTTTTGCTATCACAAGTGGATCTTGCAATTGCTGCATTTGATGGTCTTTGCCATAAAGTGTTACTCTGATGCCCATTTTCTGCTCCATGGACTAACGCTGAAGAAATGGGGGAGGGTTGTTGTGTGTAGCCAGGCCAGCATCCTCCTGTTGGTCTGTCTTACACCATGATCACAGACACTGGGTGTATCTACATGAGGCATTTACTGTGCAGTAGACTACTAAGCTGCACATTAGACATCTCACCATCTACACATGCACCCCTATCAGGCTGGAGTAAACAAATTCACTCTGCAGCATGGGCTAGTATTTGTAAATCCAAGTATTACCCTGCTGTGGAGTAAAAAATGCAGCAGCGCATGTGTAGACACTTCCCTGGAAGGCACTTCAGTACAGGGTTGTATGCTGACTAGCCCCGTGCTGAAGTACCCTCGCACCCCAGCCAGCGCCTCTGCAGCATGTTGAGCCAGGGTACGCAGTCCCGGGCTGGCAGGCTGACCCTCCAGGTCCCCTGCCAGCTGGGGCTGCTCCAACCTAGTTCAATGTGCTGCGGTCCTGGTTGTACATTCAAAGGCCAATAAACTCTACAGTTTATTGCTCCAGCATTTATTGCTTCCAGGCGTATGTTCAAATAGTGCGCCTGGCAGCAATAAACTCCGGAGTTTATTGCTTCACATTACTTATACATGTAGACAGGCCCACTGTGGGGTTTCATTTGCTGATTACAGCCACAGCTCCTATGCAGAGAAAATTGCTCTCATTCCAGTCATGCAGACAAGTCTTACCCTTAGATCTAGCTCAGCTGCACAGGACTTACTTATGGATTCCCTGCACAGGTACTTCTACATGTTTCCTTATTCCTTCAGTAAAGTGGAGGCAAGATTTTGCTTAAGGCACAGGCAAGGAAAGTCACAAAAAACTAAACCTTTCTCTCACTGTTTGTCATATGATCTGCTTTATATTTTCTCTGCCCTTAATAGTGGCCCATACTTGTGTCAGACTCCATTTATGGGGGAGGGGGTGCTTGGTAGGGGTGGTGGGGACAGATTTGGGGTTTTTTACTCTCAATTCCTTTCAGGTTCACCATCCTGTCAGCTGGCAGGACAGGACAAATCTGTTTAAAAGAATCTGTTTAAAAAAATATTCCATTCAAAATGATTCAATGGTCTTACTCCTAAAAGGCAATTTTTTCTGGTAGTCATGAATTACCTTCAGCAGTCAGGTAGAGCACTTAAGTCCCTGTATATCTCCATTAAACACAGAGGCAAAAGGGTGATGTTAATCATGTTACCAATGAACAATCAGCCTGGGGGAATGTTAAAAGTGACTGATTAACAACCTAACAACTGTGACTTTGGATGGATGGTAGACAACCCTGTCCAAGGTGTTCTTAATGGATTGCCATGGCAGCTGCTGGGCAAAGCTATTTCTCTTCCAAATGAATAATTATATCTTCCACAAATCAGCAGAAAGGCTGCTGTTTTTCTGTGTAATAACAACTATTAGAGATACATAAGCTAATCCTGGGATGAATGCCAGAGGGGAGCAGGGGCCTGGTAGCACACAGCTCATTGCCGCAATGGGCCTCAGCCCTCTTGGACCTGAGGCTTCTCCCTCAGGATCCCTATCAACATGAAGAAACCACACAAACAAAGTGAATACACGGAGTCCAGGTGTACAAATTAAACCTTTTATTTCTTAAGTCCGCTTCTCATTTTTCAAACACCAATAAACTGAACCAATGTGTTCTCCTCCTAAACAGACTTAATTAAAACTTACAGTTTAAAGCTTTTTTTGTTGTTTTTCCCTAGGACAAGTGGTTTAATAATTACCCTAAGTGAAGCTTTATCATTACAGTAACAGCAGGAATTTTTAATCAGCCTGCTTAAATGACAACTCATATCTTGCTGAGATGCAAGAGGCTGTAAGCTGCTACAAATGGTCTTGATAGTACAAACTATGAGCCTGATCGAAAGCCCTTGGAAGTTAATGGAAAGACGCCTACTGACTTTAATGAGCTTTGGTTTAAGCCCATACATCCTTGCCAAATAGAGAAGCAGGGCTGAAACCTGTTCCTGGTTACCAGCAGTACCTGAGAAACTAGTCTCCAACTAGGAGTTGAGGAATTTAGTGCTTTTTTTCTGTTCAAGAATTAGTTGCAAAGAGACTCTTATGAACCTGTATGTTGTTCAGAATGACTAAATAACTATTTGATGCCAGTTTACCACAGCCCAGGCATGGCTCACAAACTATTCACTGGGATTTGGAGTGTTTGCTGTTCCTAATTAGCTGTTTGGGCTGTGTAATTGAGGGCACCAAAACAACATGCTGTCATTTCAGCTCCCTGACTCCCAAGCCCAAAAAGAGGTTTTCCAAAGGTGGTGGCACAAGCACTTTCACCAGGAAGATGCCTATGAAAACACATACTGTTCTGGACAAATACAAATAGGCTGGAGCAAATCCATCAGGCTATCTTCATGGCTGGGGTAAATCACCCCAGCTCTGCCACAACCAAGGGATTGATGCCAATTTTAACAAGCTGAACAGCTGTCTCATTTACTTCAATGTTTTTATTTTGGATTTATACAAAAAGGAGAGCATAATTTGGCCAACACTCTTCAGTAGGACAAGAAACAAATGAATGTATGTACAGTGACCTCACCTCAAAGGATAGAAATCAAGGTATAGAAGCATTGTACTGTACAACGTGGTTTAGTCATAACATTGCAATCCCAAGAAGCCATAAACTATAATGATCCTGGAGTATACTAACCACACCTGAATATCCTTGTTTTAAAGCCAGCGAAGAACCAGAACAACAAGAGGTTCTGTTGAATTAATTTTCTCAAAGAGTCTCCAGTCAACGGTTCCAAAAACAACATTAGGAGACTATTGGGGGAGTGGGGGGGAGGAAGTAATTGTGACATTCCCATCACCCTGCTTTTCAGAGATGGTTTTCCTGCGCTGTGCCTTTGTCTGATGGAGGAACTCTAAGAGAAGAATTAGAAACACACCAAATCAAAGGACAGTTTCCCGTACAACTCCAATGAGACTGTGAGGTCGCTCATGCTCTATTCTTTGGCTTCTCCTTTCTGATACTTGGTTTTCTGCTGTAGTGAAAGTGCTCAGATCTCCACAGCTTTCCAGGTGTAGTAGTCCTGGGTGTCTTCTAAATGGCAGTGTGTGTGCTCTTGATGTAGATGGACAAGCAGGAGTCATAATCTTTACAGAAAAGAAAAAACAATCATCAAATGACATGCGTTACAGCAATGCAGGACAAGACCCCAAGCATGTGGTTCAAGCAATGATGACTAAAAGAAATAAAATTGTGTTAATGACTGAGGGAAAAAATAGAAAAAATCAGCAATGTGGGAAAGGTTGTAGATATATTATATATATTCTGGATAGAAATGTTCATTTAATATGAGATTCATTAACTGAACAATTTGATTTTACCATGGGGTTTTGGTCCCTATTAGTTCAGATAATTGACTCTCTACTGTACATTAAAATGAAATTACCTGTGACCAAACTTCTACCAGAGTGGGAAGAAACAATCTGTAGGTTTGCCTCGTATTTCTCAGATGATTATGCACCAAGCTGTTTGACAGTCCATTAACCTATATCATAACAATGCAGCAGGCAATAATGGTATTAACCATAAGCAGAATTAGTGATGAGGTTAGGGGTGTAAGAACAGGTCCTTCCACCTTGTCACTATTTAGTTAATATTTCCCCACAGGATTTGTGCATTTTCACACCTCATATCCCCAACTTTTCTTTACATAGGTATTAACTCTGGTATTAACTCACCCCAAACCAAGGCAAGTTAAGTTAACTTTTGATAGAGTTAAAACAGTTGATATGTCCTCTTCCTCCTTATTTCTATCCTTTTTTTTCATAAAAAAATTATCACTCACTGCCTAGTATGCTCTGAACCAGCTCTAAGGAGCATAGTGTTATCTGGAAGACTCATTCTTATGTATATAATAAAGCTTTCAGAGTCCACTGCAAGGGGGAAGCAGAAGTGAGGACAGGACAATGCTGAACACTGGAGAACAGGGGTGAGAAGCATTCTGGGATGATGCTGGCAGCCTTTTTCAATCAGGGTCCAGGGCTGGTACCTTGCTCACCCCATCCTAGTTACGCTACTATTGTCACGTATAAATTATGGTAGGAAACCAGTGAATCTCTCAGTTCCTCTAAAACTAAAAAACAAAACCAAACTTCTCGGGTGAAGACCCAACCAAACCAACAGCACAAAAGAGTTGCATAAAACCTGTGTGAACCAAAATCATTATGTTCCCTACAGATTTAATAAAGAATGACTTGTGCTATATTCTGAGCCACCTACCAAATGTTCCATGTCTCAAAGGTATCCATGATCTTTGAGAAGAAGATCTATGGCATATGTGAATTTTATATCAAATAATGAGAGAAGAAATTTCTGGACACTTATCCTGTTAATGCAAACATCTGTTGTCCACTGTCTACTTTTCCCATAGATCATTGGACTTTATAGTTTATTCAAGATTTCCAGAATAAATAAGAGAAACAAAAGTCACCTCTGGTAGAGTTCATGCCACTAACCTCTAACTGCTGCTGAATCCTACAATTTACCTACATATTAGTCTCCATAAGATTAAAGGATGGAAGGGAAGACAAGCCAGCAAGACAGTCTTGAGACAGAAAACTAGAAGTCTGGAGATGAGGTTCTATACCTATCTTTGCCACAAATATCTGTTTTTTCACCTGTTCTGAATTGTATCTGTAAATAGCTTGCCAGTCCTGCCTTTTGAAACTGAAATGGACTAGTTATGAAGCATGCAAAAATTCAGTGCACTGGTAAATTGTGTGCGCGAGAGAGAAAGCAGCCCCAGAAAAGACGAAAAGGAAGGCAGTATGTCAGCTTCTCCATCTTATTTCTTACAGACTGTCTCAAGGATATGCAGCACTTGGTGACCAGGAGGATAGTTAGCTTTCTACGCCATTAACCAACAAAGGTATTTATTGTTTCCTGACAGCAGTGGTAGTCTGAGAATGTTTTACACACACACACACACACACACACACACACACACACACACACACACACACACACACACACACACACACACCATGAAAGGGAATATAACTAACTGGTGCAGAAGAGGTGCAGAATAAACCACTCAGGGAATCTTCCTTTTGAAGTGAAATCACTGTACCTTGCATTTAATAGTCATTTGATAAAAATTAATGTGAACTAGTGGGGAAGTTTCTGCCCCACCAGGGGAAAGGTTTAAGCTAAAACCTATGGCCCCTGCTTCCTAAGCCACACACGTTCTAGGTTGCTTTCTGTCTCCTGAGCTACAAATAGGTATCACATCTGTCCTGAGAAAAATTATTTTTTCTCCGGACAAAGTGAGATCGTTCAGATGTCCATGTCTGTTGCCCCACAACCAACCCAATGTGTGTGTATATGCCAATCCCAGGATTTGTTCTGTTCTTGGGCAAATGCAGGCACAATTTATCTTGGGACAAATGCAGTCTCCATTCCTAGCTCCCTCTTATGGCTATCAAGGGGTCCAGCTTCAGAAGTAGGGACCCTATAGACAAAGGGACTGGATAATGCCTAATCTCTTAGATTATGATAGTGCCTAAACCTTTCTAGATTCAAAGCACCCCTTGGAAAATGCTAGCTCTTAGCTTTCACTCATTTTTTTACTACAGAAAAGTAATACAGCTATTCTTCTGTGGCAACGAACTCAGAAAGATCACAGCAGGTCAGAAGGTTTTTGATACTGTGTTTCAAATCTCTATGTTTATCTTGTGACACTTGTGCAAGTGTTTACACATCTAACAGTACTAACATTACACAGGATCCTTTCAAAGATCTCGTGGCACCTCAGGGGGAGTATCCTGGGCCTAACCGAGTGGTTAGAGCAGTATTCTGGGAAACAGGTCCAAACCACCTGTGAGTGAGGGTTTCCTAGACCCTGGATCTCCTTCCTGGGCAAGTACCCTAATGACTCAGCTACTGGGGCTAAAACATGGGATGGCCCCTTCTCCTCTCCGCCCCTTTGCTCCCCACTTGTCATGAGTTTTGTCTGGCTACAATTTTGTGACTTACATGCAGGAACTATGTGCATATATGTGGCAGTGGCATCAACCTATTAAGCATCTGCAGTATACAAGCATACACTTATGTGTCTACACTGCATAAGTCATAGAGGGTTGGGGTGGATCCAGAGAGGGTGCAGTCACACCCCCCTTTCAGAGCACACTATGGGAGCACCAACTGGGGGCTTTTTGAGTCCCTGAAGCAGGTAAGAATCCACTCTTCTCAGCACCCTCTGTGCTCAATGGCACCTCCCTCCTGCTCTCTGCCTTCTAGTGTTGCTGGCCAGCTGGGGGAACTGGACTGAGCTAGGGACAGTGGTGGCAGCAGGTAGATTCCCTGTCCAATACTCTCAGGTGTTCCCCACCAGCCCAGGACCAGGTGCAGAGAGGGAGAACCCATCTGCCAGCACTGCTGTCCCCAGCTGAGCCTACCTCCTTGTGCTGCCACTCCCTGCAGCCCTGGCTGCAGTAGGGCAGGAGTGACCAGGACAGCAGCAGCAGGGGGTGGGTCTCCCCTTCTTGTGCCCAGAACCATAAGTTGAAAGGGTGAAGAAGGGAGGAGGGGGAAGCTGAGAATAGGAGTACACCCCACTGAAAATCCTGTACCTGCATATGTAGAGAGTAACAGAACTGCAAACTGTGCCAAAAATGCCACTTACAGCTGGAAAACTGTCATTTATGTGCACAAAGGGTAACAGAATTCTGCCCTCTGGATCTAATGTAGATTTATCAGTGTCTGATCTGATTTACAACCGATTTATAAAATACAAAGAAAAGTAAAAGTGATCAAGCCTGAAATGGCACTAACGTGCTAAGAAAATGTATAAGAAAGTTCAAACTAGGAACAACTGACTAATGAAACCAACAGGTTTATCTATTTCATAATAAGGCATAAAACATTAAGTTAACTGAGATATTTTAGTCCTGGGTTATTAGATGATGTCAGCAATTAAGATTTTTATCTCTCTTTCATATCCCTAGCACCTCTAGATACTTAACACACTATCAGCCTTTATATTTCATGTGTGCATTTATCTTTGCTGTGGGGTAAACATTTTAATTAATTTTATTGAGGTTTTTTGTTTTGTTTTATAATCTTGATTAATTTATAGGAAACAGTGACCATTTATTACATTAAGGCCCCCTCTTCATGTTACAGGTAACTAATCATGCAGTTACTTTAAGACTTATCACATGATAAAAAGCTCCAATCAGCTATAAAGTTAGACTTCAAAAATTTGTACAAACTTGACATCTGGCTGCTACCAAGCTTTAATTTGTACATGTAGCAGGGTCTTCTCTGCAACTGGGAGCCTTGTCACGTGACAGGGCTCGAAGCCGCAGGGGTGCACCATTCCCACTGTGAAACCCCCAAGACCTGGGGATCAAGGCATTCCCAGGGCTCAGGTGGGCATGAAACCCCCAGACCTGGGGGATCCAGGCAACAGCAGTGTCCCAGGCCCAGGGGTTACACACACCTCCAAGCTTGGAAGATTATGCATGGGGGCCCCCATGGCTGGAATCTCAACTGAGGGGTTACCAGCTGCAGGAGCTTGATTCTTGCCAGTGCAGGAAGAGCCAAGAATCAAACTCTCCCTGCACTGGCAATAAGGGATGATGGGATCTGATGCCACAATCACACCTTCTGGCATGCGCATGTGGCATGACAGGAAGCACAATTATGTGGCTCACGCATTAAATCCCATTGTGCCTTTACTTGCATGTATAGAGGGGGCCTAATTATAATAATATACTCAGGTCTCCTTATGGTGCATAGTTCTCTTAAAACTTGATTTTGCTTTCCATTTTGGAATGAAGAGATTAGTCACTGTTTTGATATAATTCTATACAGGCAAAGTGTTCTCAATATTGGGACAAAATACATTGAACTGTTTCTCTCCCCCACTTGCCAAACAAAGCTTCCCTCTGCATTTTCAACTCTATTTTAGAGCCACAGTACATGGCTGCTTGTACTCTCCTAGAATAAAGCTGACATACCAGCAAACCTTCAAACACTGAGTGCTACTATCCAGAAAGTAAAACTATGAAGTGAGCAAATTCCTTTTACTCTAGAGAAACTAATTAACGAAGTGAAATAATATTGAGGTCTTCACCACCACAATCAAACTACCTGCTCAAGGAAATTGGCACTGGTGATGACTTCCTCCATGTGCTCTTCATCTGACTTTAAAACGGATTTGATATTTTCCACCAATTCATGTATATCAGGGGTCATACTGCAGGAGGACTGCTCTAGGAACCTTGCCACGAGAAGTTTAGTGTCTATATATGACTTATAGTCTATCAAGGACCGTGGTCTTGCTCTCAAAGCTCTTGCTCTCAAACTCTTCCGCAAAATGACAGTAGCCAGTTCTGGTTTTATCTCTGTTTGAGTTGCAGCTTCACAGCTTAACACTGGACCTGAAGAAAAAAAGATGAAACGAGATAAAAGAAACACATTTTCTCTATTGGGACTGCTGAAAAACAAGTGTTAGAATTGAGATATCAGCACGGATGTCCTGCACAAAGTAACCAAGTGAAAATTATTGCCCAATGATTCCACTTTTCTGACAAGCCTCAATCCCTTTTAATTAATATTTGTGCTTTGGATGAACATCTCTCCCTGTAGAGAACGCATATGAGAGAGAGAGACCATGGGCGCATCTACACGTTGCCATACAGCAATGTTGCTCCTTCCAAAAGGAAGTACTAAAGCACGGCACAGTAACTGCCTGTACCATGCAGTGTGTACAACACATGGTTAGATTTTGCCACTATGTTGCCAGAGTGGCATGCTAAAACCGGGGACTGCACCACTCCAGCAACATAGCTGCCAATCACACGTAGACCCATGTGATCACTATGTCGCCATAGCATGCCACACAGTGACAATGCACATCGCCACAGCAATGTAGGACAACATGTAGATGCACCCTGTGTGTTGAGAAGTAAAAGAAATGAATCCTGTGGCCTGCAACCAAGCAACCGCAATCATGGCTACTCTGTAGCCCTCCCAAGCCTGTACACCAGTCAATAGTCACCTCCTCAAGGCTGGGTGCCTTCTGTCCCTTCCCAGTTGTTAGCGGTGTGGGAAGGACTGTTCCAAACCAGCTCAACATGCTGCAGCCCCAGGCTAACGTGTAAATACAGCACCTGAGAGCACAAACTGTGCCAGAATTTATTCATCTGTGTTAATTTCATGTGTACATGCGCCCAGTGTGTTTTCCAAACAGGGCTAATATGATCTTGATAATATTAGTTCTATGCTTAAACTCTCTACCAAATGCAAGTCACTGGAAAGACAAATTTAAGCTATTGAACCCTCTGCACTAAAGCCCTTCACAGAATGCTGAGGGCTTGTACAAGCACTTTTAAATGAAATAAATTTCACCCATTTGCAAACAACAGTTTCCCAGGAAGACACACACCTCTGATTTTTCCTCACCCCTGCTGCATTCTGCTACCACTGTCATATACAGCAACTGTTGATTTTGATAAATGTATGGCAAAGAGTCAAGCTGAAGCTGTGCAGAGCCTGACAGACAAGCTAATGAGAGGTGGACTGAATACATAGCTCCTCCCATACCACTATTATTTCTGTGTATTCCTTCAAGTTATGATGTATTATTCCTGTTCTAATGCTTTCTTTGCTTCCTTCTATAGCTTACAGATATCAGTGCTCAGAATGATTTGTGGTGTACTATTCAGAAACTTTTTTTTCTTAAAACCAATACAAAGAATGACAGTACTGTCTGTATGTATATTAAGAAAACTCTTCAAAATGACCCTAAGAGAACTAAACAGAGAAAAAAAAATCAATTCCATGGCACATTGGCTAAATACAATTTGTTTTGTTTTGTTTTGTTTTTAACATAAAAGCGCCAATGTGGGCATTATGCCAGGGATAACAGTAATTCCAGGAGGAGTTCCAGTACTTCTTATCAAGGGAGATCAAACTAAATGGGATTGACTTCCATAGTTACAGCAGCTGAATTCCTGCCTTGCAGCAGCTGGGTATTTCACTTTCAGGTCCAAGGCTACGCTGCAGAGAACTAATCTCAGTTACAAATAGAACCAATGCCATCAGAAACCCAAGGTGCCTGAAAGCTGCTGACTGATGTCTTCTGTCTATAGCACAGGGCACCCCTCCCTTCCACCGTCACCCAACCTGCTATTAATAGGTGATTGATTCATGTAATTTAACCATTGCTTCCAAAACAAACTCTAGAAGCTACTGAGGTGGAAGAGAAGAAAAGAGGTTATGGAAAAATGGGTGCAGGAGGAAATATTAGGACTAAAAGATAATCAGGCAAACGTATGCTAAGTATAAAACAGTGATAGGCGTCTTATTCAAAATAGTCAGAAATTGTAGTTATTTTATTATTCTAGGAAACAGTCCATTATTAAAACCTACAAATAACTTAATGAATTTAATACACATCAGCACCTACTAATGAGATCTCAGTGAGCCTGCTCTAACTAGTAGTAATTTGAGGACTGTAAAAGGAAAGTTATAATTTGTGACACAGTCTTGTAGTAATTGTTCCTAGAAAACAGTTTTGCTTTTATTGACTGGCCAGTGCAAACACAGATGCTGTTAGTAGAAGATATTTCAATTCTGAGGTGTGGAAAAGAAAGAGCACAGGGTAGCAGCTCACAAGATACCTGGTTGAAACAACAGAGAAGAAAGATAGGCTCTTCAGGTGCTGATACCATTGAAATGAAACATAAATACATTGACGAAAACACAAGATCTTTCCTACTCAACTTTCTGTTAGCAGCTGGTAATAAAAAAAGTTGCTGAAATAACTGTTGAATGTAGTAGTCAGTCAAACCAATTCTAATACATGACTTTGAAATGGTATGTATATGTATTTGTTTTTAACATATATGCTAGCATCCCTGGAGTCTTCCCAGACACTACATGTGATACTTTAACATTTTTGCCAGACAAACATTTCTAAAAGCCATAGAATGTAAGTACAGTCAGTGCTGGTATAAAATAAGAAAATGAAATCACCCCTAGGTGGCAAGCCATGAAGCACAGGGTCACTTTTTGATCTCTTTCGCAGAGGACTGAAGACTCTCTTGCATGCTTCTGCAGGCTCTGGGCTGGGATCTGAAGGTGGAAGGCTCTCTCTACTGGAAGAGCTGGGAATATCCTCATGTACTGAATAATTGAAAATAGTAAAGATAAAAGAAAACAAGTCAGAATAAGCTAGGTATGCAATAGCATACAGCAAACAGGTTGTAGTTGCCAGTTAGGGGCTATATTTCTTATTGCCATTGGTTTCATTGAGAAATGCATGAATAAAAACAAATCTATATAATTCTGAAAAATCTTCGCAGAAGCTTTGATAAAAATACCTGTGGATGACCCATTTGCAATGGGCACAGCAGAACCATGTGCCAGAGTCATATTAAATACAAAGTTAGACCTGGACAGGCTACATTCAGTGACATTTGGAGACACCAAGGTTAAAAACTTCTCACAAAAAACAATATTCAGCAGAAGTCCCACATTTCAACAACTGAAGATCACAACCTTTGTCACACCACTGTGGTAAATAGGAGAACCTGATAATTATAAGCAAACCATTTGCACACCAGTGTGTGGCATTTTAAAATTCAATGTCATACTCTTAGCTAAAACACAGAGAACTCAGCCAAATACTTAGGTTGGTTCATAGTTTCACAGTTTCTAGGGTCGGAAGGGACCTGAGTAGATCATCTAGTCCGCCCCCCTGCCATGGCAGGAAAGATTACTGGGGTCAGACGACCCCAGCAAGGTGTTCATCTAACCTCCTCTTAAAGACCCCCAGGGTAGGGGCCAGCACCACTTCTCTTGGAAGTTGGTTCCAGATCCTAG
>NW_017729024.1:104091801-104099347 GCF_001723915.1 Gavialis gangeticus
ACACCAGTCCCCCAGTTTCTTAATGAGAACAGGGTGACAGACAGTGTCGAAGGCCTTCCGGAAGTCCAGGAAGACTATGTCCACTGCTACCCCTGCATCTAATGATTTGGTGATCTGCTCATAGAAGGCCACCAGGTTGGTCTGACAGGACCTGCCACTGATGAACCAATGTTGGTTGCCCCTAAGCATGAAATCCCCTGCTGGCCCCTCATGGATGTGTGCCAGCATAATTTTCTTGAACAGCTTGCCTAGGATCAAGTAAGGCCTATAGTTTCCCAGGTCCTCCTTCCCCTTTTTGAAGATGGGAACCACGTTGGCCCTCTTCCAGTCCTCTGGCACCGCACCAGAGCACCATGAGTGCTCATAAAGCTGTGCCAGGGGTCCTGCAATGACCTCAGCCAATCCTTTAGTACTCTAGGGTGGAGATCGTCTGGACCGGCTGACTTGAATACGTCCAGTCCCTCCAGAAGCTCCCTAACTAGTTCCTCACTAACCCTTGGCCCAGGTGTTCTAAGTAACCAAACCCCCAACAGCCTGCTGCATGGAAGTATATGCTACTAATAATACAGAACATATGATTGTGACAGCAAGTGGTACAACATATTATGTTGCAGAGAATTTGACAGAGGTTGAAGCTGGATTTTTTTTTCAGTGGTAATTTCACGATGATCTGTGACAGCAGTTGGTACCTCACATGGAAACAAAATGTTCTTGTTTATGTGGAAGCAAAGATCAGTGTTAATATAAATCACCACTTTTTCAGAACCTAAAAAATGGTAGTTCATGACTGTCTGGCTAGTAGAAAAACAGCAGTGACTGAAATTACCAAGAACAAATATAACTTTAAAAGATGTTAGCTAGTAACCTCCTCCACTAACCCTTACCCCTCCACCCCCAGAATTTAAGTGTATCTTGTCTGCTACTTCAGTTCAGCCTACGAATCCAGATAAACAGGACATGATGAGAAGGATCACAAGGCAGCTATCAACCTAGAATGTCAAAATGTGGGACCCAAGCCCAAAACCTGGAGTTAATAATAACAATGAGCTATAGTAGACAAGGAAGTAGGAAATGAGGCAGGAAATGGAGCAAAGTACAGAACCATGTCCATCATGACTGTACCTGGGCTGAAGCCAATACAGTTCCACCAACATTTGAGTACGCCAGTCCAGTCCTACAGTCTGCAATAGTGTTGATGCTCTGGGTGATTTTCTACTAACAAAGCTAGAGTTGACATATCTTCTTGCATATAATGTGCCCCTGGCACATAATATGCCCCTTGATTTTGAAAGGTAAAATGAAGGCTTCCAGAGTGATGGATGCATAGAGCAGGGACAGAGCCTAACCTTCAACTGTTTCACTCTCCTTTTCCTGCTTAGGCTATGAAATAGGTGGACACCAGGAGCAACTAGCAGACAGCAAAGCTGTCCTAAGAAAGGTTAACATGATCAGTGGAACTTCAAGACCATTAACAAGGAGACAAGGTCATTAACACCTATGGAGTGGAAAAATCAATTGACTCTCTCAGCTGTCTGAATAATAATATTACAGCTGCTACACTGTGGGTGCATCTACACATTGCCCTACGGCAACTTTCTTACTATGCCATGCCTTAGTACTTCCAACCTTTTGGAAGTACTAGAGCATGGTGCAGTAACCACCTGTACTGCGCTGTGTATGCAGCACATGGTTAGTTTAAGCCGTTACTTTGCTGTAGCGGCACATTAGAATGGGGGAGAGCGCTACTACAGTGAAGTAGCTGCTGGCACATGTAGACTCATGTGATCACTACATCACTGTAGCACCTCATATGGCGATGTACCATGTTGCCATGGAAACATAGGGTGACATGTAGAGGTGACCAGTAGAGAGGAAATAAAAGCAGAATGATTCAACTTGTGGACTTAATACACTCAGCCCCACTTTGGGGCCGGGGGGGCCGGGGGGGGGGACGAGGTGGGGACAGATGTGTGTGGTATGCAAAAAAACAGAGTAATTTGGTCTTATGACCTTATGATAAATAGCTGTACAAAACCTTCCATCAGTCCAAATGTTGATATAAACAGATTGCAGCAGCTAAAAGCAGGATGATGTTAGAGGTACGTTTGCTTCTAGGACTGTGCAATACATGAGGATGTAGAGAAAGTGCCCAGTACTATTAGCTAACAATAAAGGGCTGAAGTCTGCTTCCACTGCAAGCAATGGGTAACCCTGGGATACTCTGATGACAGCAGCCTTGGGTTCTGTGGGACAATACATCTTAGCTGGCACTGGAAATCTTGCTGCATGCTCTTGTTGTCACCTGCTGTGGGAAGGTAGGTGGGGCTCCCCATCCTATCTTCTCTCCATAGTTCTTGCTGAAGGATCACAGACTTGCTGGTGACTACCCTGAACTGGGAAATCCCCAAATCACTCTGACCTTTTCCTTGCCAGGAAACCCCAATGGAAGCAAACACTGTGAACCAGCCAGATCTATATGGATTTTTCTGCCCCTGTCAATGCACATGAAATCATTTCACCTCAAGTGCCTAACCAAGCTAGCAAATTTCTTCATTGTATGACACCTTGTTCCTTGTACAACAATGTGGGAAGGAAAGGTTCATAATATTCTTTTAACTCAACTGCCTTAGAAACCCTGGCACTTGCATGTAGAAGTTGCATGTTTCTTTAACATGGCACTTGTAATACTAAGCTTACATTCATTCTGAAGTTTAAACGGTTCTTTGCAAATCATTGCAGTGACCAAGCAACACATTTGATAATGCAGGGTTACAAACTGGATTTTAAAAAGAAATAACAAATTGATTACAGGTTCTTTTTGGGAGATTTTCCAGGACTAATACAGGTTAAACTGTCATGTAATATATCCAAATTGCTTCATATATAGCTTTCCTGCATTCTTTTGTCATCACTTGGATCTCGTTATGCAACCAAATCTAGAGGCCCTTTCTCAGTTTGTACCCGGGCAAAATGCCCAGGAGAAACAACAGCAGCTTGCTTGTATAAAGACTCCAATATTTAACCTCATGTGTTCACTACCATTCTTTTCCATTTATCTCTGGTCGTCTCACTGTAGGCCAGCATGACCTTAGATGAAACAAAGTTATTATTTTCAGAGGTTTCAGGTAGACTGATAGATTATGAGAAAGTCTGAGAAAAATAATTAGCCCACTGAAGTATGGTTTCATGGGAGTCAACATTTTTTTCATCACTTCCAAGGAATGTTTTCTACATAGTCTCTATCATTTTGAAGAGTTAGCTTGCTTTTTCCATTGAACTTTCACATTCGCAAACCAGGTGAGGTTTCACTTTTTGCTGCAGATTTAATCTCTCTCAAAACTTCTACTGTTTCCTTAACCCCACTGTTTCAGTTTAGCTTTTTAAACAAGTAAAACATGTATTTTGCTTGGAGAACAAACAGAACCTATTGATCAGGGTTTTCTACTGCTTTCAGCACCTCTAACTGGCTACAAATTCATATAATCTAGGAGCCCTTTTGCACAATCCTTGCTACCACGTCTTGGGACCAATTTGCAACACATGTCCATCTAACTGCAGAAAACAGACCTGTGTTACAGTTGGGCCGTCCCTAAGGTACGGTGAATCAGGGTGACTGCCCTGGGCCCTGCGCTTTAGTGGGCCCCGCAGGGCTGGGCAAAACGGCTGTGGCCCCTCCCATAGAACTCACCTGGTGCTGGCAGCTCTGCCCTGCAAATGGCGTGCCTGGGAGCAAAAACTGAGGAAGAATAAGCTCCAGAGTTTATTCATGTGCACTAATTGCATGTGTAGACACACCCACTATGATGTGCATAATAGTGGCAGGTTAAAGAAAAATTACTTAATGATGAATGACTGTTGGAAAGGAGCACAGCTTAGTTTAACTGTTAATATACACCAGAATAAACCATGATTAATGATGATTAGGAAAGTAAGGTTGAAACCCACTCACAACCAACTGCAACCAGGGTTTTCTAAAGCCATTATAAATAGAGCTTTTCCTGGCCCATAGTTATAGTCAAGCCACCTTCTGCACCAATTGAGGCAGATCCCTTGCTGACACTGGATTTAGGTAAAGGGAATAATGATATTGTGCTCTGGTGAGCTATATACCATAGCAATATTTACACACTATAGAGACTTCCCATGATGCAAATTAGGGCACCTCTGGCACTTCCTTGCTACAGTGCTCTGTCACTCCATCGCTGAGTCTAGCAATAACTAAATGGTGATAAATGCTCTCACTGTTAAACCAGTTTTGGTGTTCAAGTCTTTGGTTTGGATCATTTTGATTTCTTAGAAAAGCTCTTCTTTGGTTACCTTGAGAGGTCTGTGTATCATTCAGTTCTGGAGGAACAGCAACAGCTTCAGACCCGTCAGGGATTTGGAATGCACCTTCCTGCCATACAAGATTAGCAGTAGTAAGAATCGCTGATAATAATAGTAATTTTCCTTCAAAAGCTTCCCTTAGCACTTTACAAACACTTACATTCAGGAATTGTAGACTCTACCTCTAAGGTGAAACATAGCAGCTTTTAACAATGTGTAGCAATCCTTTATAAAACAACCATGTACGTACTGTTAAATTTCTACAAATAGCATCAATTTTTGAGTTCAGCCAGCAATATTATACTGACCGTTTGAGGAACAGGTTGCACTCTCTGAGGAACATACTTGTGGGAAAGGGCTTAGGAAAACTGAAACTACACTTTGTAAAGCTCTCTTGAAACACTATTGTATGTGAGAAGTTAAGGGGAAACAGTGAAGCTGTGTTATCTGACGTGCTAAACCCACATATCTTCAGGGAAAAGAATCCCCATTCCTACTGTGGAACTGTCCCCCCTCCTCACTGCTCACAAATCCCCTTCCACACACAATAAGTAGGAACCTGCAACAGGACTGACTTTCCTGTCCACATATTTGCCCCTTTCCAGCTAGCATCAATTGTTTCTGCTGTACTTTGTAAAGGGTAGTCTAGGACTCCTAGGTCTGCTTTTGCTTACTATAGCCACATCCAGATGACCATGACCATGCGGCATGTGGTACCACAAACAGGTCTTCAGTGTCACATACCACACATTTAGATGTTCTCCACACTGCAAGGACATGCTGTTTCTAAGTTATTTTAAGTCCGTGGGCTGTCTGTGGCAATGCATTAATTTGGTGCTGGCAATACCCCAAACTAATGCAAGGATGTGCCTTGTGGAGAAGTAAATTCATCTTTCACTGTTAGGTACTAATGACTGAATGTGAGCACTAACAACACTTTTACCACATTTACACATAGGCTGCAGCAGTGACGATGCTGCTATGCAGAGCCTGGCTGGCAGCCAGAGCATGGCTCCGAGAGGCTCAGCTCCACTTTTGAGCCACATGTGCTGCCCACTTTTTTTTCCACGTATTTTTTTTTGACCAGGCTCTGTGAGGCAGAATTGCTGCTGCTGCAGCCCTGGGAGGCCCCCAGGACCCCAGGTAAGGCTGCTAGGGTCAGCCCTGTGCTGGCCCCAGCCTCCCCTGCCCCACCCAGGGTAACTTGTTGCATACCAAAGAGCACATGGCATAGGCATTCCTGGGGACAAGCATCGGCTGCCGCTACTTGTCCCTGGGGAACCAAACACCCACACACGTCTACACAGCTATGTGTAAATGTGGTAAAAGTGCCATTAGTGCTCACATTCAGCCATTAGTGCCTAACAGTGAAAGATTAATTCACTTTTCCACAAGGCACATCCTTGCATTAGTCTGGGGCATTGGCAGCACCAGATTAATAGATCATCACAGATAGCCACAGACGTAAATTAACTTAGAAACAAAGCAACAGAAAGATGCGTTCTCTGCTACATTGTAAAATGAGGGGAACTTTTAAGTAGAGCACCATGACTGACACAGAATAATAGAAAAGGGATTCTAAGAAGTAATTTAATTGTTGGTTCTGTCCCATATCACAGGGGAGGGCAAAGTGCAGCCCATGGGCCAAATCCAGCATGCCAGGCCTTTCTATCTGGCCCATGGGGCCCCTATAGATTTTTGAAAATTAGTATTTATCTGCCCCTGGCTGCCTGTCAAAGATGATAGGAGGCAGTGACAGTAGGACCTGGGGCGGGGGGGATGGCAGGACCCAGCCATGGCAGCAAGGCCTGCCAGACCCCTTCTCCCCACACCCCCAACCCCCTTGCCCAGCCAGAAGCCCGTGCCTAACAGAGGCTTCTGGCCTGGGACACTAAGGCTGTTCCTGCCTCCCTCTACCAGATAAGAAGGGGGTGGGGGGGAAGCAGGGGAAGACCATGGGTGATCGCCCCAGTCCTCAGGGTCAAACTGGCTGCTGTGGTCCCAGCACTGCAACCGAGAACCACATGGTGCTAGAGCAGCGGGCAGGGGTGGGGGGAGGGAGGGGTGGAGAGGAGCAGTCGTAGCCATAGGCAGGGAAGTGATGAAAGTGGTGGCAGGCAGGGGGAAAGGGGCAGTAAGTGGGCACACGGAGCGCAGTGATAGCTGGGCGGCAGTGTGGGGCCCGTGCCAGTACTGGAGCCAGAGCCAACAGGGGCCCAGAGCAGGGCAGCCAGGAGCATGGGCCCCAGGCTGGCAGCGGCCCTGGGGCTGGGCTGGCTCCCCCCTCTCCCTGGCACAGCCCAGCCCAGCTCCAAAGAGCCCCTGCTGGCCCACAACCCACACTCCCACTGCCCCTCTCTGGGCCCCGCTGACACTGGCCCCGACGCAGCCCTGCACTCCCACCCAGCTGTCACTGTGCTCCACAAGCCCGCTCACTTCCACTCCCCCCACCTGCTGCAGTCATTTGCCTGCTGCTGCTACCACTCCCCTCTACCCCCCGCCCATCACTTCAGCACCATGTGGCCAGGCTGCAGGACTCAGCAGGAACTGGCCTGGCCCTTGCAATTCTCAGCTGGCTTCATGTGGTGCTGGCTAGGCCGGTCCAACTCCTGCTGCATCCTGCAGTCTTGGCCATGCAGCTGGGATGTGGTGCTGGAGTGTTGAGTGGTGGGGGAGGGACAAGGAAGTGGCAGAAGGGCAGCGGTGGCAGATGGAGAGGGATGTGGCTGCGAGTGGGAGTACGGAACTATGTCAGTGCCCCAGGGCCAGGAGCAGCAGGAATACAGAGCTCAGGCTGGCAGGAGCAGTGGTGGGGGCTCTGCTTGCCACGGGGGGTGGGGGGCACTGTAGGCAAACCCTCTCCCTCTACACGACACAACCCTCCCCAGCCACCCTCCCCCCATACATTCATAGCCTCCACAAACCCTATACTCACCCATACCTCATATATCAACACACACATGCTCCCCCACCCCACATACACCCACACACCTCATGCTTATCCAACCCCCCACAAACCACACTCACACCCTTCTTCTACATACCCACACACCCACAGCCCCTCACAAACCTATACCCACCCACCCATGCCCCCTCCCCCCACAATATACAAGAGTCAGACATTATTTTAAGCTATTATACAATCACCTCTATGTACTAGATAAACGCATGTAAATCAGGACAAAAATATTTTCTAAAATAAAATTTATGAATGTTGCAC
>NW_017729024.1:104104347-104112033 GCF_001723915.1 Gavialis gangeticus
AGAATTGCTGCTGCTGCAGCCCTGGGAGGCCCCCAGGACCCCAGGTAAGGCTGCTAGGGTCAGCCCTGTGCTGGCCCCAGCCTCCCCTGCCCCACCCAGGGTAACTTGTTGCATACCAAAGAGCACATGGCATAGGCATTCCTGGGGACAAGCATCGGCTGCCGCTACTTGTCCCTGGGGAACCAAACACCCACACACGTCTACACAGCTATGTGTAAATGTGGTAAAAGTGCCATTAGTGCTCACATTCAGCCATTAGTGCCTAACAGTGAAAGATTAATTCACTTTTCCACAAGGCACATCCTTGCATTAGTCTGGGGCATTGGCAGCACCAGATTAATAGATCATCACAGATAGCCACAGACGTAAATTAACTTAGAAACAAAGCAACAGAAAGATGCGTTCTCTGCTACATTGTAAAATGAGGGGAACTTTTAAGTAGAGCACCATGACTGACACAGAATAATAGAAAAGGGATTCTAAGAAGTAATTTAATTGTTGGTTCTGTCCCATATCACAGGGGAGGGCAAAGTGCAGCCCATGGGCCAAATCCAGCATGCCAGGCCTTTCTATCTGGCCCATGGGGCCCCTATAGATTTTTGAAAATTAGTATTTATCTGCCCCTGGCTGCCTGTCAAAGATGATAGGAGGCAGTGACAGTAGGACCTGGGGCGGGGGGGATGGCAGGACCCAGCCATGGCAGCAAGGCCTGCCAGACCCCTTCTCCCCACACCCCCAACCCCCTTGCCCAGCCAGAAGCCCGTGCCTAACAGAGGCTTCTGGCCTGGGACACTAAGGCTGTTCCTGCCTCCCTCTACCAGATAAGAAGGGGGTGGGGGGGAAGCAGGGGAAGACCATGGGTGATCGCCCCAGTCCTCAGGGTCAAACTGGCTGCTGTGGTCCCAGCACTGCAACCGAGAACCACATGGTGCTAGAGCAGCGGGCAGGGGTGGGGGGAGGGAGGGGTGGAGAGGAGCAGTCGTAGCCATAGGCAGGGAAGTGATGAAAGTGGTGGCAGGCAGGGGGAAAGGGGCAGTAAGTGGGCACACGGAGCGCAGTGATAGCTGGGCGGCAGTGTGGGGCCCGTGCCAGTACTGGAGCCAGAGCCAACAGGGGCCCAGAGCAGGGCAGCCAGGAGCATGGGCCCCAGGCTGGCAGCGGCCCTGGGGCTGGGCTGGCTCCCCCCTCTCCCTGGCACAGCCCAGCCCAGCTCCAAAGAGCCCCTGCTGGCCCACAACCCACACTCCCACTGCCCCTCTCTGGGCCCCGCTGACACTGGCCCCGACGCAGCCCTGCACTCCCACCCAGCTGTCACTGTGCTCCACAAGCCCGCTCACTTCCACTCCCCCCACCTGCTGCAGTCATTTGCCTGCTGCTGCTACCACTCCCCTCTACCCCCCGCCCATCACTTCAGCACCATGTGGCCAGGCTGCAGGACTCAGCAGGAACTTGCCTGGCCCTTGCAATTCTCAGCTGGCTTCATGTGGTGCTGGCTAGGCCGGTCCAACTCCTGCTGCATCCTGCAGTCTTGGCCATGCAGCTGGGATGTGGTGCTGGAGTGTTGAGTGGTGGGGGAGGGACAAGGAAGTGGCAGAAGGGCAGCGGTGGCAGATGGAGAGGGATGTGGCTGCGAGTGGGAGTACGGAACTATGTCAGTGCCCCAGGGCCAGGAGCAGCAGGAATACAGAGCTCAGGCTGGCAGGAGCAGTGGTGGGGGCTCTGCTTGCCACGGGGGGTGGGGGGCACTGTAGGCAAACCCTCTCCCTCTACACGACACAACCCTCCCCAGCCACCCTCCCCCCATACATTCATAGCCTCCACAAACCCTATACTCACCCATACCTCATATATCAACACACACATGCTCCCCCACCCCACATACACCCACACACCTCATGCTTATCCAACCCCCCACAAACCACACTCACACCCTTCTTCTACATACCCACACACCCACAGCCCCTCACAAACCTATACCCACCCACCCATGCCCCCTCCCCCCACAATATACAAGAGTCAGACATTATTTTAAGCTATTATACAATCACCTCTATGTACTAGATAAACGCATGTAAATCAGGACAAAAATATTTTCTAAAATAAAATTTATGAATGTTGCACTAGATGTTTGATTTTTAGAATATAATTTGGTATTTTTCTGGTTCTGAGATGGAAAACCCCTGCTGAAAGGAATACTTCTGTGGGGCAAGGAAAGGGACTTCTGATGGCAAAGGTCAGGAGTGAGGGGGTGGGACTTCCAGTCCCAAGATGGTGACCAGGGGGCAGGGCACCTGTTGGGGGGTAGGGCTACCCTTGCATCCCTCAACGGCTTGCCAAAACTTGGTAAATGGCCCTCTGCCCAAAATAATTGCCCACCCCTGCATTATCAATTATATCTAAACCATTGCAGATATACGTTTGTCTAACCTGCTTTCAAAAGCTGCTGGCTTTAAGATAGGCAAAAAAAAAAGGCAACTTCTGACCCTAGTGAAAATTTAATGACAACAAAGCCAATTTGTAAGCACAAAACATTATTCATCAGCAATAACCGTTTTTTGTTAAAACTGGCAAATGAGCAATGTTGCAGAACTGCCTTTGATAATTCATCCTTGCCTTGTGCATGACTCACCTTATCCCCCCATGCAGGAGGACTACACAGGAGGACTTTACCACATACACAGCAGGTGGACTTATTCTCAATCACCTGCAACCAGATTGCCTACCTTGTTCTTGATTCTCACACCACAGAAAAAGCAGAAAGCCACTAAGCCATTTAAAGGTTTACAGGTATGCCCGTCTGGTCTTGAGGAAGTGCTCTTGTGCCGCCTTGGAATGTGCACTTGGGATTGGCTGCTGCATTTGTTCCTGTGGTCTCAGCGAGGGCTCACGTTCTCCCTGAGGGAAACCAAGGAACTTACCTGCCACGACTTCGATCTTCCTTTCAGTGGTGGGGTCTCCTTCTGTGGTCCTTTGTGGGTTGGTCACACTTTCTGGTGGGTATTTGTGGAGCTCTACCTCCCCTACACTCCAGTCTTGCGCCAGCCTTTAGGATGGCCACTTGATGGTCGGTTGGTTTGCCCTCCAGTGTCAACTCCTGCTCTCTTCTCATTGGCTGGGCTCCTAATGACCTCTCCCAGCCCTATGTCTCTTCAGGATGCTAAGCCATCCCTGCTCTTCAGCCAGGTCTTTTGTTATTGCTCAGTTGCCTGCAGTGCTACCCCAGCTGCTCCTAACCCCAGAGTGTTGCCTGTGGCTCTGACCCTTGTCTCAGGGTCCCTCTAGGAAATCCATGAAAGGAAAAGAAAAGAAGGAAATTAACAGAAAGGACAAGGGCGGTAGGACCTTGCCCTGTCCCCAACTCACAGGTTTGGCATCTGTGGCTCCTGCAGTCCCTTGCTGCTGTCCTCACTCCTTCAATTTGTTGTGGACCCCTCCAATAGGTCCATCCCTGGGCCCCTTGATGGCCACCAGCACAGTCCATGCCCGGCATGGGAAGAACTTTCGTCGCCTCCTCCCTGCTGTGCTTCCCCAGATGTCTTCTTGCCGCTGGCTTTTATTTCGGGCAGGCGGCATCCTGAGATGACATCATCTGCCTGTGCTGCTTTTAACCAGAAATAAACATAGCTTATGAACCATGCGGGTACTCTGTCCCAGCATGACTCACCGGATTCTTCCTGGCCTGAAATAGGTAAGTTCACCCTGTCTTCAGGGCTTTTCTTGCAGGGATGAGCTGTCTCTGTCCTGGGTCCTGCCGCGGGAGGAGTCTCCCGTGTCCTTGTTTCCACCCCCCTGGGACAACAGGGAAGTATCAACAGTCTTCTCAGCAGGCGCATCTTCACAAAACGTGTATTGGGAAATTGCCTAATTAACTCAGCAGTAAACGTCTCTTCCTCTACACACGTGGCCCTATTAGGCTACAGGAAACTAATAAACTCCACAGCAGGATAGTACTTGTAAATACAAGTACTGTCCTGCTGCAGAGTTTTTTTGTGTGCAGCAACATGCATGTAGATCCTGACCTGGCTGGCTGGGACATGAGGTGCTTCAGTGCAGGGACTGCCTACTGGATAGCCCCACACTAGAGCACCCTCATGCCCCAGCCAGACACTCCTCAGCATGATGAACTGGATCAGAGCAGCCCCAGGCTGGCAGGCTAATCCCCAGATCCCCCTGCCAGTTGGGGCTACTCCAACCCAGCTCAATGTGCGGCAGTTCCGGTCGCAAGTTCAAACATTGTGCCCAGGAGCAATAAACTCTGGCATGACATGCACCAGAGCTTATTGCTCCATGTTAATTGCACATGTAGATGCACCCAATGTCACCTGTCCTTGAGCCAGACTAAACCTCTTGTTCTTGTCAAGGATTTCTGGAATTAAGCATTTGTCCTCTAATTGATGTTTCAGTTTCCTATTTCTGTATATTCATCACCCAATCAAAATGCCATGTTTCTTTCTAATTAAGAAGTTAAGTACTGATAGATATGACAGAATACTAGTTAGGCAGCATCATCTATGCCTTTGACCAATAACAACTTGATGAAATTGCACAGTTGGCCAAAGAATATGGAGAAATCTTCAGACACGAAAATTCTGAGCATCAATGCTCTGAAAGATCCTGCTATATGGTCAGTCATCAGTGACAACATTTTTCTTTTGTTTGTGAATGCTGGACCAGTTCAAATAAACTGAGAATTTTCCTACCTTTGGACAGTAGCAGAAAAAAATTCTCAGCTTTTCATTTTTCATGCCAATTTTCAAATAGAGACTGCTTAAAATGTGTCTAGCTTCCCTATTCCTCTTCAGCTGATTCTGGACATTGCTTCTGCTGCAATTTATTAATTCAAGACATTTTGCTTTAGCCAGCAATGGTGTTTGAGACTGTAAAAACATATAATGGATACTAGTAAATCATCGAAAACCAGTAGCTTATAAGAATAGCCATCACCAGTAGAGAAACTTGGATATTAGATGGAAGTAAGATTGCACTAGTGATAAAGAATATCAGTTGCAAATTAATTCTCTGATAAAATAGCAGCAAACTATTTTTGATTTGATCAGCTGAATGGAACAGAAGACATCTTCCTGCAAGGTCCCAACAGCAAGCTCTATTCTTCCCTTAATGGAATATTTTTAAATTTGTGAAGTGTCTTGGAAAATACAACCTTACAATGAAAAAACATTTCCTATGAATAGCCTTGAAGGAAATTCATGATTATTATCTGGGCAGAGGTATTCAAAACAAAATCATTCAATCCAGAGGATGATCAAGAAAGAAATTATTTCTACCTTAAAGGCTGCCAAGTATTGCTCTATTAAACTTGATTGCATTCAAGACATTAGTAACTAAAGGGAAATGGCAGTGACAGTTAATTTGTTTCTACAGAAGCAACGAAGGTAAGAGAAGGCAGCTTTGCGATCAAAGAACATTTTGTTGGATTTTTGAACATGATAAATTCTACAATGCTAGAATGACAAAAGCTCCCCTTGAACAATTAAAGGAAATAGGAAGCTCATTCAGTAAACTGAGAGGTCAAGTCTACAACGCTGGGGTGAATATGAAGGACAAATAGTGGAATTCAGAAAAGAATTCAGGACCTTAGCAAGACATCATATTTTGTCCCAGTCTAATCACATTCTTTGAATATTTTTCTTCATACTTCATCCTTCTATGAAGTTGTATTTTTCAATGTGCTTCAAAGGGTTGGTACTCTTTCGTAGTGTTGAAATGACAGGGGGTTTGTGTGGCTTTCCTGAAGCACTGGGATGCAATGGGCAACATGTGAATAACTTGTTTCCAAAATCTTTAAGTGAAACAAGATGAGAAAGCTGAGTTTATACAAACTGTCTATTTTGGTACCACATTTTGGAAGTCTATGAAATTTTAATTTCACCTGCCAGTAATTCAAACCTCAAGGAACCAAAACTCAAAGCAATGGCTCACAAGATCTACAACTATACAATTCTGTGCAGTGTGGCACTAAGGCATGATATGCTTTATGAAGTCAACGTCACAAATAAAATGCTTCAAGAAGTTGAAGTGGATATAAAACAAACTGCATCCAACAAAGCCGCAGAGGATTTTCTGCAAAATACCATTGAGACATGGGATTCACAGAATTCACAGTCACATCCCAGACTGATGCCAAAGAACTGGCAGATGAGCTGGAAAACAGTACTAATTTTCCACAGGAAGAACAACTTAAAGCACAAGTGAATAGAAAGGATGTTTGTTTATCAGGTCAGATGAACTGTTTACTAATCTAGAAAGGAACAACAAAGATATCTTTTTTGTTACATTTTGAATCCTGCCACACAGTCACTTGAAGAAAGATTTTTTTTTTTAAACTATGAGGAATGTGATAAGCTGTTGGGTTTTTGTATAATTCCTCAAAACATTAAAGATGCCCATAAAAATGACAATAGCAGTGCATTGTTTGAAGGAAACCATGAGAAGACAGACAGACAGCATAGTGAAGAGCTATTTCTTACATAAATACCCTGGAACATTGTAACAAACCTGGCAAGCGAGGCAAGCTGGAACATGCCCAAAAGCCATACTGGAGTTGCTGAGCTTTAGCCCTTGTTTGCAAACATACAATTGCTCTCAGGACTCCATTAACCTTCCCTGTATCTGTCACAAGAGAAGACAGCTTTTTGAAACTGAAAAGGTATATTTATGTGCTACAATGTCTTAGTGTTGGTTGCTGGGTTTTCCTTTAGTTTCATTTGAAAGCCAAATCAAAAAGAGTATTGATCTGAAAGATGCCATCCACAAATTTGTGTGCATTTAAGCAAGAAAAGTTAAATTCATGGCCAGTTCCTAGAAAAGGGGAGATGGGAGTTGGAGCACTTCTTTGGGTGGTGGGAGATTAGCATGAATGCCTTACCTACTAGGGTGTAACAAGACACCCTGCTGTTTTCTAGAAAAAAGAAATAATCTTGCATGCAAAGATCAGATGATGGGCTCCCAGCTCTTAGGTAAACACCCAAAGCTCTGCCAATGGAGACAGTTTCCCTCTTGGCCTTGCTCCCTGGCATGATGAATCCTGCCTTCCTGTCAGCCTCGTGGTACAGCTTCAAGAGTTAGGATTTACAATCCCTGAAGCCACTGCCAAATTAGCCGGAAACATGCTGATTAAGTCCCTCTCTTGGATGATAGGAGTCCTGGGTCCTTGATTTTGCTTAGAGGACCCATTATGCATTTTATATTACACAACCACCGGCTTAAGAAAAGGACTAAAAAATCCTGGGCACAGATACTAGAACCCATGGCTAACCACAGTGAATATACAGAGGACTGGGCTACAAAGTCCAGCACCTTGTATACCACTCTTCCTAGCCCTCTTACTGCCCAGGAAAGTATTTTAATGGCTGGGTTAATCCTAGGGGCAGGAACACTCACATGCACCTGTTGAAACGTCAGTGTTTTCTGTAAGACAGAGTGAGCATACATGATTTTTGTAGTAACAATCAATTTTAACCAACAATCATACAAATGTACCATTTCATGAAAACTTTACAAGGCAGTTCCCATTCACAAATCCCTTTCCTTTTATGCCAGTGGGGAAACAAGTTAGGGCAGTATTCATGGATGTCCCATCCCATTTCCTCCCCAACCCCACTTATCCCAATATGTCTGACTGGTCAGAGCTGCCCCTTACAGAATAGCAAACCAGATCAGCCTAAT
>NW_017729024.1:104117033-104137564 GCF_001723915.1 Gavialis gangeticus
GGCAGTATTCATGGATGTCCCATCCCATTTCCTCCCCAACCCCACTTATCCCAATATGTCTGACTGGTCAGAGCTGCCCCTTACAGAATAGCAAACCAGATCAGCCCAATTTCTTTCCCACCTGTGGAAAAGAAGTGAGCTACACTTCCTCCTCTTTCTCTTTGACATCCAATTACATCTTAAAAGACCAATCTGAAATAATAGATTAATTGGAAAATTTTCCCTCCCTTCTCTCTGCTTTCCCCCACTAAATTGTTTTCAACCCATCTGAGTGTTTCTCTACCTTTACTAGGTGCCACAAATTTGCCAATGCTCTTCAGCAATCCCTGTTCCTCTTCTCTCATTAGGGTTTTAAGTCCCAGATGCAGGTTCTCTGCTTCCAGAAGGATTTTTGACAATGAGCACAATTATTATTGACTTGGTTTACTTGGTAACAGTAGGCAGTGATTTTATGTACTGGGCCATTGGGTCTGGCCTTGGCAAGTTAGCATCTGAAATCTTTGTTTCACTGTTCTTGAGTAAAAAATCAATAGGAATACCCTGTGACATTGCCACTGTCAGAATTACAGTACCTTATCTGGTGTCCTTATTGATTCCAGCTACAGACAGAGCAATGCAGCTTATTATTGTCCCTTTTGCCTATACTTGTTTGTCTCCCAGCTCCTGATTGGACTGCGCCAGCCAAAATTTAACCAGGTTACAGATAGTCAGAGTTCCTGTACCTCTCACATGTCTCCCCATTGATTTGCATGTCCTGATGCCAGTGGGATCTGATCTGATTCTATTCTGGAAGTTACAAAAAACTTATGCAGAGGTTTGGGGTCTGAATTCTGACACATGTATACCCCACATTTCTTGTGCTTCCACTCACAGGATTAGCTTGCTGCATAGTTGGTGCAATCTCCCTATTGTCTATCCAGCCTGAGGTTGCCATGGGATATAACCAACTCCCTGATGTATGGCTATATGATAACTCACTCCCTTGTTCCTGCCAGATATACACCTCTTTCTGGTCCCCACTTATGCTCTCTCTTTAAAAATTGGCTGTCTTCAACAGTTGGTCTGAAGTTGATGTTCTCCCTGGTTTGGGTTTACCCAATTTACGTCTGTAGGAAACACTCCATACTCCCCTCATGGGTCCCAGGAAGGGACTTCAAACAGAAGTTTCAAGGCAAAGGACAAATGCTGGCAGTATTTTCAGCTCTTCTCAGAGTACTGGCTGGCTAATTTGTCCCAGCCCCTGCAATTTTTCCACTACAGAGTTAACTCGGGATTAGGAGGCTGGAAACAAGGCCTTGCTAACCTGATAATGATAACAGTAGGCTCTTGATTAATACTATTTTTCCTTTAACTTTTAAGATATACATAAGACGTTCAGCCCAGTATAATTAAATTATGTACAAAATGGGAATGTAAGGTATTCATGGTGTGTCTGATCCAAGATCCTATGAGTTAATGAGAGTCCATTTTCTTCAAATGGCTTTAAATCACAAACTTAGTCACTGCCAAGATGCTCCTAGTGATGTGGTTTCCTCCCAAAATGTCCTAGTGGAATGCATTAAAATAAGAAGGGACTTGGAATCCCTCAGGCTACTGAAACAATTGGTCTGATAAGATGCACCAGTTTTACCTTTTACTTTTACTTTAGTCTGTGACATCCACACACCAGATACACTGCCTGTCTTTCTTTTGCCAACAAAGAGGAAAGATGTCTTAGTAGTCAGAACACTTGCTTGAGCTGTGGAAGACTGAGATTTGATATGAATCCCACCACAATATCTCTTGTGTGAACCTGGGCAGGTCATTTAGTTCTAGATGCCCCAAAATTGTTAGATGGCTACCTCTCATAGATTTCAGTCCCCAGGATGGAGATAGGCACCTAAATATCTTTCAGATTCTGCACCTTAATTTCTGTGCTTTAACTTACAAATAAGAAACTCATACTTCTTAACCTCACAGGGGAAGAGGGGTTGTAAGGATAAGTAATAAAGATTCAGAAGTACACAGAACCAAATGTTGGCAGAGCTTTTGCATACAGACTGAATCCTGGTTGTCGGACAAGCACGAATTTGCTGCTGTTGCATTTAAAATAGAAAGATTCCCCTTCCTTGTCAAGTATTAGACAGATGTAGCCAGAACCAGTCAAAGCATTCTAAGATATTTCATTTGTTCTCATTTACAAGAAGGAAACATCTCCCTACCACCTTGTGTGGAGCAAGACTTTGAGAGGGCTAGCACAGGAGAAGCAAATAAGCAGGCAGAACAGGGTTGGCACATGAGGGAAGAAGCAATCTGCTCCATCTAAACAGCCAAAGGTGGTTTCTCCCCTAACCTCGAGAGAACTTCTCATAGTTCTGTGCTCCAGTCAAAATTATATTACTATTTAGTGCTTGAGTAATGCACTTCACACTCTTGCTTAGGCATATGCATGGAAGATCTTGGTGTGACGGTCGCAGGACTCCATACAAGCAGACTCAACAGGTGTCTGACTAGACCTCTTACATGTACACATTGATCCAGAGGATTCACAGTTGCCTACTAGTACTTTTCAGCTTTTCCTTTTCTTGCTTTTTTCAATGGCTTACTTATTTTCCAGCCTAAATGCATGCTCAGTGTTTGTAGCACCACCAGTCAGGAACCTGCTCTCTGCTTGCAGATTAAACCATAAATATACCTCAGATGTGAATAGTAAATGAGAGATTCCACATCCTCCCTAGGTGATCTATTTCAGAGCTTAGCCAGCCTTATGGTCAGACCAATGATTCTCAACCAAGGTGATGGGGTACCCTAAGGGCTTCCACCAGAGCTTTTGAAAGGTGCCATGAGGTGTGAGGAAATAAGCAAGGAGTGAGAATACAAGTAGATAAATGCAAGCTTAGGCTTGTGTGTGCCTGGCTGATCCCTCACCCCCACTGTCCAGCCCGTCTTCAAGGAAGTAAGCACTGTAATAACTACATTAATTTTTGGATGCTACTCAAATCACAAAAGTTATGGAGGGGTGCCTCAAGTCCAATGAGGGGTGCTTCAAGTTCAATAACTAATGCTTCAAGTCCAAAAAGTTGAAAACCACTGTGTTAGATGGTTCTTCCTAACATCTAACATAAATAAAAATGGCTGTGACAGAAACTTGCTAATGAATAGGAGAAGATGTGAAATGCTAACAGATTTATGTTTGTGAATTACCTATTTGAAACCTATTTTAGGCTTCTTAAAATATATATATCCTACATTTTCTTAAAAGTCCAACAACGAACACCTTTAAATTCTGTTCTGCTGAATTTCTGATCACCTGTGAGAAATAATTGGGTAGATTCTGATGGCAAAGTTTTCAGTATTACAAGATTTTGTTCACAAAAGTACTATCCCTTCTTACGTACATAAATATGAGATGTACAGTTTCAATTGTCCTAGCTTTAAGTACAACTTTATCCATTCAGTAAAAAAGAAAGGTTAGCAGCATGCCATGGACTGTACCTGCTCACGACTGATTTGGCTCACCACAGCTTCATATGGAGGAGGTGGATCCAGAGGACAGAATACTTCAACTCCTTTCATTCTAGCTCCATAAATATGTGGCAATGGAATAACATCAGAACCGAGCGTTCTAGAAAAAATAATCTTGATATTATTCTTCTATTCAGTGGGTGTATCCACACAAGACATTTACTGTGGAGTTGCCCAATTAGCTCCTCAGTACATGTCTCAATGTCTACACGTGTGGCCCTATTAAGCCACAGGAAACAAATAAACTCCACAGCAGGTTAATACATGTAAATAAAAGTACTTTCCTGCTGCAGAGCTTTTTCATGTGCAGCAGTGCATGTGTAAACTAGACACTGACCCAGCTGGCTGGGGCACGATGGTGCTTCGGTGCAGGGGCTGCCTGCCATCTAGTCCTGTACTGGAACACCCTCGCACCCCAGCCACCCCTCTGTTACACGTTGAGCTAGGTCACAGCAGCCCTGGGCTAGCAGGCTGACCTTCCCAACCCCATGTAAACATGGCACCCAGGAGCAATAAACTCTGGCATGATAAGTACCGGAGTTTATAGTGTTGCATTAATATGCATGTGTAGATATGCCCAGTGTAGCTTTCTACCTTCAGAAAGTAACACTGAGCTACAGAATTTCACTGGGTTTGCTGTGGTAAAAGTAAATGAACTTATGGAGAACAAGTATGCAATGGGAAAAATATCTGGGAGTATTCCCAACCAGAATGTTGACCAGCACTCTGAAAACAACCTAAGAAGAAACCTACCCCAGGGAATCCACCTCGGCTTTAATAATGAATCTAGTTCATAAAAGGATAAGCATTTGGGTCCCAAGTAAGCAAAGTGACCTTCTAGAGTTGGGCATCTGAAAACAGAAGCAGCCAAAATCAGACACCTTTGTCTGCATGTACGAGTGATGGAAATCCCATTTATTTTTTTTAGAAAGAAATGTGCTCATGCCTTTAATGTCTAAATATAAGCACATAAAAACAGGGACCTTTAAGCTTAAGTTCTCCTTTTGAAACAACTGGCCTTGAGAATTTGCAGTGAATAATGATACATATAGATATGATTAACAAATCTTATTGTCATCTCATTGTTCAGTTTTTGATGCGTGTCCCCTGAAATGTGAAGTACAATACATTATTTTCACACTATGCTTCTTTTATAGAAAGCTAAGCCAGTAGAAAATAGTGCAGCTCTATTTTCTGACTGTCGAACCTGTTGTTGCAAATGTCAGTTCTGATTACATGTAATTATCCCACCACATTTAACATTTGAACAAACAAACATTGGAACTGACATACAAAGTAATGGTTTCCTGCAAAGTACTGAGGCCAGACTTTGATGCAGAGATACTGGGTTTTACAGTCTATACTGAAACCTTAGTTTTAAGCCAATTTTCAGCAACAGTTCACATTTTCTATTTCCAGATTGTGAAAATATATATTTTATATTGCACATAATTATTCAAAAAGGCCACTCATCCTGCCCCACTTATGTCAAACTATATTGGATAGATGACATGTTAATATGAGAGTTTGATCCCAAACCAAAAACTGGTAATCCAAACATTCTCAGACTTTAGGAAAGTCCAAATACAATCTCAGCTTCACAGCTTTGGCCATTTTTAGCTGATGTACTACAGAGAAATATGCTGTATGTTTGACCCATTTCTCCTTTCTCCTTAATTGTAAGGAACTTGTTTAGGCCCAAGGGCTGTGAGGGAAATGAAAATACCAAAATATATTTTTGAAGTGTTTGTGAAGAAGCTGAAAGGAGGCTGCAGGGGAGATGGATTAAAGGGTGATGCAGAGAAGGGAAGAGGAATATAGTCACCTGTTTGCAACTTGGGAGAAGGAGAAAGAAACCCAGAAACCAGGGTTCAGAGTGTTTTTCCTCCCTAAAAGTAACAAACTGTCATTTTGGAGAACTATGAAGGTGAGCATTTCAGGATTATTTTTTTTCATTACTTCTGTTTGCTAGAGGTATACTGAATCTGGGAAATTCTGTTTAAATGTCTGCTATGACAAATGAACATGCACCCCATAGGAACATGCACCCCGTGCACCTTAATGAACTTTTCAGTTTTATGCTTTTCGGAAGTAAGTTTAATCTGATCTAGCCAGGGTGTTCCTCTACCGTCGTATCCAAGATTTTATATTAGGTAACATCTTATTCGGAGGCATGGAATAGAAAAACATAAACCAGAAAATTTTTCCTGGTTAGTTCTTAAGCAGTTCCAAGGAATCATGGACAATTTGTTAGATTGTTTGTGATTTTTCAATTTCCATTCTATGTTTAGGGAGAGGAATTCACATGGTAGTGAGTCATGGAGTTTCTATCAGTCTAAGTAAGGAACTGTAGGCATCATTCATACTAATTTTTAACTTAAGTCAGGAATGTCAAATTCACTTAGCTCCCTGGGCTTGATCTGGACCAGAGGACATACTGCAGGGCAGAACTAGCAGTGGTAGAGGAGTGAAAAGTGCTGTCAGCTCAGAGAGCCATAAGGATTAACACAGCCATCACACACCTTCTTGCCACCAAAATGCATCCCCAAAAGGGTTGCATACCCCAAAATTCAGTGATAGGCCCTGCCCCCATGCACCCCACCCCAAAATTTCCAGCCCCTTCAAGAGCTCCACTGGGCTAGATCCTAGCTTAGAAAACCATTTCCTGAACATAAGTTATATCCCCTCTATTCTCCTTTACCAGCAACTACATTATGGTCCAAAAAGTTACAGTCAAGGGGATTCCCCCAAGGTTTTAATTCTGGGGGCATCAAAATTGACCCAAGTGAGTGCATCAGAAGTGGGGGACATTGACAATTAAGATGTGCCTTTGTGGTACGGTCTAACATCAAATAACATGGCAGTATAAAGCTTTCTGTGAAGAGGATGGCTGAGAGTAGAGAAAAAGAATTTAAAGCATTTGCCAGCTATTTTATGGTCAATAGCGTCTACTGATTAAGACCTATGGTAGAACTGTTCACTGCTACCTGGGGCGTCAGAGCAAAGAGTTTCCTTTTCCCTCCCCTACTGATGGAAGGAAAGACTCCACTCTATACCCCTTCCTCTCCTGCTGCCTAGAGGTTCAACAGATACAAAGCCACACTTGAGACCACTGCCATCATGGGCACATCCAGATGAGTGCGGATGTGTAGTATGTGGCACTGCAGACCCATCTGTGGTGCCACACACCGCATATACAGGCATTCTCCACACAGCTACTTTGCAGCATTGGGGGGGGAGGAGGAGGGAAGAGGCAGGCGGAGGGGAAGAGGGGGTTGATACCAGGAGATCCCAGGGTCAAAAAAACCCACAACAAAAAAAAAAAGCAGAGGGGCAGTGTGGCAGCATGCACTGCCAAAAACCAGAGACCTGACAGTTGGACCTATGCTCTGGATGCCAGCCAGGCTCCCTGCTGCACGATTGCTGCTGCTGCAGCTCCTGAAGGCCCCCAGGACCACAGGTAAGGCTGCTGGGGCCAGCATAGTTGCTGGCCCCAGCCTCCCTTAACCCACCCAGGTTAACCTGCTGCGCACCAGAGCATGCATGGTACAGGTGCTCCCTGGGGAACAAGCAGCAGCAGCAGCACAAAGTGTGCGCCGCTACTTGTTCCCAAGGAAACACATTCCCACTCATGGGAACATGCCCCATGTCTTCAGTTGAACCATGTCATTGGGACTTCATCCTTACAGAATCTTTCAAGTTTTTTGTTAATGATACCATGTCCAATAACCATAAAAATAACAGCAGTCACCAAGATATGTAGCAGCTAAAAAAAGAAAAGCACACGATGGTACTGTTTAAATACATAGGCTTTCATAGAATCATAGCAAAAAGTTCTGGAATGGACCTTGTAAAGTTATCTAGCACATCTCCATGCCCCAACGCATGAACAACCATACATTTGTCATTTTGGAGAATGCCTTCAATCACTAATTTAGCTTTCAAGCCAAATGGCAATGGAGTTTCTAGCAAGAAGCGCACTACTCAAAATGAACTCCCTCCATTCATCTAATTCACGCACAGCAAAAAAAAAATCACACCACCTGACTGTTTCTTTTCCAGGGTGTTCCTCCTGTAGAAGCCTCCATAAAATCTATATCAGCTAAAGCTGTCATGTAATTCTTGAAAAATTACTTAATCACTATATTTCCATACGTTTAAGGAGCAGGATTATAGGTAGGAGTGAAATATAGACCATCCATAATACTAGTTTGCTGTATGTATATGCTTGACACTAAATAAAACAAATTTAAAAGGCTTCAGGGATAGCACAGGCCATGAACGAACAAATAAACAAATCCATTGGCTTCATAAGGAGTGGATTTGGCTCTGCAGTTTAAAGGGTGGAGAAGAATATGTGCCTGTTCCAAATGTGTCCTTGGCCTGCGTTTTGGTCACTGCCCTGTTTCCTTTCTACTGGGGATGTATCTGGTTTGGAGGCTCCCCAAATGTGCTTCACAGATGGAGTTTCCATCCCTTTAATGTAGTTTCTGAGCTATTCCCTTTTGTAGAGGGGTGATCTGGTTTTGGAAGATGAATCCACTGGAATCCCAGCATAGAAAGGCAGGTCACTGACAATCTTGGATTAGATGCACATGCTGGGGAAGGAGAAGGTAATAAAGACAGAAAGGTCAGATCAAGTCTAAAATCACACACTGCTGGACACCATGGATCCAAACAGGGTGATTCATATTTCCTAATTTGCCAAGAAAGGAAATTAAATCTGTCTGTTGCTTTCTACTTCTGCACTCAGCACCCTCTCATAATGCAGTGTAACTGAACAACAGGTCCTTTAATGTACTGCACACTAACTCCTCTTGTCAGTGACTCATGAAATTACATTCCCATCTTCTGATAGCCCTAAGCCTAATGTAACATCTCTAAAACAGATTAACAGTGATAAAAATATTTTTACTTTCAAAAGCCTTTATTGTATGTACAGCAAAATAAAATGTCACTCTAAATTTGCTAAGAGACATGAAACTCTGTTTAGGAACAATCAACTAAATGGTAGGGGAAGAAACTGCTAATTTATGTCCCACCCTAATCTGTTGTCATAATTCAATTAATCAAACCTGACTACCTAACAGACCTATTCCTATATGGTCATCACACAGCTATGAGGCACAAGGCCATGATTCTGTCTCATCTGAAAGACAGCACCTCCAACAGTACTGTGCACCATCTTTTTAACGAATGTAAAATTAGAGTAATCCAAAGAGGATTTTTCTCTGCAGTATAAATACCTTATCACCACTTTAAAGAACATCTCTCTGAATGTTTTTAACAATTGTGATATCAGTTAATTGTTAAACTTATAGTACTGCCACAAACAAAAATGGGAGTACCACTGTGTTAGAGGCTGTAAGTATGCAAATAAATATTCCTACCAGGAAGAGTTTAGCCCCTGAAATGACATATCAGACAAAGGAAGAAAGTAGTATGATCCTTTTTACAGAAGAGGAACTGAGGTATACAGTGATTATGCTTCCCTGGAGAAGCACATGAGTATACTCTACCCTTGCATAGATCTCTTTTCACTGTTAGGGTTTTGCTGCCTTGCCCAGGCTCTCAGGTGTCCTAATCCAGTCTCTTATTCACAAAACCATCACAAAATGGCAATATGAGACCTAGACTACCATTTACTAGATGAGACATTTTATAGAACCTTGATTAGTGCACTGTCACTGGGGGGTCTGGGAGTCAACCTATATCATTCTCCCTGAAACAATGGAATAAGCTAAACTAGGGGTGGGCAATTATTTTGGGTGGACAGCCACTTACTGAGTTTCGGCAAACCATCAAGGGCTGCATGACAGGCAGCTAGGGGCAGAGAAATATTAATTTTCTAAATTTTTTAGGGGCTCCATGGGCTGGATAGAATGGCCTGGCAGGCCGCATTTTGCCCACCCCTTAGCTAAATAGTTTCAACTAGCTGGATTCAACTCTGAGAAACACGATTTTAAAAAAATGAGTAGATGCTAAAGAGAGGGCAAAATTGGACTGCATCAGCATTGTATCTAGAAAAGCAGAGCAGTCACAGCAGGATCATTGAAGGTACAACCTCATGGTGAGCAGGTAGAACCTCAGGTGAATCATATGACAAGATAAACTCAGCATCTTGGACTGTCATATGTTGCTATGTAGTTGCTGATCATGCAGACTGCTATCCAAAGAATCCCTGGAGAAGTCCCAACATTTACAGATTATAAACACTCTGGGACATAGACAGTCTTTACTACTATTTGACAGCCCTTGAAACTGAAACAATTTTTTATGCTCAGGAGAAAAGGACAAATTCTTAGAACTGCTCATTTGGTGCCTACTGCAGGTTAGGAAAGGGCCTGCAACTCTGAGCTTTAAGAAGCATCTTACAGTATATGCTGATTGCAAGCTTTACTCAGGCTCTTGCTGTATGGAGGGAGAGGGGGAGGGGGAGGGTGGAAGGGTTCCCCAAATCCATCTACGCACAACAGCCTCTCTCCTGACTTGTCAGGAACGTTATGCTAAAGTCTGAATGCGGCTCTCCACCAATCTGGTAACCTGTGAATGTGTAGTGAGTACAGCACCAATGAGAACCCAGTAACCTGAGTATGGCTTTGTAGCAGTGTTTATTTACACTCAGGTTAGCTATGCAGCAAGGGCAAATCTTTAGGTCAGTCTCAGTAGCTCTACTGATGGGTAGGCAAGGCAGTCCTGGAACACAAAAGCACTTTTCCCCAGGCACATTCTGTGCACCAGGGGGACAAGTGAAGGTGGTTCACAATGCTGGCTTACGTTTTAATATTTCTTTGTGCTCTAGAAGCATTGCATAGCAGTTGAATATGCCCTTCTGTCTCCAGCTTGGCTCAGTTAATACTCTTTACAACATCACATAAGCTCTCAGTCATACCAAATTACAGTACTTCTCTTACTTTAAAGCAAGCTTCTGTATGATCATAGGCAAAAACTGCCAAATTATGACCTCAGGCCAGACTGGAATTACAGTAGCTTCACTGTTCCCTAGGCCACCCAGTCTTTCAAGAAAATGGTAGTACTTCACAATGAGTTATAGCACAAAATGTTTTTAATGACGTGAAGCTATCCAGAACAGACACCAAAAAAGGAGAAGAGATACATCTTTACCTGCGATTCATTCTGGGTGTGCAAGAATAAAATGTTGCAAAATATGATGGAGGTGGTACAGGTGGAACAAACTCTTCAGGATCTGAACTGTGGTGTTGTTCTTCACCTTCCTCTGCAGATACCTGAGATTCATCCTAATTAAATGCAATCTTTGTTAATAAAAACGCTTCTCCTTACCAATGTAATAAAAAAAGAAACCCACCACCAAATCTACAACATTGCTGGTTTATCATCATCACAGTCACTATAATTATTAGATAGCGCCTTGCACTCACTTACTATGCATGATCGTCTTGTTGAAAGTATCTGAAGGTAACGCAGGGCAGCTGCTACCAAGCAAACTGTGGTGGTCAGAGCGTTCAAGGCGCACAGAGCAAAAAGAACTTTCTGAAGAACAAACAGTTGATGATAATTATAAATCAAAACATCTGCAAATGTCAAAAAGAGCAAGATGAAGACAGTTTTTAAATCTGTATTTGACTCAGTCTTCCAGCTGGACAATTCCTGTAATATGGCTAATGTCTATGGGCCAACAAGGATCCATTAGATACAGTACAGATCAGGGAGGGTTTCAGGTTACTGGAAAGTGATTCAAAACCTTTCCAAGCCAGGTGTTCTGGTACTCCTCACCTGCTCACTGTGGAAAACCTAGCTGTGACAGAATAATTATGATAAAGAACACAAGGGACTTTTCCAACTAATGGATGTTGTCTTGGCTGTTGTGATGTTATAGCTGTTGGTAACCCAGGATGGCCTGAGCAAATCTGAACAAATGACAATGGATCACATTTTATTTGATCCATTTGACAATGGATCAAATACCTTAACTAGGTTTTACCTAGTTTACCACTTTCAAAACTGTCTAAAGTCAACTGAAATAGAAAGGTCAAGATGCAGGTGCTGGTTTTCATTTATGGCACAGGGGTTTGTGTGCTGAGCTGCTGGCATAAAGATTGCGAGTTGAAAACTGGGTGTGGACACAGAGACACTGCTGGGAAGTGTCTCTCCAGTGGACCTGAGAAAACATTTTGCTGGGAAAAGATGGGATCAACCTGACTTCATCTTGGGAGAAAAATCCAGCATCATACTTACAGGCTATGCTCACTAGCACTGCGACCAAAAGAGACTCGGGGGTCTTGATTGGCCACAAATTGAGCATGAGCCCCCAGTGCGATGCCATGGCTGGCAGAGCAAACCAAACTCTGGCATGCATCCACTGATGCATCTCAAGCAAAACCAGGGACATCATCCTCCCGCTTTACTCAGCCTTAGTGAGGCCACAGCCGGAGTATTGTGTCCAGTTTTGGGCCACCCACTCCAGGAGGGATGTAGATAAGCTCGAGAGAGTCCAAAGGTGAGCCACCTATATAATCAAAGGCCAAGAGAGCAAGCCTTATGAGGAGAGGCTGAGGGACATGGAACTCCTTAGCCTGGCAAAGAGAAGGCTCAGGGGCAACTTGGTGGCTGCCTATGAGTATTTAAGGGGGGTGCATCAGAACCTGGAAGAACACTTGTTCACCAGGGCTGCCCAAGGGATAACTAGGCCACAAACTTCCAGAAGGCTGATTGAACAAACAACTAGGGAGGAGTATACAAGTATTGCTCAGACATTCAGGGATGAAGTCAGGAAGGCCAAAGGACAACTGGAGTTGTAACTAGCAAGGGATGTGAAGGGTAACAAGAAGGGTTTCTACAAGTATGTCAGTAACAAGAGACAGATCAGGGAAAATGTGGGTCCCTTATTGAATGGGGGAGGCAACCTTGTGTCAGAGGATGCAGAAATGTCTGAAAAGGCTCAATGCCTTTTTCACCTCAGTCTTCACAGGCAAGATAAGCTCCCAGACTACTCCACCAGGTAACACAGTTTGTGTGGCGGGGGCGAAGGGAGAGGTGAGCAGCCCTCAGTGCTGAAAGAACAGGTTAGGGACTACCTAGAAAAGCTGGATGTATACAAGTCCATGGGGCTCAATGGGATGCACCTGAGGGTGCTGAGTGAGTTGGCTAATGTGATAGCAGACCCACTGGCCATCATCTGTGAAAACTCATGGTGATCAGGAGAGGTCCCAGGATGACTAGAAAAGGGCAAACATAGTGCCCATATTTAAGACAGGGAAAAAAAGGAGGATCCAGGAAACTATAGACCAGTCAGTCTCACCTCAGTCCCTGGAAAAATCATGGAACAGATCCTCAAGGCATGCATTTCTAAGTACTTGGAGGAGAAGAAGGTGATTAGGAACAGTCAGCATTCATTCCCCAACGGCAAGTTATGCCTGACCAACCTGATTGCCTTCTATGACTGGCTTTGCGGATATGGGGAGATTAGTGGATGTGGTATACCTTGATTTTTAGCAAGGCTTTTGATAGGGTCTCCCACAACATTCTTGCAGGCAAGCTAAGGAAGTATGGGTTGGATGAATGGAATGTAAGGTGGATAGAAAACTGGCTGGAGCATCGGGTTTAGAGGGTAGTAGTCAATAGCTCAATGTCTAGCTGGCAGCTGTTATCAAGTGGAGTGCCCCAGGGTTCAATCTTGGGGCTGGTTTTGTTCAATGTCTTTATCAAAGACCTGGAAGATGGCATAGAGTGCACCCTCAGCAAGTTTGCAGATGATGCCAAGCTGGGGGGAAAGCAGTCGATATGCTGGAGGTTGGGGCTAGGATTCAGAATGACCTAAACAAATTGGAAGTTTGGACCAAAAGGAATCTCATGAAGTTCAACAAGGACAAGTGCAAAGCCTGCTCTTAGGACAGAACAATCCCATGCATCAGTACAGGCCAAGAGTTAACTGGCTGGGCAGCAGCTCTGCAGAAAAGGACCTGGGGGTTACAGTGGACAACAAGCTGAATATGAGCCAGCAGTGTACCCTTGTTGCCAAGAAGGCTAACAGCATATTGGGCTGCATTGGTAGGTGGGACAAAAGCCTGGCAGGGCCTGCCCCCCCAGGCAAACCCTGGCTGGGATCTGGGGCTAGGGAGGGGAGGAAGGGGGTTTAAACCTGCTCCCTCCCCACCTCACCCTGTGAGACCCTGGCTGGGTCACAGCCACACCCCCCACTCAGGCAGGGAGTGGGGACCTGGCAGGGCCTGCCCACCTCCCCAAGGCAGACCTGGGCTGAGGTCCCATGCCACCAGGGACAGGGTTTAAACCCCTGCCCTCCCCACCTCAGCCTATGAGTCCCTGGCTGGGGTGTGGCCACACCCCTCACTCTCCACTCAAGGTGGGGGTGCAAAACCCTGGCAGCGGCTGCCCCCCACCTTGAGCAGGGGACAGAAGCCTGGGGGGGGCTGTCCCCCCAGGCAAACTGGGGCTGGGGTCCTGTGTAAGCCTAGGAGGGGGTTTAAATCCCCCTCCCCACACCTCAGAGTGGCAGCCCCAGGCTGGGGTCTGACCAGGCACCTCACTCTTCCCTCAAGCTGGAAGGCAAAAGCCTGGCAGGGGCTGCCCCCATCACACCCTGGCCAGGGTCCCATAAGGGACTGAGAGGGTGCTTAAAGCCCCTCCCTTCCTGCCTCAGTGTATGAGCCCCTGGCTGGGGTGTAGCCAGGCCCCCTGCTCTCCGCTGGGGGGGAGGCAAAAGCTTGGCAGGGACTGTACCCCCATCAACAGGGAGCAGGACAGCACAAGCCTGGCAGGGGCTGCCTCAGTTCCCTCCACCAGATAGAACCCAGCTGGGGTCCCCTGCAGGGCGGGGATGGGGTATAACTCCCCCCCTCCCGCCCTCTCAGCCTGGGCCCAGAGCAGGGAGTGAGGGATAAGCCTAGCAGGGATGTCCCCCACCACCCCCAAGACAGACCCGGGCTGAGATCCCATGCAGGCCAGGGAGGGGGATCTAAAGGCCCCTCCACTCAAGCAGGGAGTTGGGGGAAAGCCTTGAAAGGCTCCTCTCCCCGCTTCCCTTTGGCAGTGGCTGGGAGGCATGCTCTAGTGCCTCCAAGCTTCCGCCCTAAGCCACTGTAGGTACGTGGCTGCATTTCTGGAATCCAAAGTGAATGTTTGTTCACTTGCTTCTCGGTTCAATCTACACAGTTTAGATTCACCTGTAAAGACTGAATTGATTTAGTCTCTGGCTTTTTGACTGTCTGTACTTAGCCTGAGAGGAAATAGATTGGAAGGCAATGAAATTGCCACAGTGCAAAGGGCAATACATTTTAATACTGATTTTCTAACTGTCATGTGAAGATGATCAAGGAATTGATTTTTATGAGGAAGGTACCTTGAGTAGAAGGTGAACAGCACTACATGACTGAACTGGGTACAGCTTCAGTGCATTCTCTTTCTCTGTACATTTTGCTGGATGAAATTCTTCACAGCAGAAGCATATCTTACTTTCACCCAGATCCACCTTTAACAGCAAGGGAAAAATGTGAATTACTGTTTAATTTAGGAGGCAATTTTACACTGCATTGCTGCTTAGTATATTGCTAAAGATGTTCTGACCATAGCACAGAGCTAATTACATGCTTAGAAAATCAAATCTGTGTAAGTCAGTATGCCAGTGATTCACCCATTATAGAACTGTTACAGTTGACATACTCGTTTATTTATCTAAAAAAAATAGAATTTTATCAATAGACCCTTTTGAATTCACTTCTTATTTAAACACTGAATCACATAGACTTGTTTTCAATGACATCAATGTCTGAACAGTCTCCTTTATTCGTACACTAATGCATTTAGTTTTGAAGATTCTTTTTTGACCAAAATGTAAGCCACATTCTGTATTTGCCACCATTGGGTGGTTCATAGGCACAATATTATACATCTAATTGTATCCTGAAACCCAGGGCTATATTTCCATCTCTTCCAACCCAGTAGTGACTATACCAGTGTACCATTATGATGTTTTCAACTTTCAGGTTCATCTTATAACTCTATTTATGAGTAAAAATCAAACACATATTTATTTATTTGTCTATTTATTTATTTTATTTTTATAGCCAAGTCTCTGACTATTTTAATCATCTGCTTACTACTCACAAATCACAACACTGGAGGTATTTGCCTTAGTGTATGGGAAATTATACAATAGTCTTACCATTTCAGGAACTTGTAAAGGCTGGAGCCTATGCTTTCATACAGAAATGAGAACTGAGGTTCTCAGTCCAATATTTAAACATTTTGTCTATATTATTATTATTTTCCCCAATTCTTTTTTCAATAACTAAATGCTTGGGCTGACCTTGACTGCCAAACTGCTTTTAAGCACTGCAATCTGATTATATTACTCCAGATGATATGTTAAGAAAGCTCCACTGGCTTCCTGTGAAGCAACAGAGTGATTTTTTAAAAGATTTTCCTACTAATATCCAAGGACCTCATAAATTCTATCAGGTCACACCCATTTTACCTGTGGGATCTCTTCCATCTTAGCATCCTTCAGTTACCCTGGCAGTATGGGCTTAAATGCTGGAAAAGATCAAGGAACTGATTTGTTCATTGGTCAAAATATCCTTTACAGGTTTCTTGATTTAAGATCCTGGATCAGCAGCTCATTAAAACCCCAGTACAGCAAAACAATGAAGTATCTACTTAACTTAAAGCATAAAAATGTTAGCATAAAAAGCATATATTTCAGTGAAACAATTCACAAATTTTAAGTCAAGCATATGCTTAGGTGCTTTGCTGAATCTAAGCATAAATCAGCATGTATTATTTTTATTTTTTCTATTCTATGGTTGCATTCATATTCTCTTGACATACTGCCTACATTGATCTATACATTAGCATATCTTGGAAGCTAGCAATACCAGCTTGCTATATTAGCTCACCAGATCACATCTGGGTACACTGGATACAAACTGAGCTCCTTGACATCCTAAAATAAATCCAGCCAGGTTCAAAAGGACACAGACGACAGACAGCAAGATGAACAGGTTAACCTGAAACAGCAAAATGCACTTAACAGCAGTGAAAACAAAACAATGAAATATACTATAAGGAAGCTAATGCAAAATACTGTAAAATATGTGGACTGAAATTCTGGCTCCCATGAAGTTAATGGCAATACTACTCCCATTGACTTCACTGAGGGCTGGGATTTCAGAGTGTCTCACTAAAAAGTATTTCCTTTGTCAATTATTTTGGAGAATAACTTTGTGCAGAACTTGCTATGTCCCCCTCTTCTTCACAGAGTTCACAGTAGCAGATTATATGCACTACCATTCAGATATAGATAAGTACAGGTAATGTATGCCCCCGACAAAAAAGTTAAGTTTAAAAAATCTGAACGACTTTTTGAACCAAGTTTTTAACATTATTTTTCTACTGGCAGGTGAGAGATGTTCAGACAGTTCCTGTAAATTGTCAAACACCCTTGGAAGGCCGGCATCTGACTAGATGAAAGATGGTCCTGAAGGAGAAAAGCATGAGATATAGAGTTCCTGACTCTACTTTGTATCAGTCTCAGCTCATTTTCATTTTTTGGAAATCTGAGGCAAAAACATCTTGAAGCAACATTTATCCAACAGAAGCAATTTGTAAAATTGTTTTTCAGTACTAATGCTTTAAAATAACTGAAATAACAGAACAAGGGCACAGACACAATCAAAGGATTTCAATTATAATATTTTATTTCCCCTCAGCTACTAAAAATAGAATCCTGCTCTTCCCATAACAGACAATGCTTTTTGGTTTGCAAAACAGTCCTGACAGACTCGCAGTACCATGAACAACAGAGCACCAAGAGAAGGCAAGTAGGAGTGGTAGGTAAAATAATAAAGTCCTTCTATTGTCCTATGCTCTCAATATCCTTTGCAAGTGCCCAGCACGAGACTCAATAAATGAGGATTAAAACATAGTATTAGATGTTTTACTCTGCTCAGGTGGAAAACACTATATTTTAGGAGTTGCAGTATTTTCACTTTGCTCTGTTCATATCATAAAACCATGATGATGATAAGATATTTCACATCCCTAGTCCATTCTCTTATATTTTCCCCTCATGAACACCAAATTGATTTAAATATTTCTAAGTATTCAGTCATTAAACGCAAAGTTCAATCAATACCCACTTCTTGCACTTTCAGCAAAATTACCTCAGTTACCTTGACACACAGAAATAACTCAAGAGCACATGAAAGTGCCCACACGCATCTCATGCTAAACATGCTTTCCAAGTCCATTCACTCTAATATACCATCCACTTAAACCCTAGTCAGTTAAATGGATGAGTCAAACATACTTTCCTGTAATATACTTGCCCTTGAATCTACCTATGGTCTTGCACTTGCACTTTCTTAAAACATTTTTCTCTCCACTTGTCATGTGAAAAATTCCCACAAATGACAAGGGAAACACACTTAGTCTAAAGCTGAATTAAATAAACTACAGGAAACCCTTGCTATTTGCAAACTCTGGGAGGCGGGCGGAGAGCGAGCGCTGGGGACATGGAGGGAGGCAGTGGCGGCAACATCTTCTTCCATGGCGGCAGCTGCGGCAGTGCTCAGGGGGAAGGGGTCGGTCCCCAGGTGCTGTGGGGGAGCCCTGCGAACAATGTGGGGTAGAGCAGGGGGCGGCTGTGGGGTCTGATGGGGAGCCTTGCCAATATTTGCAGATTTCGCCATTCGCAGGGAACTCCAGAACGTATCCCCTGAGAACGGCAAGGGTCTCCTGTATATACAAAGTGATATCAAATATACAAAGTAAAGAAACTAAGAGATATAGAAAAATATCAAACCCATGTACATTTTCAGATCCAATAAGTTTATAAAAATATTTAAATCTTTAGTAACCTTTTCAGTCATAAATCTCAGAAAATTTAGGTAGCAATATTTCCTTTTAATTGATTGGAAAACTGGGGATAAGACACTGAGGAAGCAATATTCACATTTCCCTTGAATTCAGAAACTGTTCTACACAGAAACAAAAACATTAAACTGTATCTGGATGGTCCATGAAGCAAAGTACAAAGAAAAATAGGGGCATCTCTACACTGCCTCTGTGGCAAGCCCAGGAACACCCTCCAAGAAGCCCAATGGCCTACTTGGTCCCATTCAGTGCATGTTAGTACCCAGAAACTAGGCACTGTAGTAACACCCTGAGCATGCTTTGGTAGCTGCTCTTAGTTTAAGGCCCCCTCTATTCATTAGAGGTATCATGCAATTAACTGGTTAATTGTGCAATTACCTTAAGACCAGCTATACAGGCAAAATAGCTATCACATGATAAAAAGCTCCAACCAACTGTAAAGTTACACCTCAAAAATGTGTACTGACTTTACAGCTGGTTGCTATCAAGCTTTAATTTGCATGTGTACCAGGGTCTCCCCTGTGGATGGGGGCCCCATCAGCTGACAGATCTCCCAGATGCAGGGATGCACCATGCCCAGTGTGAAACCTCTGAGTGCTGGGGATCACAGCTACCAGGATTCCCAAGGCTCAGGGGTGTGTGAAACCCCTAGCTCACTCGGGGCGCTCGGTCCCACTGTGCATGGTCCCTGTGGCTGGGAGACCCATTAGCAAAGGCAGCTCCCAGCTGTGGAAGCCTGCTTCTTGCCAGTGCAGGGGGAGACCAAGATCAGGCTCCCCCAACATGGCAATAAGGCACAATTGATTCTAATGTGCAATCCCCTAAATGTGCCTTCTATCATGCATGTTTGGCATGGCACGAGGTGCAATTGTGTGGATCACACATTAAATCCAGTAGTGCCTTTACCTGCACTTGTACAGGGGTCCTGAGGTGTGCTGCTTACTGCACGTTCAAGGATGTGTTTAACTGGCCATGCTGCCTAATTTCCAAACTGTGGTGTGTTAGGTATACATCTTGGTGGCACTTCTGGGCTCACAAGATAGTCCAAATGTGCCCTAGGACTCCTAGTGGTTTACAAACCAGAGGAAATTCCTGTTTTAATTTCCTTGAGAAAGTAATGGACTTGCCACTCCTCACAGTACTAATATCTGCCTTAATACACTGACCTTAACTTCCTCAGTCATAAACAATGCCAAGGATCCATTAGTACTGTATTCAGTCATTCAGTCTGCATAGATTCCAGGCAGCTCATGCACGATGTGCTGACACATCAGATCTTAGTAAATTAAAGTTTAACCCTTTCCTCTTTACATCAAATGCACTGGTCTAGAAACTCGACTGATGGTTTACATTGCTTAAAAAATGAATTATGTAATCGGTCAGAGCTGACTTAACTAGGACCATGCACCCATACAAAAGAGAAATATGGAATAAAGGTGCCCCTTACACAGGGCAGCTGGCTAGGCCATGTTCCTAGTAGCATAAGCCAGCACCCAATTAATTCCTCCATCCTAGGGAGCAACAGAAAAACAGAGAAGGAACTGTGATTCAAAAGTGTGTTTCATAACAGAACAATACCTTTTGCAGTTACTCCTGAGGGGGCAGAGTTTACACACCATCTTTTTTTGCAGCCATACCTTAAAGCTGTGGTTCTCAGCCCTTCATAGACTCAGGACACCCTTTGTTAGACTCAAGACAACCCTTAGAAAATACCTCAGCTCTTAGTTATCATACATTTTTCTGATTACAGAAATATAATAGAGCTATTTTCTGTTGCACAGAACTCACAAGGACAACAGGTCAGAATATTTTTAACACTGTGGATCCTATTTGAGATATCAGAGTTTATTTTGTGAATCACACTGAACACCTAACAGTGCTAACACCACATGGCACCCTGTGGCACCCCTTGAAAGGGTCTCAAGGCACCCCAGGGTGCTAGATAATCATGGCCTTAAAGTTACAGCCTACCTTTTCACAGATATTTAAACCTATTCTTTTCAAGTTAGTTACCTGTTACCAAAATCAAGAAAACTGGGTATTCATGCTTTGAGGAAAAATTCAAGTCCATATACAGCTTAGGCAAATTTATCTGAATCAGCAAGAGTTAACATATGGAAGACACCAACAAAGATAAACAAGCTATTTTAAAAATC
>NW_017729024.1:104142564-104154350 GCF_001723915.1 Gavialis gangeticus
GCTCCTCTTCACAAATGAACCATGATAACAAATGCAAGGTGCTACACTTCAGAAGGAATAATAATAAAAAAAAAAACAGACTGGAACCAAGCTTTAACTGCAATGATAAAAATAGAAGTAGGGCAAATTCTGGCTTCAGATTCATATCCAATCTGGCCCACTGCCCTTAATCTTTTTAGCACTAGATACGTCTGGACTGTAGTCAGCTGTAAAAAGTCCTGTGGAACATCTTCGTGAAATAAATATGTGAAAATAAAATACATATAATTTTAGGCAACTTTGTTATTTATTAATTCCTTATTTAGATGATTTTTCAAGCAAAAATATATCAAGCACATAAAGAATCCAGGCTACACAATCTCAGTCGGTGAGGCTAGTCCTATTTCTGCTGAAGTCAATGACTGCTTTATCATTAGTTTCAATGGAAGCAGAAACAGACCAAGTGACAGAAAAATAACCTACAAGACAAGGCCTTTTCCCTGCGATTCTTTCTACACAGACTGCTGTCTCTCATGGTGCCTCACTGACTTGAATGCAAAATCAGACCCAAATAACACTTTAATAGTATATGGAACAAAAATGCTTATTTCATAATCATTAACTTTTATATATCTCAGCAATAGTTTATAACCACCATTTAAAAAAAAACAAGCATTAGTTTCCTTCAGACACACAGCTGCAATACCAAACTAACCATTACATTTTATGACCTTGCTAATTTTCCATCAATCAAAAGAGCTATTGATTGCACCATATGGAGGTCTGTGATACAACTCATGACCAAAAAATCATTTAAAAGCACAAAATAAATTTATTTAAAAAGTAATATTATGCCTTACATTAGATGCAACAGCAAGTCTCAGGAAAAGCTTTTTCATTTGAAATAATTTGAGGATATAAAAACAAAAAAGCAGGAGGGGGAGATAAATGCAAAATATTTTTAGAGTGCCTCTTACACGTGTTAAAAATATAGATTATTACATAACAGCTCTGGGATTTTGTTGAGAAAGGCAGCATATAAATTCAATAAATAAATAAGGATCAGCCTTGCAGCTTTTACCTGAGTAAGAGTCCCCTTGATATCAACAAGAGTTCTATACAGCAAAGGATGACAGGATTAGATTGTTTACAGTGAGATAATTTAATAACAGTTAAAATTATTTACTGATACTTATTTCATTCAGATAAGCCCAGAGCACAAAAAGACACTTGGGCTCCAAACTTACAAATACCTACATACTTCTTTTTAAGAAGATGATTAGACCTACTATTCGCCAGCTTGAAGTTCAGCATCTGCACAGATGCTTTCAGGATTGGGGCCTGTGCCAGTAATGTCCACCTTCCGTTTTTTATTCCTGTTGCCTCTGGAGAGTACATAGCTAGGAGTGAGCAAAGGGGATGGTTCCGCTTTGTTCATCTTGGCCAAATCTCTCCAGGGCAGTAAAGTGCAAAGATGTTACCATGGACATAATTCGCCCTGCAACATCTCAATTAACAAACGCTGCTCAGGAAATACTTTTGTACACATGAAAACAAAATGTTTTTATCAATATTTTTCATCAAACAAATTATTCTAGAATTTCACTAAAAAATGAAAACTTGGACCCCAGAAACGTTTCCATTTTCTAATGAAAACCCCCAAAATTTTATTGACTACAAACATTTCTGGCAGAAGTTTCCCTTTTGATAAAAAAAAGTTGCTTCCTTAAAAAAAATGTTTCAAACACAATATTTCAAACCACTTCAATTATTACTAATGCTGCAAAAAAGGAAAAGAACTAAGTTTGACCCCAGGCTGAGTTTGCAGTTAGAAAAACAATGTTTTACTTGTAAGCTGACCATATCTAGAATGGAAATCACTGACTATGAATATGGAAGCATCAACTGCTGTTTTCACAGATAGCTTTTTAAAATAAAACTGCAATGTGTATGATGTTATTGCCTGGTGCAGTTAGATCTACTCAATTTGCATTTATACTGTTAATTTCTTCTCCTTGTGCAAGGACTTTATATGTATTACTACTGAATATCCCTTTGTTGCCTGCAGCTGTCATAGTGCTAATCTTTCCAGGTCATTTAGCAGTTTGATTCTGTCCTTTTGTGTGTTTGCAACTGCTCTACTTATGTCTTTCATATATCTGTTCACAAATAAATTTCCTCTCAAGAAAAACACACAACAAAAAAATCACAAAGCAGCCATGAGGGATGCAGAGATGTACTTGATTTGAGAGGTTGGTTGTAGCTAGTCAGAAAGCCAAGGTCAAATGCATCTTGAACTGGGCTGTAACCAACATCACATATCACCAACTGATACATGATTCATCAGTAAAACACTCCAGGGATCATCTGGAAGTGCTACATAAATAACCCAGGGGTGAACTGGCCACAGATGAAAAAAATACTAGCTTAATACTAGCTGGAGAACAGTAAGACCTGAGGACACACTGGTTGTGGCAAATATGGCCTAAAAGATATATGTATTAACTATACTGCATTTACCTTAATATATTGAGGAAGCACAGATACAGTTTAGAGGCATGCCTTCAGTTAAAGGTCAAATAGAAGAGCTTTTGAATAGTAAAGCCTTTAGAAGAAAGGAAAAGTTTCCATTAAAAGGGTGAATGACACACAACCTAATACTGAGGAAGCCAATATTAGCAGCCAACTTGGGCAAATTAGAGAAACAACATGAAGAGTTTGGAAAATCAAACTCAAGCTACAAATGTTAAAAAAACAGAACAGCAAAAGTGTGTACTAACTGACCCTACGAAATGAAAGATCAGGGCAACTAAAATCATGGTAGGTTTCAGACTGCCACAGCTTCCAAACTGAATATCCTGTCTAGCCTACAAAAAAAAAAGACCATGTCAGGGGGCCTGCTTAGTACATAATCTGATCTTGTAACATATATGGCACCTAATATTTTTAACTATATTTCAACCTGCTAAAGGCTGTGCTGGATACATGATTCAGGAATACAGGAAGCTGTCACCTAACTCAAGGCTGTGTTCAGTTTTGGGCACCCCACTACAGAAAGGATGTGGACAAACTGGAGCAAGTCCAGTGGGGGACAACACAAATGGTGAGGGGGCTGGAGGACATGATTTAGGAGGAAAATGGTGAGGGAGCTGAGGGAACTGGCCTTATTTAGTCTAGAGAAGAGAAGACAGGGGATTTACTAGCAGCCTTCAACTACCTGAAGGAGGATTTGAAGGAGGATAGAGCTAAACTGTTCTCAGTGGTGGCAGATGACAGGACAAGGAGCAATGGTCTCAAGTTGCAGCAAGCGAAGTTTAGGTTAGATATTAGGAAGAATTTTCTCACTAGGAGGGTAGTAAAACACTGGAACAGGTTACTCAGAGAGGTGGTGGAAGCTCTATCCTTGGAGGTTTTCAAACTTGGCTAGACAAAGCTTTGGCTGGAATGATCTATTTGGGGATGGTCCTGCTTTGAGCAGGGGGTTGGAGTAGATGACTTCCTGAGGTCCCTTCAAACCCTAACTTTCTATGATTCTAACCAGAGGAAAGTTGGGATACTATTATTTTGTAAATTTATAACAGACCCTTCATTTTTCTATTTATAGGATAGATAGGACATAACAAACCAGTGTTGAATTTATCTTTCTTTGATCATGCGCAAAGAAAACTTCACAACAGCAATAAATGCTTACCTAAAAGGAAGGAAAGAAGGAGAGTCATTTTGTACTTGAGAAATCTCTAACAAAAGGGCTGTGAATAATGTGACCACAGTGCCACTACAAAGAAGAAACAGTTTTAATCAAAAAATTTCCAGAAACGGCAGAAAAAAAATCTTAATCCTTGTAAGTGATGTAGATGATCAGCACACAGGGTCCTTACAGAAATAATTAGAACTTTACAAGAAAATTAAGGAAAATGAAAAAATAAGATCAAATAGCTTTTAGACAAAGTTTAATTACTAGGTTGAATTACTTGTAATCTACATCACATTATATTAAATTACAATTCTTAAAGTGGTTGAGGATTACATAAAGAAACAGTCACTGACAGCAGGTATAGACAAAAAGAAAGATAAGAAACTTTTACCTAGGAGCACTGGAGAAGATTTTAATGTTGACCCTATGACAGAAGTAAGATTTATGATCATCATTAACCCAACAACTAATGTCGTAACCACTGAACACCGTCCAAAATGTCTTCATGCAGATGTTGCAAATACTAATATAAGTTGGTGATGCAATAACAATCCTGGGAATTCATACTGTGTGCTTGAGGCTGTCTTAAGTTCTCATATTGCTGGAATGATACTGGTACCAAGTTCAAAAGATGTTTAGATATCTACATTCTCCACAAAACTTGTAAAACTGACTACATATCAAATCAATTCATCTGCAAGGGTTATTTCAATACAGAGTACTGTGTCATAACCTCGAAATGGTTAAGAAAGAGAAGCATGTGATCTGTGTGCCCCTTATGAATCAGAGAGAAGGGCTCTCTGCAAGTCTTAAATACACTGATGTGGAAGGCAGCCCTGAAGGCAGAGTGCTCAAGAGGCTAATAGATCTATACTCGGGAGAAGTCATTGGACAGGAGCCCTTGCATAGGTTGCCCCTTGTAAAAAAGGGGACAGAGGCCATTCCTCAGTCCCCTGAAGAGCGATAGCAGCCTGAAGAGCAAAGATTGATCAGCTCTAAAAAACTTTGCCTCATTTAAAGTATGAGTCTCATGTCCCTAAACCCTGCCATGTTATGCTTGCTTAGTATGTCTTGATGATTTGGGGGTATCTTTCTGTATAACTTATATGGCTATAAGTTATACATGGCTCCCAGGAGGAGGCCCTCCACCCTATCGCTGACAAGGGGTTTTAGGAATTTAACCCAAAATAGCATCTTGATAGATACTAGTCATCTTTCCAAGATATACTGCAGCTGTTCCTGTACATCCTTTCCTTTGAATGTTAATAAGTTATTCCTCCTTCCATGGCTTTACAGCCCCTAAACTTGCCACTTTTTTTAACATCCTCTATTGCGGATTTTTTTTCTGAACTATTGAATTTATGGCCTAATCTTGAAAAAAAAAAAATCACACTTCAATAAAATACATGTACAAATATGAAAAAAAGAAAACAATGCAGGGCCTACTCATTATGGATATAAGTAAAAGGGCAGATGTGTTGATTCAGTGTTTAGGTAAGACTAGAAATAACCTTCAAATTTAAAGAAAGAGGACTATGAAAGGAGGATTAGGCTGTAGAAAAGAATGAGATGATATGGAAATGCAGGAACAAAATGCAGTAACCAAGTTTTTCACATGAAGAAACAGTGTAGCTCCTCACAGCCTAAAACACTTCAAGACAAATGGCATTTATATTTATTTCTGTGCTACTACCCTACCCACACTGCTTGCCCCCTCTGCAAGAAGGTGAGCCCCGTAATAAAAATAATTAGTTTTTTAAACAGGGTGCTACTCAGTTAACAAAAGTTATGGAGAGCTGCCTTGAGTCTGAGAAGGGGTGCCTTGAGTCTGAACTTCCCCAAATAGGAGGACCTCACCTTAAAATGAGAAAGCAACTGGTTTTATATCCACTACAGCCCTTGGTCAATGCACTAATGTTTTTGTAACGTGAAGCTGGACTGAAATCACCCAGTTTGTGGCAATATGTTTTAGTTACTAGTGCCATGGGAAATCTGAAATGGTGAATTTGAGGTGAATGGCTTTCTATCTAATTTCCAGGCACCTGAGACATCAAGACCAACTGAAATACAGAACATTTAATTTAATTTCTAACTAGATATGGCCTACATACCTGAAGCAGTAAGATACTTAAATGTCTTAAATATCTATGGCAGAAAAAAAGTCAGAAGTTTTAAGACAATAGTCTCTAGTGTACCTCTCTGCTGTATTAATAGACACTAGTATATTCTAGCTGAGTTCAGTCCTCAAACTACTGGTTTAAAAGAAGCATAATACATTACTCCTAAAGGTTTGAATTATTATACTAAGCCTACACTTTCTTATTGGGAAATACTTACACAAATGTGGAAAAAACTGTGTAACCAAGAACCATATGAATTGTACTGAAAGGATACAATAATTCCCACTACTGCTAACAAGAGCTGTGGTCATGGAAAAAACTATATGCCACGTTATGAATAAAATAATTTCGTTAGTATCTTTAATAACTTGGAATCTATTTTATCAAAAACCTGAACTGGAATCAGTACACTGAAAATATAAACAGTGGAGCAAAACAAGCCTTAGGTGGAGTTTTATCCTTTTACAATAAGACAGGATGAAGAGCACTTCTGGCAGCACTCAGGGTGCTTATACATGAGCAGGGAGGCTGCTCCGACATGCTGTAATTACAGCGCATCGGAGCAGAATCAATTAATCGAGTAATTACTGCACTCCAGCAGCCTCCCATTTCTCGTGTATCAGTGTCCCCATGCTTAAAAATGGCAGCAGGGCACTTTAACTAAAGCTTGTTGAATGAGTGCCCCCACTGCCATTTTTAAGCGCAGAGACACTGATGCACAAGATGCTCCAGTCACTTTAATTAGACCATCTCTCAGAGCTACTCTAATTAAAGTACCCCTCCAGCATGTGTATAAATGCCCTAAACGTCTATAGATCTAAGGTAGAGTCCATTTTATCGTATGGAGCAGAACTTTGGGGTGCTGACCTATGGTTCTCATAAAAAACAGAAAAGATTTCTAATTACTTTCTAGGGCAGCTTCTATCTCTACCTAATTCAAGGATGGGAGGGGAGGTGGAGCGAAGGCTCATGAGCTTTGAAGCCTGACTGATAGTGTGAGCACCTGAGCTCAGTTAAGAACTCTAAACAACTGAACGAAAATACTTACCAGATCCCCTAGAAGTGCATTCTAGAAGCAAAATTGGACACCACCAGTCAAAGCATTCCTTGAAAATTTCTTGGGGAAAGAAAATCAAAGCTGGGGGTCTTTTCATTTCTCATTTAGGATATATGTGCTTTTATATGAGATTCAGAGGTGAGATAATGATCTGCTTGTAGCTTAACATAACGTTTTCTTCAGCAAGAAGCCATCATTTGTTTGCCACTGTAAGTTGTTAAACTTATTTTTTAAAACAAAACCCATGTATATTCAGGAATATACAAATTGGGAATTAAACTAGAATTGTTTAACCCTTTGACTACAATTTGCCAAAAATGATGTTTATCATTATTTTTTCTTGCAGCTACCAATTCCCCCCATAGCCTCATTTGATATTATTTTTTCTTTCTGTCTATTTAATGTTTATAGTCTATTTCAATCTTCTTGATCTGCTGGAAGTTGTCACAGTCATCTGTAGACTTGTATCTCTCCAAGGCTTCAATTAAATAATCTTTAATTCAATGCCCCTGTTCATCAAGAGTACTTCAACATTTCTCTTTACAGTACATTTTAATTGGTACATACCAAAAGTATCATTGGTCTCTTCCATGTTGTTAATCCTATGATTCCTGACAAGATCACCTGCAATAGCAAACAAAAAATAAAACAAAGCAAAAACTGTTATGAAAGACTGAATTACTATGTTGGCAGATCTGCAACAGCTCATGACCCATCACTGCTACATGAAAAATACTTTGGCACAATTAGAAGATGTCTCTTGTTTAAGAGAATGAGCTTTTTTCCCCTTGTACATAGGTATACATAGGAGCATACCCAAGGAATTGAGTGGAAATATACTGATGTAAAATTGTAAAAATATGTGGGAAATCAGCATGAATGCTGGTAAGATGCTGAACTTGTGTTTGTAATTTTAATAACAGAACCAGGATGCTTCCACCCATTGCACTTTTATTTTTTGGCCCTCTAGAAATAAAAAAAATAGAGAAAATAGAGAAAATAAAAGTTAGTTTGTGTCAGTAAACTTAAAGCAAACATTTATACTAACTTGGACTTCAGTTCAGCAAAGCACTTAAGCACATGTAAAACTTTAGACCTATGAGTAATTTGAAAGGGCCTGCTCAACAGTTAGAGGTAGAGATGAACTCATGTGCACTGCTGGCTGAGAGCCACAGTACAGGAAAACCTTTCTAGTATGTCACATTATTTTACTCTATTGTTTTGGAGTGACACAAGTTTTGCTTTCAAGACTTTGAGGTGCAGTTTCCCAGAAACCCCTGCACCTATCTCCTTGAAATCTGGCAAGCTTCATGCCTTCAGAAGGGGCTTTCAAAAGGTCGAAACAGAAGCTGAAATGAAATGGTGCCATTTCGCACAGCCCTAACTGATATGAGCAGTCTTGTTGCAAAAACAGATATATAATTTGGGAGTTCCTAACAAAGTATTTTTAACTGAGTGCAAAATAATCATGTGGTGTTATAATACAGCACAGCACAGTGATATCACTGATGTCAATTTGCCTTAGTAAGGATTCCAAGGCTGGTTTCATGAATGTTTACCACACCTTTGAGATATGTGAATTTAAAGGCCTTATTCAAAATTTTCCTATGCCAAGCTTTAATAAACCACCATGGTAAGGCTATTATCACAGATCAAACAACACCATACCCTATGTTCAATATCTTAGCAGTTTTTAAAAATAATTACCCTTGAACTAAAATTTCTCATGCCTACCATTGCACCTGAAATTAATATTGTGAAAAGTTTCATAGCTGAATGGAATACTGCCTTGGAATTATAAGAATATGAAAAAAAAAAGACATTTTCCGGTTGAGAACCAGATCAGATATTTATTTTGTACTCAGGTAATCCAAAAACTAATCCAAGATAAAACCGCAAATTTCATATGCATGCAGTCCTGAAAGAGGACCAACATTTAATCATATTTGAAATAATTCTGATTTTAAAATACAGTGATAGAGGTTTACATATTTAAAGTAATATATTAGCTTGAGCATGAACAATTGCATTTATTCCCTTACTTCAGACAGAGAGGATTTGTACGTGTAAATCTGTGTTTGAACAGACTACATTTGAAGATACCTTCATAGGGATTTTACAACTAAAAATATCTCAGTTCCCTTACACATACGATTTCAGTATGGCTGCTTATTATTTCATCAAACAAACTATATGTTGTAGACTTTAGCCATACAAATTGCTAAACAATCCAGCAGGTGTTGAGTCTGCTCAACTCCCATCAATTTCTACTAATATTTGGTACCACGATATGTATTGCTACATATATTATCCATACCAAAGAGATCTGTTTAAACAAAAATCAATAATAGGTTGATTCACTCAGTGTTTTTATTAAAATCCTATTTTTCCCCTCTATTCTGCTAGAAATATCACTATTTGCTCAGTCTTAGTGAAGTAACAGTACTGAAATTCAAATGAGTGCTGCAATTCCATATATACATCTACTATTATAAGGAAAAGTATTGTTTCTTTCATTCTGACTATATAGAGTAAAAATATATTTTAATCTTACATACAAATGTTGATTTAAACTATATTTGTTCTTTTGTAATAATCTACTTGTTTGGGTTTGTGGCATTACAGTAGCAAACCACTAACTAGTGTAATGAGACGTTAAGTAACAGTATAAACTTCAAAATGATTATTACTACTCATTATTTTTGCAAGACAAATGGTACACCAGATGCTTTACAGAACATACAAAAATATTATATAAAGGGTTCACTTTGTTATAAAAGCAATCACAGTCTATTTATGTGACACTTAGCACGTATATAGCAATGGAGGATTTCAAAGTGCTTCACAAACACTAATGAAACCTTTGTTAAAACACCTCTGCAGTGAGGAATTGTTATTATATCTATTTTACCAAAAGGGAAACAGGCACACAGAGGGGTTAAGTGGTTTATCAAAGGTCACAGGCAAAGCAGTAGCACTGCTGGACCACAGCCCTGACTCCCCTGGCCACCCACTTTAAACAAGTAGGCACCAATCTTGCAAGGAATGGGAAGATCCCCACAGCCTCGATTGTACTGGACTGCGAAGAGTGGTTTAAAAAAGGACTAAAGATTCACAAATTCACACAGATTCACAGAATCTTAGGGCTGGAAGGGACTTCATGAGATCATTAGGTCCAGCCCCTGTCTTCACTTCATCCACACAGAGCCAAAATGCTCTGACTTTTTTGGGTGGAATAAACTTCATATTTAACACATATTAAGCAGACTGTTATGGACAGATGAATCACTTGAATGTATTCTCTCATTCAATAAAAATATATTATTTCTATATTTTTTATACTTATTTTTTTTAAAGTTAGAGGTGTTAATGGTTCCTAAATCCAGTTCTGCAAACTTAGGAAATGCCAGAATTAAGGTTGTTTCTGCCCTCTTTGGCCTGTGCATACAGATATATTTGTCTCTCATTACCTGGCTTAGCTTTTGTGACCTCTTTGTTCCTGTGGGGTCTTTGCTTGTATGCCTCTCCCAGCACCCCTTCCCCCTCCTGCTTTCCTATGTTTTGTATTCTAATCACGCATTCTGCTTTATAAGGACCTAAGAATTGCCATTTACTGGGTCACAGCATAAGACCATCTTGCCCAGCTTCCTGTGTCACACAGGGGCAAAGAGTAGATGCTGAAAGGAAGAGTGAACAGGGTATGAATTGGTTTTTTTCCACTGTTGCTCTCTCAATTGCAGCCTCCAGCACTTAAGGTCTAAGAAGTTCTGATTCAGAGGTTGTATCCCAAACTCCTGTGTCAACAGCTACTGATGCCTCTTTCCTCCAAGAATCTGTCCAGTCCCTTTTGAATTGACTAAACTGTCAGCTTCCACCGCATCTGGTGGCAATGTGTGCCATACACTTTAATGATGCGTTGTATGAAAAACAGCTTCCTTTTTTTGCTCTCAACTTCCTACCTCCTCGTTCCATCTTGTGACCCCTAGTTTTCGTCTGGTGAGAGAGAGAGTTATAAATCCCTATTAGTTTTCTCTTCACCATTGTGTGTTTGATAAAACCTTATCACAGAAACCCATCATGCTCTGCTCCATGTTGTCCTTTTTCAGCCTCTGAATGAAGTGCACTTGGATTCACAGAATCAGAAGAGAAGCAGGGCTGTGAGGGAGCTCCAGAGGTCAGCTCACTCAACTCCCTGCCTGAGGCAGGATTATCCCTCTCCAAACCATCCCTTAAACATCCATCATCAAAACTCTATACACAATTGCCAACAACCCTGATGCAATGCAGCCCTACCACCCTCACCTGCCACAGGTAAAGCAGGGACAGCCAGCGTCCTGCTGTCCCCATACCTTCAAGAGATCCTAACCCTGCCTGTGCTACAGAGGAAGTTTGTACCAAGCTGGCTATAGGGGGCAGTTCCTTCCTGGCCCCAAATCTGGCCATTGGTGGGACCCTGAGTAGAGCCCTCTAGCCAGGAAACACCAGCTTTAAGCCAATGCCAAGAGCACTGGCACATCCCAGTGGCTGCACCTGGCACCCAGGGGGCTCTGAGGGTTCAGAAGTGCTTGTGCCCTCTCTCTGGGCATAGAGCTGTGGCAGGTAGTTGGTGTATGAGAGTGCACAGCCACACAGCCTTCTCAAGACCCACACAGACAAACACAAACAACCCAACACACCCCAGCCCCCCACAACTGCACACACATACCCCAAGTCCCCACACACACACCCCAGTCCCACACACACACCCCAGTCCCACATAGACATTCCCCCACCCACCCACACCCCCCTGAACACCCACATACACACACCCCCACCCCAGACCCATACACACACACCCACCCCAGACCCATACACACACACATCCACCCCTGCCCCTCACATATACACTCCCCAGCCTCCCCACGCATACACACACATCCTATTCTTATCCGCCCAC
>NW_017729024.1:104154678-104154968 GCF_001723915.1 Gavialis gangeticus
AACGCACACATCCCAGCCCCTACCCCCCCACACACATACATACACACCCACACATACATACACATTCACAACCCAACCCCCCACACACACTCCCACACCTTCCCACACACACCAGCCCCTCACATCCACACATCTCCCCACACACACCAGCCCTATATACACACTCCTTGCCTCTCCACACCCACCCACCCCAGCCCCACATACATCAGCCCTACATACACACTCCCCAGGCCCCACATATACACACACACCCCCGCCCCTCAGACCCGCACTCCCCAGCCCCATGACAC
>NW_017729024.1:104155584-104156220 GCF_001723915.1 Gavialis gangeticus
CACGATGCCACTGGCCAGCTCTTCCTCCGGAGCAGCCCCGCGAGGCACGGCCCTGAGCACCCCTCTGCAGTCAGAACCAGAAGCTAAGTACGGGGGGGGGGCAGGGCAGCTTATATTCAGGATCATCTTTTATTCGAGTAAATACAATAGGTGCGCGGCTGACAGTCCTTGTCACCTTATTCTGGACAAGATTTCTGAAGAGTACTTTTTAATTCAGCAAAAGAGTTTTTCTTCTCCCTCCCTTTTATTCACCATTTCTCCTTATTCAGACCACTCACTGATTCCCTATATTCTTATGTTCTCTCGGTTTCGGCCCCCCCCCCTCCCTAAGCACATCCCCTGTGCCCTCCTGTGTCAGGCTACTCCATACCCCCCCCCCCCGCACACCATGCCACCAAATGCCTGTCAAACATGACACATGGTGCTGCGGGTGTCCCCCTGACAGGTGTCCTCTTTTTTTGGAATTGGAAATTTGGTAACCCTAAAGGCTGGGCACTTTTACTAGATTGTGCCAGTGCTCCTGCTGGGACTAAGGCTGGAGGGTCTTGCCCCTCCACTTAGGGTCAGTATCGTGTCCCCCTCAGGCAGGGGGTAGGACTAGATGATCTCTGGAGGTCCCTTCCCACCCTACTTTCT
>NW_017729024.1:104161220-104163173 GCF_001723915.1 Gavialis gangeticus
TCGTGTCCCCCTCAGGCAGGGGGTAGGACTAGATGATCTCTGGAGGTCCCTTCCCACCCTACTTTCTCTATGATTGTATGCCAGCTCTTCCTTGTACCCTGTACCGCAACCCCATATCCCAAACTCTGGAGCAGCCTAGTCTTTGTGTCTTGTGACTGATGGCTCTTTTAACACCCCACTCCACTCTGCAGACCCTAAACCATCTCTGTCATGGCCCCCTGTGTCAGGCCACCCTATAACATACACACACATACACCAAAGTGTCAGGCCACCCTATAGCATACACACACATACACCAAAGTGTGTGTGTGTGTTGTGTGTGTGAACTCCATCCCAGCCATTCTCTGTCCTCACTGTCAAACCGGCCCCTAGCCAACCTGCCACACTCAATCCCCATAACCAAAACCCTCACCCGCCACTGTTGACCACTCCCTACCACCAACCTCTCTTTGCTGCCCATGCTACACTTCCACTCTCCCAACAAACAGTATTTGCTGGTACCACTTACTGCCACTGTTTGCAGCCCTTTCCCCAAGCTATTTGTCCTTGCCCCCAACATCTCTTTGCTGCTGCTGCAAATGCTGATCAGTCTACATAAGCTTTTGCTTTTGTTGGCCACGCTCTCTTCTGCTTCACTCTGTTTTGCCCTCCTTATTTCTCTTTCGCAGCCACCCCCAGCCCATTTTTTCTTTTGGTCAGTGTTGTTATCAAGAGTGAGCTTGAAGTTTTAAAATAACTCAGCCTGGGAGGAGGGTGGGGGATGCAACTGGATTGCATTTCGCATTGTTGGCTTTTTTCCCAATAGGAGGAGGAGATTTAGCAGAAAGTGATTTGTGTGTGCCTGCACTTTGTAATGCTGTCTGAACAAGGGGCACAGGAGGCAGATTTCTTTTTCAGGTGAAGTAACTCATCCCTCTTCTCTTCTCTTCTCTTCTCTTCTCTGCTGTTCCTTATTTACTAGACCAATTATTTTCAACCAGGGTATTGCGGTGCTGTGGGGTGCTATGTGATCTTTTTAAGGGTGCTGCAGGTTGCCATACAAATTTAAGGTGTGCAAACACCTACACATGATTCACAAGATAAAGCCAGAGATTTCAAATAACAGTTAAAAACATTCTAACCTGTAATGATCTTTCTGAGTTCTTTGCAACAGAAGAATTGCTCTATTTTTTTCTCTAGTCAAAAAAGAGTGACAGCTGAGAGCTGGCATTTTCCAAGGGGTGCCTTGAGACTCAGAAGTTTGAGAACCACTGTAATAGACGGACTTCAAGAATTTGTGTTCTTTAGTTCTGCTTGTTGAGATGCTGAGAGAGAGCAGGTGCAGGCCAGGCCTTTCATTCAATAATGGGTTCTAGCTCAAGTTTAAACAAGTTGGGCAAGTCTGGAGATGAGTTAGAAAAATAGTTAATAACAGATATGGAAAATTTACCTATCTAGGAGAATGTGGACACATCTACACAGGCAACGAATACACTCTGGAGTTTATTGCTCCAGAGCTTTTGCCCCCAGACACACCAGTTGGATGTGTGCCCAGGAGCAAAAAAGTCTGAAGTATATTTCTCTGGAGTTCATTTGTGTGCAGGACACTGAGCCTGGTCGGAACAGCCCCAGCTGGCAGTTGCCCAGGGCTACTCCGACTGGGCTCACCATGCTGCATAGGGGCTGGCTGGGGCACAAGGGTGCTTCAGTGAGGAGCTAGCCAGCCAACAGCCCCCACTCTGAAGCACCCTCATGCCCCAGCCAGCTAGGCAGCAGCTACACATACACTGCCAAGCATGAAAAAACTGTGCAGCAGGGTAGTACTTGTATTTATAAGTACTAGCCTGCTCCACAGTTTATTAGTTTCATGCACCCTAGTAGGGGCACACATGTAGATATCGAGACACGGACAAGGGGGTGGAAAGCATGCTGTCCAAGTTTGCTGAGGACACTAAGATGTGGGGTGAGGTGGAC
>NW_017729024.1:104163269-104164144 GCF_001723915.1 Gavialis gangeticus
CTGTTCAGGTCCCTCCTGACCCTAGCTACTATGAAACTGAAACTATGACATTTACTGTGGAGCTAATTAGATAGCTCTGCAGTAAACTTCTCATGTAGATACACCCTGTGCCACCATAAAGGTGGTATTGGTTCATCTGGCAGCACTTGTCTGTGCAAAAAGTAAGAGTTCTCATTTATGATGTTGTCTCAGGCCTACAGCATAGTACCAAAGAGAGGAGGAGCTGCAGCATTAGAGATGCATACCTTTGGATGAAATCCTTGTTGCCTGTCTCTGATGACTGCCTATTTGAAAATTAAGGATGTCTTGAAAGGAGTATATTATAACCTCACTGTCCAAGTCCTGAACCCACAATGAAGTCCATATAGGTTAATAATTATTCTAAGGACTGTGTTCAAAGATCAGGGATTGAGGCAACATTTTCTCTCTCAATGATACATTCTAATGCTCAAGGTTCTGTATATGAGCTAGAGCCAAGTGCTACTACTGCTGCACTGGACTGCACAGTCACTGCACACCTAATATCTAACTCAGTCACTACTTTTTAAACAGCTCAAGTGTAAAGGCACTATATAAAAATAAGTTCTGTCTACATAGATACCAGACTTTGATTATAATTTACAGTCCATTGTCTGATATTTTTTTTTCACCCTGCTCATGTTACATGGAAATAACGTTGCTGATATGACTCACAGTTTAGCACCTCTTCAGATTTAGCCCCAGATGTCTTCTGGTTGGCACCAGAAGGAAGGCACTGAGAGCACTGAAGAGAGTGACAGTCTCTTAGGTCTTATTTTTAGTGCCATTTTGAACCCTGGGTGACGGAGGAGCAATTGCAGGAAAAGCCTTCTCAGATGGTCATTATGGAGTGGCGC
>NW_017729024.1:104169144-104172928 GCF_001723915.1 Gavialis gangeticus
ATTTTTAGTGCCATTTTGAACCCTGGGTGACGGAGGAGCAATTGCAGGAAAAGCCTTCTCAGATGGTCATTATGGAGTGGCGCATACTCAATGAAGACTGGAGCTGGTGATTTTTTTTTGGTGAATAGTTTACTGGCTGAATTATACAGCTCTGAGTTAACTGAAACTTGAGAAAAAAAATCAGCAGTTAGTTTCTGTTGAATTAAAAATAAAGGGAACATTTTTACAGTTAAAACGGTTTATTTCAACATTTCTGAAAGAAATCCTTTCCTTTTTTGTGCAATCAACTGCTAAACATAGGTTTTTCTCTTAGTTATTTTCATTTCATGAAATTCTCCCCCTCTCACCCCCAGACTTATAGGGGATGTTCTTATTATTAGTCTCTAACTGCCTGACCTGCCATTTGGTACCACTGAATTTCATCCCATTTCTATGACTCCGGTCCTTAAAATCATCAAGTACTTCCTGTAGGATATCCTAATCCTCCTCTCTGTATTGAAAGTGACTCCCAGATTTGTGCTATCAGAAAATGTCATCAGCACGCTCTTACTTTTTGTGTGAAGTTCTTTAAGCAAAATATTAAGAGCAGCCAGTCCTAGGACTGATACTTGAAGACCTCCTGTCTAACCTGCTTTTCTTCTTTCAACACTATCCACTGTTATCTCATTTTTAGCCAATTCCTTATTGCCTTACAATTCTTCTCCTAACTGGAAATTAATAATTTCTCACGTGGCATGATGTCATATGCTTTACTGAAGTCCACATAGGTGAAATCAACTGCATTTACTTAGTCTTCAAAATCAGTTTAATCTCGTCTGCACAAAATATCTACTGCAGAATAGACTAATTAGCTCTGCAGTAAATGTCTCACGTCTACACTTGCAGCCCTACTAGGCTGTAGGAATCTAAATTAACTCTGCAGCAGAATAGTACTTGTAAAGGATATAAATACAAGTACTATCCTGCTGAAGAGTTTTTTACTCCACAGCACTGCATGTGTAGACTGACACAGCTGGCTGGGTCACAAGGTGCTTCAGTGTAGGGCAGGAGCAGGCAATTATTTTGGGTGGAGGGCCGCTTACTGAGTTTTGGCAAGACAGCGAGGGCCGCATGACACGCAGCCAGGGGCACATAACTATTAATTTTCTAAATTTTTTAGGGGTCCTGCAGGCCAGATAAAATGGCCTGGCGGGCTGCATTTTGCCCACCCCTGGTGTAGGGGCTGCCGGCTGTAGCATCCTCATGCCCCAGCCAGCCCCTCTGCAGCATGTTGAGGCAGGTCAGAGCAGCCCCAGGCTGGCAGGCTGACCCCTAGGGTTCCCTGCCAGCTGAGGATTTTCTGACCTGGCTCAGTGTGCTGCGGTCCCAGGAACATATTCAAACAGTACACCTAGGAGCAATAAACTCCGGCACAATAAGTGCCAGAGTTTACTGCCTCAAATTAATTGCACATGTAGATACACCCACTGTATCTATGATTTCATATGCCTTTTTTCTGAGGTTACCAAGCCCTCCTGATTTGAGTGTATTAAGCCATTTGGCTCAGACCCACACAGCTATTTAACTATTTATTTCAGTGGCAATTAGGCACCTAAATAACTTTGTGAATGAGGGGTTTTGAGTTTTATTTCCACCCCAGTTGCAGTAATTTCTATTTTTGTATACCCATTCTCATTAGCCATCTAGCCTTTCATCCATGTTCCACACCACTGTTCTCACTGATAACTGAGACAAATGAGGCAAACAGTACATTTAGGTTTGGGGCCATACCTAAATGATCTATAATCAGTTTTGCATTCTCACTGCCTAGAATTCCCACTTCTTCCTGTGTTCTCTTTTGCTTATATTGCCAAAGGGCCTTTGCTGTTTTTGTTGAAGAGTAACTGCAAGGTCTAACTACTGACTTACTGTAGTACTTAAATTTCTATTTTCCAAACAAAATGTTCGTTTTTTAATGTTAGGTTTCCAAAGGGACTTAGAGCATGTCTATGCCTATACTCCGTGTACAATGATCCCAAGATGTCTGCAAAGAAACAAGCTTCACCTACCTGTTCTTGCTCTGAACATACCAATTGCCAAAAAATGTCATGTAGTCACTTTTTAGTGCATGCCCAGACATGCTTTCAGGATCTCAGTCTCAGGTATATTCGAATAGTGTCCATGTGACATTTTTTCAGTGCAAGGTATGTGCAGGAATTGGAGGACGTGAGTTGGGCTTGTTTCTGAGGGGCAGTTTTGGGATCAGTACTGAGGCAATATAAACATGCCTTTAAATAAGAATGGCAAGATTTGGGGGAGGGGGCATATCTTTTATTAGAGCAACTGCATAGTTGGGAGTGATCTTAAATAAGCTTTTGAGCACAAAGTACCCTTCCTCAGGCCCTGAAAGAAGCAGACATAGCTTGAACAAAGCAGCAGATAGAATAATAAACAGCAAAAGTTCTTCTCTCCCACCTATACAGTACATTTGATTCAATAAAAGATAATGATATTACCCCCAATAATTCTTGCCTCCTGCACATTTCCTGGACCATCACTCCTACACTACCAGACCTTTAAATGCCATTCAAAAAAAGAAAGGGCAAAGAGCTAGTGGTCTCCCACCCAACCTACAGCCCAGGATCAGGGCACTCTCACAGCAAGCAAGAAACCTAGGCTCATATCCCCTCTGCCTGATTCAGTGCAGGAAATTGAGCAGAAGTCTCCCAGCTTCCTGGAGCATGCCCCCATAGCCAACAGACTACAGGATATTTTTGGATGGATGTTTCTTTTGAAGCTATTCCACATTGTAGAAATAATTAACTTTTCACTGGACTAAGGAGTGGGACCCAGATTTCTTCACAAGGTAAGTGCCTTTTAACCTCTGGCCTATGGAGGAAGTCACTTACTCGCTTACTCTCTGGCCAGTCAGTGAATAGTTAAATATTTTATACAAAGTGATACTGTATGAACTAGAGAGGTTGAGAGAACCTAGTTCATAACACAATAGTCTTATTGCAAATTCCTGTTCTGGATCATGGGATTTAACTGCAGGTCACCACTCAGTGCATCTGTCCTAACTATACTATAAAAGGCACCAGCATGCAGGCCTACATGCTATGAATCTAGCATTTAATATCCATATTTCCTTTATTGGCTGTAAAAATGTCCCTAAAGGCATTGTGCTTTACTTCGGTTTGAATAAAGCATTTTGTTTGAATTTGGGGGGTTGACTTGACATAACATCTTTCAAAATCTGGTTTAGCTACAAGACTAAAATATCAATTATTTCTCCAGCCCTAATGTATAAAATGAATCTGCAGAGAACGTAGCTGCCAAACTCTCACAAGTTTCTACTAACCAGGTATGAACTGAGATTTTTCAGAAGCTGATAAACTTAACCATATTTGAGTGAATTTTCATGGAGATAGCAAAAGTAATGTTCCTGAAATATGTGCAGCCCCTATTCCAGATGTCAAGCTCTTACTCCAAAGCAGATATCCAGCTTGGGAAATGCTATTAGAGAGGTTGAGGCTTAGCAAATTATGTAGTTTGACACATACTGCCCCACACAAACTGTATGGGAATGTTAGAGAACACTTTTCTAACCACATCATTTCCAGTGATTAAAAATATCATGGGCACAGGAGGACACAGTTCCTTTAAAAACACTCTGGTTTTCCCACAGAATCAATACATGGCTGCATATGGCGGGGTGTGTGTGTGTTTGTAGGCAGCTTAGCAGTAACATAATATCAGCCCTGGGCACCATCTTAGGAGGGGTACCAGAATCAGGCCCCACCCC
>NW_017729024.1:104177928-104190212 GCF_001723915.1 Gavialis gangeticus
ATTAGAGAGGTTGAGGCTTAGCAAATTATGTAGTTTGACACATACTGCCCCACACAAACTGTATGGGAATGTTAGAGAACACTTTTCTAACCACATCATTTCCAGTGATTAAAAATATCATGGGCACAGGAGGACACAGTTCCTTTAAAAACACTCTGGTTTTCCCACAGAATCAATACATGGCTGCATATGGCGGGGGGTGTGTGTGTTTGTAGGCAGCTTAGCAGTAACATAATATCAGCCCTGGGCACCATCTTAGGAGGGGTACCAGAATCAGGCCCCACCCCACAGAGTCTAGACCCCATCAGCAGAAGTAGCCCCGTGGAGTTGCTCTTGCAGCAGCGGCTGATGCATGAGCACTATATTGCTGTCATAGGAGCAACAGCTGGCATGGGCAAACCACACAGGGGTAAAACACCCATCCACCCACCTGCCCTTTCAGTGCTCCATAGTGCTTCCCTGCCCCTACCCAGCTCTCCCACAGGGTTTGCCCAGCACACAAACCCTACTTGTTACATCCCTGGTGTAGAGGCTCATTAAATAAAGCAGCTGTGAAATATGTTTCATCCATGTTACTTGAAAGTGGAAGATAAAACTGAGCAGATCACAATGCAATGACCCAGGCCTTTCACAGAAGGAACTAAGGTGCAGAGATGATTGTCGAAGGTGTCAACTCATTTTAGGTGCTCACTTTGAGAAGCTGAGGACCTGATTTTTCAGAATAAGCATTTTTTCCTAAGACTTGATGTTCAGAGCACAGTACTTACTGACGTCAGTACTGTAGTATTTAAAATGGGTTACCCAGAAAATGAGGAATATGCAACACGTAACTATGTAAATAATGCAGAGTTTTTTAAGCAGCAGCTTACTTCATCATCAGAAACTCTGTGTGTGTGTGTCTATAAGGTATCACTCTATCCTGCCTTCTGCCTGACTTCTAACATGGCTAACTACTACTCTTTATCTATGCAACATTTGGAATAAGCAACTTGCTCAGTGTTACCAAGGAAAACCATCACAGAAAGGATTAGAAGCAATTCCCTGGGCCAGCATTCACTGTGAGGCTTCTGCCTTCAGTCCTCTGCGCATTAACCAACTGCTGTTTCATCGCTGGAAATGGGGGTCCTTCACATCACAGGCTGGGTTTTGCCCCAGGACACAAGCCATTTTGAGCACCGAATGAGGCACCGTTTCCATGAAAAACAGGATGTAATCATGTAAGTAAAGACTGTGTATTTCCTAAGTCTCGAGTACCTGATTTTAATTTAATATTCTGTAGTGTTTTTTATGGTATACAATAGATAAGTATTATGTTCATAACAACAATCTCAGCTTAGCTATGTGACACTATTGCAACAATCAAAATATAGGTCAGAACAGAGAATTACCTTTTTGTTTAACCCACAGTTTACTTGTCAACACACCACAAACACCCACTACTGCAGCATACACGAGTACAATTGTACCAATTTCCATTTCCTCTTCCAGACCCAAAGTGATCACAGAAGTACATGCACACATGTATGCACGTGCCCAGACACACATTCAAAGGTTTCTCAGTTGCCTTTTTTTACTATCCTCTTTTTAATACAGAAGTAAGAAAAGGGCCTAAGATGCTATTATAACATAATCCTGCCGTAGGGCCATGAAGAAAAGCCCATCTTTATTCTCTCTATAATAGCCCTTAAGATATTTGAAGACTGTTACCAAATCTCCCCTCAGTCTTCTCATTTCCAGACGAAATAACTCTATCTAGCTGTTTCAGGCTCTCCTCATAAGTCATCCCTGGCATCTAATCCTGAGAAACAATAAAAAAAGAAGGAGTCAGCAAATGATGAGTTGCAGTCCCAGCTCTGCTACTGACTTCCTGATTGGACTGTTGCACCTCTCTATTTTCCCACCTGCAGAACACTAATAATAATAACTAGGCCTGTGCAAAGTGGAAAGTATTTGTTTTGGATTCAGCTGATTTGGAGGACAGCAATTCTATTTGGAGATTTGAATCACTGTTCCGATTTGATTCAGCCAAATCAGAAAGATTTGGCACCGCTTCGGAGATTCAGCCATAGACTAAACAGGCAGCTGACAGCTGCTTCCAGCTGGTAAGTCTGCTGGGGTTGGGGAAGAGTGGAGGAGGGAGGAAATGGGCATGGGGGAGGGAGAGACTGGGGCTGGGACAAGCTGCCCAGCTGGGGCGGGGGGCGCGTTACTTAGTGAGGGGGGCATGGGATACAGGTGCAGCAGCACTGGGAGCTTCAGATCAATTTGGAACTTTTAATTGGCCTCCAGATTCAATTTGGATTCAGAGATATGGTCCCCAAATCAGGCCGAATCTCCTTTGAATCGAATTGGCTACCAAAGCTTCACACAGCCCTAAAAATAACCTCTCTCATAAACAACATTGTTGGATGGATCGATTCCTTGAAGTAAATGGAGTCATGTTGGTTCCCACCAACTAAGAATCCGGCCCACTGTCTGTACAGTACTTTCAGCGATGTAGCTACTACCTAAGTGACAGTATGCAATAAACATTCTTTATCAAGAATTTTAAAATTGAGCAATAATTCTAAAACCCAATGCAAAGTGTGGGTGCATGCGCACATGCATGTTTGTGTGTGCACAAATAATTATGGGGGTAGAGGTTAAAAGGGAGTTATGCTAAGTGAAAAAACACATACTGGTGGATAATCTATGGGAAATGGGCAGTAAAAGAAATCAAATGATTGTACCTGATGGGCAAAAACACTTTGTTGTCCATACCAGAAGTGCTGCTGCCAAGGAACAGATGGAATTTTTTCATTTGGCAAAAACAGCACCTTTTCATTCCTGTTTTTATTCCACATTGCAGTAACTTTAAGTTCACACTGACCTTTTCTGCTGTAGAGTTAATTGATTAACTGCTCTATTGTTGCACATTTTCTCACTACAAATTTCAGCTAGCTGATGACATGAGTATGCTTATTTGATGCCTTTTTCTTTCCCCCTCATCAGGTCTTCAGTTTGGAAAAGTTTGAAGACACTGATTCTAACGGAACAAACAAATGAATCTAAGGAATCACTGCTAGTAATTCAATGGATTCACAATTATTGGCCTAACAATTATTGGCCAGCAGGGTGTAAGTAAAATCAGGCCTACTCTGTGTATAGTCAAAAACTCTGAATTACCTTTGTTGCTGTTAATGGTGAGTCAGTAGAGATCTCGCTAGTTGATTTTTTTCCTCCCTATTCTTTAATAAATTGAAATCTGAGCCCTACATGTTAAATATCCTCTGACCATTTTAAAATACAATTCAACAAAAAAGTTGTAGACGAGAACTATAAAAGAAAACTATATAAGAGCATGGAAGTTTACTATCTGAATTTTCACAATGCATTCACCTATTTAAGGTAGAAATTGCTGCTCCATCTCCAGATTTATGGTTATATTGATCCAACTGGTCTTTCCAAAGTCATGATGTACCCTGAAGCTATCACTTCTCTTTTTACTAGATACCCTTTATGTCCACATCAATGCTATAACCTACTGTATTTAGCAATATTATATATTGTGTTACATGTTTGTGGCCATACAATTTTATATATTTTTTCTGTCTACATGGGCCAGAAAAATCCAGCTGGTTATAACTTAGTTTTAATCTTGGTGCAGATAAAATCATGTTATAAAACAACTAAACATAACCATGTTTTCAGAACTCCAGGGTCATTTGCTAGGGTTTGATAGGACCTTAAAATCAATCCTCTGCAAATATGTATGCAAACTTAAAAATGCACACATCTCACTGCTGTTCTACATCAGCCTCTGCACACGCAGCAGTAGGTCTCTGTGCTGCTGCCGAACAATTAGAACCCAATTACCAGTCTTTTCCCCCTCCCTTGAAGTGTTGCTGCTATCACCAATTACCTTGTTATCTCAGAGCAGCTCACAAGCTTTGGTATTAAGGAACCAAAGTTTTATCTCCAATCAGTGTAAACCTGGATGAGCTATCAAAATGTCAGAGTTTTACTGGTATAACTGCATAAGAGGAATTGTCTCAAGGAATCTTACTAAAGTTGGTTGAATCTCTTTTTCCTTCCTTTCCCCTGCCCTTTCCTTTTAAATGAAAACCTGAATAATTGCAAGAAATTCAGCATTGCAAAAATAGTTTGGGTCTGCTAGATTTCTTTGCAAGGATAAGACTATAAAACCTGGCATAGAAAAAAAGAATAAAAAAGCAAAAATTACTAATTTATACCAACCGTTACAATGGTAAGGAATCTGGCTTAGTGAAGTAGTGAGCCTTATTAGTCTGACATCAGGCAGAAGGCAGGGTAGACTTGCAGTTTATAGATTAACCAAAATGGAGACATAAAGCAAAAATCTCCCATTTGTAAACTTTTGTAAGCAAAAGGCTTATTCATCAGAAGCTGAGAATCTGCTTGCAAGGTCAAATAAGTCATTCTGCATGGCCATTTGTATTTTATCTCTATTTCTAAACATAACCAGCACTTAAGAACTGTAGAGGCCAGGTGAATGTTTAAACATCATTCATTTCAATAAGTAGGCTATCTACAATAAGACTCATGTTATCTGAAAGAAGGCAAGTAAAATGGACTTGTAAAAAGTATCTACAAAACCAGCTAGTATGTAAAGATCGATATACTAGATTTCATACAGTTCTGTCAGTCCACCCTGTGGATTCTCTACTGAAAAGCATCCAGATCTTTCTTCAAATTCCTACCGCGAAAGATTAGAGGCATGTTACAGAGGCAAGTTGTTAGGTGACTGTTAAAACAGTTTCCCATCCATCCACCCAGATGCTGTTACCGTGAGATTTGAATGCCTTTGCTGGGAGGTGGGACAGAAAAGAAGTTAAAACAATAAGCATAGAGCTACTTTTGTCTCGCACTTCCAGGGTTGGATGCTGCTCCAAGCAGAGGTGAGTAAAGAGTGGATGGTAATGCAGCTTGAAGCTCTGAACTGAATTAAACTTGTTGGTAAAGGATGCCCAATTCCTGGAATGACAATGAGCTGTGCAGTAACTGGAAAAGCCAGGAATAATACAAAATTCATAGAAAATGCCAAAGGTGAGAGGGGGCTATGGAGAGAAGACTGTTACATTTTCACATCACAATAGCCACATAATCAAATCCCCTGCTTTTGAATGCTTTTGTTTTAATGCTGCTACAGCACTTGGGTGGAGAAAATAGCTGCTTCTATTTCATGCTGCTAGATGGAGGTTTTGACAGGTAGGAGAAAGGTAGAGTCAGTTCATTGCCCAAGCATGCAGGACACTGCACCCAACTGGATGGCACATCTCTGCTTGGATAAAATAACTTTTGCATACTGCATCTGATCTGTTGCCATATTTCAGGGAATGTTCTGTGCATCAATGGGCCGAACACTGAAGATTCTGGTGAGCAGCAGCAAAGGAAGTCTGCATGTATAGAGGAGGAACACAGACTCTAGCAACAGCTTAGCAGAGCTACCTATGTACTTGTTGGCCAATGGTAGCTGTTGCATCCTAATTATAGGCTTAGCTTAGTTCAACCTAGCTTTTCATTATAAACTAAAGATATTGATGTCCTGAAAGAAAAGAAGTAATAATGGAGAATATACCTGCACTAGGGGAGTTTCACCTGTGCAGACATATGGATATGCTGCACTGGAAAAGGCCCTGCTAGCATGGACACAGTTGTAAAATCAATGCACTAGAGCAGGGCTTGGCAAAATACAGCCTGAGAGCTGGATCTGGCCTACAGAGGGACTTTTTCTGGCCCGCAGTAGGTCCCTTGGTCCAACCTGGCCCTGTACTGTCTGTCCTGTGGCCACTCCCTGAGCATTCAACGGGGTTGGGGCTTTCTAGGCAGCTCCTTCTGGCTGCTGCCCCTTCTGGCCCCAGCCCTGCAGTAGTGGTAGGGACCTGTGTGCACAGCCCCCATCCCAGCCACCTTGTGCCTGCTCCAGACTTGGCTTGGTGGTGCAGACCAGCTCTGGACCAGCTGGAACCTGCGCGCGCAGCCCCAAACCACCCTTCACCTGCTCCAGACTTGCCTGATGCACTGAGCAGTGGCAGCAGTGGTGGCAGCCAAGCAGAAGTTGCTGCTTGTCACAGGGGAAAAGCGGTCCCACCCTCTCACTGCTGCTGGGTGCTTCTTGCTGCACACCCAGAGCACATACCTGGGTTGACCTGTCACTCCTGTGCACTGCCACCTCTTCCCTGCGGGGCATCCCAGAGGTAGCAACAATGGCAGCGGTGAGGAGCAGCAGGGAAGCCCAGGCATTGTTGCAACAAGTGCCCAGCAGTGGGAAGGGGGAAGGGCCACTTTTCCCCCTCACACTGAGCAGCAACTTTTGCTTGGCTGCCACCGCCACTGCTGCTGCTTAGAGCAGGCGGGCAAGTCTGGAGCAGGTGCGGGGCAGGTTGGGACTGTGCATGTGGGTTCCAGCTGGTCCGGAGCTGGTCTGCTCCTGGGCTGAGTTCAGAGCAGGCACGGGGTGGGATGGGGTGGGGGCTATGCGCGCAGGTCCCTGCCAGTACCATGGGGCTGAGGCCAGCAGCATTGGAAGCCAGAAAGAGCTGCTGCTATCACCTAGAAAGGTGACTGATACAAGTTATACTGGCACAGACAGAAGCATGTTTTATTGGTATACCTACCCCTCTACTAGGGCCTTTGCTAGCGAAGGTATGAATCAAGCATTACATCTTATTACGCCCCAGACTGACACAGCTATGCTGTAGACATGGCCAAAGTGTGGTAAGGGAGAATGGAAATCGGAGTGCACAGAATCTTTCCGTGGTGGAAATGTGAAAGGGGCACACAGCACTGGGTGGAGGGGAGGAGTGAGAAATGTACTTAGAGGTGGAAGATAAGGCATGGTGGGAGGAACAGATTTGCAGGAAGGCACTGAAATAGATAAATGGGGGTGGGGGTGGAAACTGGCATGAGAATGAAGTAATGCAATGGAAAAAGGGGGGATTACAGGCATACAGAAGCCACGGCATGAACAAGACAGTGGCACAATAGGGGTAGGGAGAATGGGGAATTCACAGAGCCCCAAGCATGTAGCAGAGAAGCCTGGTGATGCCTAGATCCCTGGCCATATGGGAGAGATAAACGTGGGTGCCCCCACACCCCTTGCATGGGTGAGAGAGTATTAAGGGAGAAGGAAACCAAGAAACAGAAGGTGGTTAATAAGGTAAAATAAAAGGAACATCAGGACCCCTTGTGGGCCACAAACTCGACCTGCATAAGCTATGAAGGGACTGACTCTTTAGTTCAGGGGTAAATTCTGTCAGCTAGGGAAGGAAGGGGCCTTTGGTCTCATGCCAGTTTTGCATGGTCCTTGGTCAGCTTGGAAAGAGGATTTATATAATCCTCCAATCCTAGGATTCATACAGTCCCTCCACATAGTGAACCAGAGGGCATAGAGTTGGCACTCTGATTTTTTAAATTGATTTTAAAATAGACTTTTTCCTGCATTATACAACTCAAAAATAATCCTTTGCTGCATTTCTAGAAAGGCCAATATTTCTTATGTCCAAATGAGGAAGATAAGTAATGGCTCAGTAGCAGGTGGTGTAATACTGCACCATCTTATCTTTATTCAAACATTTATCAAACAATTACCTCCAGAGGAGAAGCATTATGCAGCTGTTTTGTTCAGGTAACCAGGATGACATTATTACCAAAAATAAAGCACATTCTTTATGTTGGAGACTGTTGCTAGAGAAAAAATGAATATGAGCACACTGCGGTGAAAAACAGCACAAGAGAAGGCAGTGGTTACTTTACAGTAACCACTATTCCTATATTCCCTCCAGTGTAATGTGCTGAGGGCTAATTAAGGAAGACATTTCCACATTGCTTTGTTGTGGAACTATTGTGAAAGGATTATCTGACTAAGCAAAAATGTGCTCAATTTAAATAACTGCATACAGGCGCCTGGTTCACTGAATCAGGGAGTTAAGCTGTCCTGCTGACACAGGGTTGATTGAATGTCAGACCTGATGGTGTCACTAGCTGTTCACCTATACAGCATTATAGGCAAGAGTGACACTTTGGAAAACAGATATACCAGTAGTGCCCTGTCCCTGGGAGGTCACAGTCTAATTCAGACACGAAACAGCAGTAATGACAATAAACTGAGTGTAGTGTTTGACAGTGCAACTGTACAGCAAAAGATATTACAATAGCAAAAGATCTTAAGAGAAACTTCTGATTCATACACCTGTTGTTTCCATCTGATGTGGAAGTATTCATGTTTTGTCAGCAAAATTTGGAGCTGGTTGCATTATGGATCCCATAACAGGCAAATTTTGTATTTTACGCCAAATGAGCTTCTGGATAATTAGCTACATTCACACAACTGGCGGCAACTTTTGCCTAAAAGTGTCATCCTGTGAGCAGAAAGCCCTTTTGAAAGACAGATTATATTGTTAAAGATCTTGCTTATACTGTTAAGGATCTACAGCCTTTCAGGTGTGGAAAGATACCTCTATACTGGATGCATGTGGTTTTAGGAAGAATATGGGAAATTGAATTTGCTAGTTCAGGTAGAATTGTATTGCTATCTTTGATAAGGACTTAGGGTGAGGTTCTTAAAAACACTTTATACATATAATGCAACATGCAGAGGGCCATCAAGATCAGAATCTCTCCCCCATCCTAGTTTCTTAGCTAATGGCTACAATGAATGATGTTGTCATTGACAGTGCACAAGAGAGCACATTACCTTTGGTTTAAGCAGAGAACACAGGAGAGCTAAGACAACTTGGCTTAGGTCCCACAAAGAAACCTGATGGGTGGAACTTCATAACTAGGTCCTTCAGGAATTTCAACATGACTGAGTCAGAAAAACTTCTTTTTTCAGCAACTGAGGGATGAGATGCAAAGACTACTGACAGATACCCTTGGACCAAAAATCAGTGACAAGTCACCATTTCAACTGTAGCAGTGAATCTGTAATTTCATGTACAAACACTTTGCATACTACCATAGATTTCTTGCTGTACCAGGAAGACCACACCACCATCATCAAGTAACCTTTCTATTATTGACCAGGCTATCCTGGGCTAGGATCATTTTTGGAAGGAAGGATCATTTTTGTACTCAGAAGCCATCTGGAAACCAGGCCAGGAAAAGGAGAGCGTTCAAGTCTAGATATAGTTTATTCCTAAGCTCTCAACAGCAGATCTGAAAGCAAAGGTGAGGTTTTGAATTGGAAGGATGAAAGAGTGCATAACATTAATGAATCAAAACTGTTTGGACCATGCTGGGGCTGAGTCTTGTTTGATTTTGGGAATCGGGGTGAAGTTGTTCTACAGGCCCCCTTATCCATGAAATAAGGCAGGCATCAGGCAGGAGCCCAGAGGTCAAAACCCCTCTTGGAACAGACTATTTGATTTTGTGTTTCAGACAGCTCCATTTAAAGATAGCCATAGCCCAGGAAAATATCCTGGAGAATTAATCCTTGATCTCTTACATTCAAAGAAGTGTCTACTTAAGTTGTCTGCCAAAATAGACTGTAACCAGGTAGTATCTGGTACCTGATACACCAGTTTCAGAGTCTCATTGCATGCTTACCCACAAAACATCTTGCCTTGCCACATATTGATGTAGACCTAGGTGGTACAGGCACAATACTTGAATCAAGGTGATCCCAAGGTGCCACACTGGGTCCAGAATATATGTAAATAATACTAACAGGTTGCTAAGGGACAACTGAGCTAAATGTTATTTAACTAATTGTTAAGTTACTGGAAATGCTACCTACCTAGTGGCTTAAAGCTGGCTAGCCATGGCGTTCACTGTTCTCCGTGTGAAGTGCAAAGACTGTCAGGGTGCGTCCATGCATGCAAGCACGTGCACTTGCAGCAGCTCAAATAGAAGCGGTACAAATTTGAGCCAGGGCTTTTTGCCTCAGTGCAGGTGCACTTTGGTGTGGGGCAAATTGTGCCACTTGGGGCAAAATAACCCTGCCTGCCTTCTCCCAGATCTGCAGCCAGGGGGAGCTAGAGCCTGGGGCCAGCACCTGTGCTGGCCCCGGCAGTATAAAAAACTGTCCTGTGCTGGCCCCATCAATATAAAAGCTGCCCTGGCAAGTAGCTCAGGGATACTTGCTCTCAGGCTCTTCTGGGGCAGCCCACCAGAGTTTGTCGTGGGGCCAGCACCTCGCCCAGCCTCATGGCACTCCCTGCTTCACCACCTGAGCTGGTTGGAGGACACCACACTGGTCCGCTTTTCCACTGTCCATTGCCGCCACCTCTGTATATTTGTATGCCACACTGGCCATTATGCCGCCCTCACATCCCACCCAGACACCAAGTGGCGGGACCTGCTTGGCAAAGGTGTGACTGGGGCACCCCAGTGTCTGAGTCTGTACTTCACCTTCATCCCATGAGCCACTGGGGACCCCAGCTGGTGGCTTCTCCATGGAGCCATCACCACAGGCATGTATGTGGCAAGCTTCATGGACACCCCAGTCTCCTGCCCCTTCTGCAGGCAGAGGGAGACCCTGGTGCATATGACCCTCAAGTGCACCAGGCTGCAGCCCCTCCACTTCCAGGTCCTCCTCCTGAGTTTCTGGTTGAATTTCACCCCCCACCTTTTTGTTTTTGGTCACCCCATCTGTGGCCCCACCAAGTCCCGGGACCTTGTGGTCAACCTCCTACTGGCCCTGGCCAAGTGGGCCATGTACTTGACCAGGAAGGAGGCTCTGGCCAGGAAGGTGCCCGGAGACTGTGGGGCTGCTTTCCTCTCACTTGTTCGTGCATGTTTCTGGGCAGAGCACCAGTGGGCGGCATCCACCAGCTCCTTGGATGTCTTTGAGGACCGGTGGGTATGGCCTGCGGGGGATCTGCTTGGTGTTCCCCTCAGGTGCACTTATTTTCACATTTTGACCCTTTGACTCATTAGTTGTCCCAAGAATTAGTTGCTCCATTCGTCCATTATCCCCCATAAAAAGGGGCTACTAGTTAGCCAGGTGGGCCTTGCCCATGGTAATTGGACGGACAAATAGACAGGAGCTTCTGGGGACCAGCCAACTGATATCTGGGGACACTAGCCCTTGTGTCATCTGGATTGCTGAAGCAGCCCTGAGAGTTCCCTCACCCTCAACCCACTGCAGCAGTCTGGCAGTGGGGGCTGCTGCCTGGCTGTGATCTGCTGCCACCTGCAACAGTATGTGGCCCCAAGGCTGCACACTTGCCAGATTCAGATGGAGACTGCACAGCCAATAGAGGTTGCACAGTTACCTTTGTGCGACACTCCTACCGTGTGTGCCGCTGCCCGGCCGTCTGGGCAGCTATCACCCAGAAGATGTTCCCATGTAATGGCCTGCTTTGAACTGTCAAAGCATGTCCTCCTGGTCCCAAGTGGCCAGGAGGTCAGCCACCTCCAGCTGGGTCCTATGTGCCAGCCCTGAGCAGGCTCTTTTGCCTGGGTCCTTCCACTTGCCTCCCTAGCAGGAATTCTGGTGTTCCCTATTTAAAACCTGCAAAATCTCTGGGAAAAAATCCCAAATTCACACTTTAAAATACCCCAAAATTCATGTTCCTCCACAATTAAAGCAAAAGACCACTAGATATATATAGAGAGAGAGGGAGAGAAGAGAAAAGAGAGAGAGAGAACAGTTGGGCAATGTTCTATTGATATATTTACAATTGTAAAGCAACTTGGAAGCCTACCAGTGCCCTCATCATCATAATAAAATAAATTCTAATTATCTATACAGTTTGGCATTGACTTTGGGCTTCTCAGTCATAGAAAAATCAGAGCCGCCTCTACCCACTTTGCTCACCAGGACGTGCAGCATTGAGCAGTGCTGATATGCCACTGCCCTACCCTTGCCCCTCACTCTCAACCCACAACTTACCCCCCACCCCATTCCCCTCACTCCTGCCCCACAGAACCAGGAATGCGGGTGAGGAGTTTTGGGGGTTGGCTTGGAGGTGTGGGGTATGTGGGTGGATTGTAGGGGGAGCGTGGGTATGGAGGGGCCTACAAGGGGGGGCTGCTCAGGAGGGCGGGTTCCCTGTCCCCCACAGGGTGCAGCTCCCCTGCACACCTCATAGACTAACCCCCCACAGGAGCCACATGCCCCCCACAGGGGTCACAGTGACTAGGACCTGGGCTCCATACCAGGTAAGTAGGGGGTGGGGGGAGCTGGAGGAGCAAGGGGGTTACTACTGAGGTTGTGAGGACCATGTGGGGGGCAGCTCAGGAGGGGTGGGTCCACCAGTTGCTACCCCCTGCATGGCTCCAGCCCCCTCGCTCACCCCATGGCTGGGTGCAGCCCCCTGCTC
>NW_017729024.1:104190456-104193293 GCF_001723915.1 Gavialis gangeticus
CAGCTTACCAGCAACAGCAGCTGCATTCTTGGCCTTGTGGCACAGCCCCCCTGCATGGCAGGGTGCAGTACAGCTTGGCCCCAGCCACCAGGTATCTGCATGGCCTGTGCACTGCATTGCATGGGGCTGCGTGCTTTCAGGCAACTCTGGACTGTCATACGGGGCTGCACACCGCTCGCGCGGACTGCCGGCCACACCGGCCTGGGTCCTGTGTGCATGAGCCCTGCACCACCCAGCCAAGCCACTTCTGTGTATGCAGAACCCAGGCCAGTGTGGCCGGCAGTCCCTACAAGTGGTATGCAGTCCTGGGTGACAGTCCAGAACTGCCCAAAAGCACATGGCCCCGCACCACAGTACACCGAACCATGCATACCATACAGAGACTGCTGACCAACAGACTCTGAACTTGAGTGCCCAGGGTTTATGTGCACTCATAGCAGAATGTGTATATGGACAATCACTTGAAAGGGAATGTACACTTACTCCTTGGCTCATTTCCTTTTGGACTGATTTCAATCCTTTTTCAGTTAATAAACCTGGGCCCTGATTCAGCATATAAATTACATGCTTTGTCAAAGTGAAACCATAATATCTAAGCAGGAGTAGTCATAAATTTATTGTCAAGGTAATGTCTCCCCATCACCAAATAAACTCTACTTTTAAAACTCCTATAATAAACCTGGAAATACGGCAGCAAAGCTACCCCAGGGGTACCCACTGTGACTGCCCTCAAGCAGACCAGCAAGCCATGTCTTAAGAGCACACGAAGGTTGTCCATGGAGAAGTTTTGCAGCTGTTTTTCCAGATTTGGTGCGATTAATCAGGAACAGGTGGATGAGGGGGTGTGTTCTTGGGTGTGCCCTTCTCAAGAGTGTCAGAGAACACAGTGTAGGCATAGTCTTAATCTTTCTGGAAATTAGATTGCCAATAATAAATAAAGTGCAGGAGTGTTATGACAAAAAGCAAGACTGGGAGGTGCTCAGATCCTACAGGAAAGTGGTTATACAAGTATGTTCGATAGTATAAACATATTCTTTCTATTTCATATATAGTATTTTAAACAATTCTATTTCTGAAACAGTATCCCAGTAGGATAGTCTCTTCTTTTATACAGTTCTTCTAGAGACACCCAGCGTCTAACTCTTGGCAAGTACCTTCCATAAGTAAAGCTAAACACAGCACGGTGAAAGAATCCCTAAAATAAATACTGACTGCTCTAAAATCTTTGGTCTTCAGATTTGTAGCCAATGTACATGTTGAAATAGCACCACCTAATTGAGGAATACCTACATTGAGAAGGAAACATTTACTGCTAAAAAACCAAGGAATTTACCAAACATAAAAGGGAAGCCAACTGCAAACTGTGCACACATGTTCTGAGTTTGCAGTTGTTCAGGGATAACAACAAAAAAATGTTAACCTTTAAACGAAGGCCTTAGTTGACTGTGAAGACGAACATGTTTTACTACTGCTTCCTCAATTTTAATATTCTTAAGCAGGAATGTCAAACTCACTTGGGGCCTTGGACTGCATCCGGACTGCAGGGCTCCTCATGAGCCATATCCAGCCTGGGACATGACTCACTGATAGCCAACACTGAGGTGGCAGAAGCAGCAACAAGGAATTTGGCAGTGGCAGTGCTGGGTCTGGAGGCAATGAGGGATCAGGGGTGGCATAAGGTAAATGAGCAGCAATGTGTCTGGGGGCAATAGCAATGAATCAAACTGATCACCGATGGTCATGGCCAGCAGAGCCAAAGGGCTCCTAATTCTGCAATGGGCCACTCCCTACAATTTCCAGTAGACAACTGGTAGCCTCCCAGGCTGGGTAGAGCATCTCTATAGGCTAGAACTGGCCTGTGGGCCAGATGTTCAACACCCTGCTCTTAAGAACAGTCATTTTTAACACTCACGGCGCATCCACACATACAGGCATTACACTCACAGCAGCTCAAATAGAAGCTCCACAAATTTGTGCCAGGGATTTTTGCCTCAGTGCACATGCCTGGACATGTACTTTGGTGGGGGGCAAGTTGTGCCACTTGGGGCAAAATGACCCTTCCCAGCTCCTCCCGGATCTACAGCCAGGGGGAGCTAGAGCCTGGAGCCAGCACCTGTGCTGTCCCCAGCAGTATAAAAACCTGCGCTGGGCTGCTCTAGTGAGCAGCTCAGGGCTACTTGCCCTCAGGAGCTTCTGAGGTCCAGCCAGTTGGTACCTGGGGACACTATCCCTTGTGCCAGCTGGACTGTTGAAGCAGCCCTAACCTAGACTGGCCCTGCCCCCTCTACCCACAGCAGCAGTCTGGCAGTGGGGGCTGCTGCCTGGCTGTGACCTGCTGCCACCTGCAACAGCATCCACTCCCTTGGACCTGCAGTCTCATGGCTGTGCCCCTGCCAGACCCAGATGGGGTGCCCCTGCTCTGACATATGGGCAGCTATTGCCCAGAATATATGCTCCTTGCAGAGGCCCGCTTTGAACTGTCAAAGCATGTCCTCTTGGTCCCAAACGGCCAACAGGTCAGCCACCTCATCTGCCTTCCAGCTGGGTCCCCAGTGCTGGCCCTGGACGGGCTCATCTGCCTGGGCCTTGCCACTTGTCTCACCAGCAGAGATCCTGGTGTTCCCTGTTTAAACACTGAAAATTCTCTGATAACAAACCCAATTTCTCATTAAAATACCCAAAATAATGTTCTTCCGCTATTAAAATGAAATACCACTTTATATAGAGAGATCAGTTGGGCAATGTTTTATCGATATATTTACAGGTGTAAAGCAATTTGGAGGATGGGGTTGGGGGACTTTGTGGGTGGGTGTAGGGTTTGTGGGGGTGAGGTTTGG
>NW_017729024.1:104194008-104196330 GCF_001723915.1 Gavialis gangeticus
TCAGGAGGGGTGGGTACCCTGCCTTACCACAAGCACATAGATTGCCCCCAACCTGCAGGGCCCACAGCCCCGCCTACAGGGCCACAGCCCCCCCACAGGGTCCACAGGACCCATATAGGCCCCCCACGCTGCACACATGCCCCCCCCACAAGGCACCCACCCTGCACGGCCCACTCCCCCGCAACAGCAGCAGCCACTGGGAAGCCCAGGGCCCTCCTGGTACAGCCCCCCCGCCCTTTATGGCACAGGGTAGTGCGGGGTGACCCCTGCCACCTCGCACCTGGCACTACCTGTGCCACATCACATGGGGCTGTGTGCTGTCACCAGGGGCCCAGCACCACTCGCAGGGACTGCACGTCATGCCGGGCTTGGTCCTGCATGCACAGGCCCTGCGTGCTGTCAGGCCAGGCCAGTTCCATGGAGGCAGGACCCAGCCTGGCACGACATACAGTCCCTGCAAGCGGTGACAGCCTGAGTGGCCCAGAGCTGCCCGAAGGCACGCAACCCCATGCAGAGCCCGGCCAGGCCTGTACAACGTGGCACAGGCAGCACCAAGTGCCAGGTGGCCCAGGCCGTGCCATGCTGCCCAACACTGCAAAGGGGCTGTAACAGGAGGGCCCCAAGTGCCCCGATGGCCGCTACTGCTCTGGAGGGGCTGTGGGCCATGCAGAGGGCAGATGGTGGGTCCCCTCCTACCCCAACACACACACACAGTCCCCTGCTCCAGTCCCTACTTACCTGGGGACAGAGCCCAGATCCATACAGCCTGCACCGCTCCTTGCCCTACACATAGAGGCAGCGTGCTGCAGCACCGGGGCAAGGGACAGCCATAGAGGCACTGGCAGCTACCAGAGCATCTCTTCAGAGGACCCCAGCCTCTGGTTACCTCAGGGTACAGTCCTGGACCGTGCCTTGCCCTGCTTTTTTTCTGGGGTCTTTTTTTTTTTCTTTTTTTGATACTTGGATTTCCAGGTATCAAATGTTGAGACCACACTACAAATATGCAGCACGGGGAATGTTTTTTTGTTCCAGCATATCTCTTGCAGCATCTCAAACTGTTTGAGACACTGTAAGAGACATATGCAGGCTCATCTGGACATGCCTTCAGAGTGCATATAGAAGTAAACATGGTTTAAATACAGTTTTTGGTAGAATTTGTCCTTAACTTCCATGTACATTTTAAACATCTATTTCCCACAGGAATGAGAAGACTCAATTATGGCCAGGTTTATGATCTTGAAGCTGTCCCCTTTTTCTCACTTCAAACCTAATACTTCTGATCTACTTCACTCCCCCTTAAAAGACAGATCTGTCATGACCATTGCTATATTTTCTTGAGCTAAAAAGCTATACCTACTCCCTCTCGTGAGTATATTTATGTATTTTACCTTGAGCAGACTTGACACTTGTAATAAGCAATTAAACAATGCAGATGTTTCACATTAATCCCCCAAAACCAATAAGTAGGCAAGACGCATTAAATACAACTCTTCATAACCCCAAATAAAGGCCTAATATTGACAATATTTTTAAAGCCAGGTGTGTGCATGGAACAACAGCTTTAGAGCTGCATAGGAAGAAGGAGAACAGACTACAAACAGAGCATATCTTGCTTTGCTAACAATCCTGACACCCAACATAACAGAAGCACAAAATAGTTTCTGACACCAGACAGAGTATAAACAAACATTGTTGCATGACTCGAAAAGGAATTGGAGATTTGGCTCCCTTGATCCAACTTGTGTAAATTTGAACAAGCCACTTAACTTGTGTATTTGGGTTTCTCTGTCAATAAAATGGAATGCAGAATTCTTTCTTGTGGTCCCAAGCACACTAACTTTTCTGGGTGGGCAGAATCCTGTGTGTACCTGAAAGCCCCACTGAAATCAGTACCTCCTTCCCTTTAGTCCACAAGGTTTGGGTCTATGAAGGGTACTTCAGCTATGTTCAACAGTGGCCTGACATATTCCATGTCAAAATGACAAGAAATACCAGACACAAATGTCACCATAATCAGGTGCCCAGCATGGCGCACCTTAAAAGGGGCCTGATTTTTAGATCATGGGTCCTTAGAAGTTAACCAGGTCCCTTCAAAGCCTCTCAAGTCAGCATGAACAGCATGTGCCCCCAGCAGCTGGGGAGGCATGGCTGTGCTGGCGGCGCCGGAGCGTGGCAGTGGTGAGCAGGGAGCTCCCACAGATGCCACCGGCACTGTTGGCAGTGTGGGGTAGAGGGGGTGGTGAGCGCCAATCGGGTTGGCAACCATCCACACACACTGCTGGCAGTGGCAGCCAGCGGGGATTGCTGACTGCCTGCAGATGC
>NW_017729024.1:104201330-104213667 GCF_001723915.1 Gavialis gangeticus
AGGGGCCTGATTTTTAGATCATGGGTCCTTAGAAGTTAACCAGGTCCCTTCAAAGCCTCTCAAGTCAGCATGAACAGCATGTGCCCCCAGCAGCTGGGGAGGCATGGCTGTGCTGGCGGCGCCGGAGCGTGGCAGTGGTGAGCAGGGAGCTCCCACAGATGCCACCGGCACTGTTGGCAGTGTGGGGTAGAGGGGGTGGTGAGCGCCAATCGGGTTGGCAACCATCCACACACACTGCTGGCAGTGGCAGCCAGCGGGGATTGCTGACTGCCTGCAGATGCCGCTGGCAGTGTCTGCGGCGGGGTGGTGAGTGGCAACTGCCTGTGGTGCCTTTTTGCAGGGGGTGTACCACCACACTCAGGGGGTGCACCCTCTATGCATCACTCCTGCACATCAGGAACCTCAAAAGCACAGTCCCCAAAACCTCTCATCTCTTTTGAAAACCTTAACCCCCATTTTCAGAATTAGAACTTCAGTTTAATACCAGTCTGCATACACAGTCTGCAACTGGCTCTGCGTGGGGACAGAGGTCCACTTTCATGAAGACAGCTGCAGGATAAGGGCATGAAGACTGGAATAGAAAGTTTCATTACACTGAATTCAGCTTCATCTTCCACAAGTTTTGTCAGCCATAGCCATGTTAAGGGCCATATCTGGACCAGCATGGAAGTGCTCCAAAAGGAATGACATCCAGCTTTTCTCAATTATTGCAATGCAAGAACTTTAAATGGAAGATAAAAAATGTGGAGAGCTTTTAAGCTCAGGGGACACATCCCATAGGGAAGAGAATTAATTTTCACACTAGGTATAATTCTTCACAATGATCATTTTAAGTGATTGTAAAGTCCTTTGAAGATTAAAAGTACTGTGTGACTATGTAGTATTAGTAAGAGAAAAACAAGCTGGCCTCAAAATTAACTATTCAAGATCTGAAACTCTACAGGATCTGATGATTTAGAAGCGCTATAATTATTTCTGGAATAATTGCACATGAGTGGGATTTGGAAATGTGCTTAATGCCTACTGGAGTTCTTAAACAGATTTATTAATAGCCATCCCCCAGGTTTACAAGGTTCCTTATTACCTCATGTCAGGGGTGGGCAAAATATGGCCCGCAGGCCATAAAAATTTAGAAAATGAATATTTATCTGCCCTGGCTCCTGTCAAAGACGACAGGAGCCAGGAGCAGTAGGACCCAAGGGAAGCCCCAGCAGGCTCCTACAACAGCAGGGCCTGCACGGCCCTGCCTCCCCCTTCACCTCCCAGCCTAGCAGGAGCTTCTGTCCTGGGACTGTGGGGCTTCTCGTGGCTGCACCAGCATGGGAAAATCAGGTAAGAAGGGAGTGAGGACTGCAGGGATCAACTCAGTCCTCCAGGCCAGGCCAGCTCCTGCTGAGCCCCACAGTCTGGCCATGCAGCCAGGAGCTGGCAGGAAAGCAGTGGCAAAGGGGAGTGGAAGTGTGTGAGAGCGTGGGGCCTGTGCCAGTGTCCTGGGGCCAGCACCAGCGGGGCCCAGAGTGGGCGGTAGGAGCATGGGGCACAGGCTGGCAGGGGTCTGTGGAGCTGGGTTGGGCTGCACCAGCAGGGAGGGGGGAGCTGGCCCACCTCCATAGAGCCCCTGCCGGCTGGGACCCCGCACTCCTGCCACCCTGCTCTGGGCCCCGCCGGCACTGGCCTCCAGACACCAGCATATGCCCTGCACTCCTGCTGGCTCCCACATGTCCACTTGCTCCCAGTGCCCATGCCCCAGCCCCGCGATACAGGTAGGGAGCAGCGCATAGCCCCTACCCTGCATTTGCCTGTGAAGAACAAGTTGGTGCTAGGCTGTGTTGTGGCTGCTTCACCACTGCCCCTCTGCTGCCCAGCATGGGGCCCAGGCGAGCAGTAGCAGCGGGGAACGAGCTCAGCATGGGGGAAAAGTGCCCACCCACCTCCCCATGGCCAGTGCTTCCTGCTGCAGCTGCTCCGAGTCTGTGCGGGGCTACCTGTGTCCCAGGCAGCAGTGATGTGGCAGAGAGGCAGGACAGCCCCGCGTGGGCTGCGAGCTGCTGCAGCAGGAAGTGCCGGCCACAAGGGGGAGGTACTTTTCCCCGGCACTGAGCACCAGCTCCTTCCCCGTGGGTGGGTGTGGGGTTGGAGCTGCGCGCTGCTCCCTGCCTGTACCACAGGGCTAGGGCAGGGACACTGGGAGCAAGCTGGTGGGAGCACAGGGCCCATGCCAGTGTCCCAGGGCCAGCATCGGTGAGGCCCAGAGCAGGGCAGCAGGAGTGCAGCTTCCTGGCCAACAGGGGCTCTATGGAGCTGGGCCAGTTCCCCCCTCTCCCTGCTGGTGCAAACCAGCCCAGCTCCACAGGCCCCTGCCAGCCTGTGCCCCACAGTCCTACTGCCCCACTCTGGGCCCCGCCAGCACTGGCCCTGGGAGATTGGTGCAGGACCCGCACTCCTGCTCACTTCCACTCCCCCCTGCTGCTTCCACCACTTTCCTGCCTACCTACTCCTCACTACATGGCTCCCATATCCACACACACACATCCACACAAACCCCCATATGCAATCACTTCTGCATATACACCACAAACACCCACAAATCAGGAAAAAAATGTATTTTTTAATTAAAATATATTATGATGGATGTTTGATTTTTTATTATGTAATGTTTTTTGTCCCCTAAGATGGCAAACTCTCTTCCCCAAAGGAGTACTTCCAGGGGCAAGGGGAGGGACTTCCAGTGGCAAAGGTCAGAGGTTAGGAGCAGATCTTCTGGTCCCAAGATGGCAACCAGGGGGCAGGGCACCTGTCAAGGGGCAGGACTACCCATGCAGCCCTTGGCAACTTGCCAAAACTTGGTAAGCAGCCGTCAGCCTGAAATAATTGCCCACCCCGGCCTCATGTGAATGTACAAACACAATCAGATGTAGTGGGTGCACCTACATATGCAATTATTTCAAAGCAATAAACTCTGATGTATATTGCGCCGGATTTTATTGTTCTTGGGTGTGCTGTCTGGACATATGCCAGGGATCACAGCATGTTGAGCCAGGTCGGAGCAGCCCCAGCTGGCAGGGTATCCGGAGAGTCAACTGGCTAGCCTGGGACTGCTCTGACCTGGCTTAATGTGCTGCAAAGGGGCTGGCTGGGGCATGAGAATGCTTCAGTTTGGGGCTAGCCAGCAGGCAGCCCCCAAACTGAAGCATCTTCCTGCTCCAGCCAGCCCCATCAGCATCTACATGCGTGCTGCTGCACACAAAAAAACTGTGAAGCAGGTTAATACTTGTAAATACAAGTATTAACCTGCTGCAGAGTTTATTAGTTTCCTGTAACCTGATAGGATTGCATGTGTAGACACCAAGACATTTACTGTGGAGCTACTTAGGCAGCTGCATAGTAAACATCTCATGTAAACGCACCCAGTGAGTAGCCCAGCTGGTCTTAGCAAGCTGTGAATAGAAGCAGGTATGAGGCACAGGAATAAGGGTTAGAAACTTGGCCTTAAATGCCAGTATCAGATAGATAGCTAAAGATCACTGCAAGATTATGTACCTGTTAGTTACAATGTATTTATTTTTATATTATATAACTCTGAAACTGTGAAATTATCATATTTATAGCAGAAAAACATGCACCCAAACAGCTATATAATAGTATTTAGCTGAATTTAAGTGTGGGGGGGAGGAGGCATGGATTATATATAATCCATGCCATATATTATTAATTAGAATTAAGAATTAAATTATAATTAAGAATTAAATCATTATATATAATTCATGCCAAATATATACAAAGAATTAAATTCAACTAAATACTATTATGTAGCTGTTTGGGTACATGTTTTTCTTCTACAAATGTGGCAATTTCAGTTTCAGCCACTTTGATTTCATTAGTATGTGTTATACTTTTCATGCAAATTCCCTCGTATGTATATTTTAGATCAATTAGTGCATGCAGCCAAAAACAGGTGGGGAGAGAAGGGGAAGATCTGTCAAAAAAAAAAAGGTGGCCAATTATTAAAACAGAATCTAGCTTAGTCAACTACTTTCTGCTGTTCTGAAAAAAAAGAGGGATCTTCAGTTTCACTAGACATGATTTAATAGCTTTGAGACACCAGAGGCCTCCAGAGTCCATTGTTAAACTGAGCAAATGATCTGACAAATCCTCTCCATAGGGTGAGTGAGTTTGGCACTGGGGAGCTCCAAGAAGGGATGCAATATTTCCCTGGATTTGGCCAGTCCTGCATGTTGATAAGACAAAGCCCTCCGCTTATTACTATATTGCACCACTTTTGCTATATTCAGGGCTTTCTGGCCCTATCTGATCTGCAAAGATTCACCCAAATCAATCAGAGACCTTGGCATTCTTAACAGGACTCCAGCTCACTTCAACAGGAATTTCTGAGCGAGGAATGCATAATTTGTCCCAAGTTCAATCCTATTTCGTAAACAGGGGAAACACTATTATATTACATCTGGCTTGGCTGGGATAAATTTGAAACCCTCATGCCTAGATTGGACTTGCCAAGTAGACATGTGCAAACTGATAATATTATGCACAAAACATGCAAAGCCATTATCAGTCTTCAATATGCAAAAATGCATGCATATGAAAGACTTCATATTTCCAGACATTTTACCTGCCTCGTCTCTTCCCTGCTGCCAGTGCTAAGTGGTGAGCAAAGTGTGCTGCCCTATTCAGCCGGCTGCTCTGGATGATTATATGGAGAAAATGCCAGATGAAACCTCCCTGGAGACGGCTCAAACTTCAGTCACTGATTGTCACATGGACTGACTGTCTGAGAAGCCACTAGATCTGCCTACAGTGGAGCAACAAAAAGCTCGAGAAAAATTGCATCTATTCATACCCAAAACTTTAAAGGTGAGTTTTAAAAGTTCCAAAGTGGTCACTTGAAAGCCCAGTCCATCAGTATACTAAACTAGAGAAATCTTCTAGGCTCAGTCTCCTGGGTTCAATATGAAAATCTTGGTAGCATCAGCGTGATGTAGCTGTAATGGTCCAGGAACTGTGCAAGGCAAGGATTTTTGGGGGGTGATATCTTTTATCAGACCAGCTGTGTGGTTAGATAAAAGTTAGGCAAGCTTTTGATATTCTTCATCAGGACTTGCATTCAAAAGCTTGTCTTTTATTCCAACGAGACAATTGATCTAATAAAAGATATCAGTCCCCACAGAAAAAAATCCTTACCCTTGCATAAATATCCTTGTTATTTTAACAGGTCTCCCTTTTCACATTTCCTTCTCTTCCAGTACATTCAATTATTTTCCTCTCCCAATTTATTTCCCCTCTGTCACTAATTACATCTACCTTCACAGTTTCTAAACTCCCACCTACCTCCAGTATTTCATTTATCCTGTTCCTTCCTTCCTATTAATTCTATCCCATACCCTTCATTTCTGCTTCTTCCCCATCCCTTCATCCTTTCAATTCCCTATTTTCTCTAACTTCTCAGAACGTACTTCACAAAGCTGTTTTTTCTGCATCAGTGACTATTCCTTATTTTCTTATCCAACTCTCTCTGACTTCTTTTATTTTTTAATTAATGTTTCCCACCAGGACTCCTTCTTAACCCTCTCTGTATGGGATTTCAGTGGGGAGAAGGGTGGAACCAAGTACAAAGTTTAGACACCTTAACAAGTAGGCAAGGAAGAAATCAAGCACCTGGCCAAATGAGAGGGATGCAGCAGAAACAACCAGGACAAAAAGTGGAGATTGAAAAGCTAGAGACACCAGCTAGTAGTCAGAGGTTGAATCAGTCTGGGTTTCTCCTAGATTGGTCCAACTAGGACACCTGGGACAGCTTAAATGCAAAACACTATGGCTCCTGCTCAAGAAACTGGAAAAATGATAGAAGGGGTGAGGGGAGGGAAGCAAAAAACTTACTTGCCTGCTGATTATGGGTGGCTATAATCCACTAGAGCAGTGCCCTGTAAGTAAAACTGCCCTGTTACAAAAGGAGTAGGTAAATACCTCTTTTCTCCTCATTTTATTGACATTTCTTAGTGTTTTCGAAAGTGAAACTTCAGCCATAAAAAAAGTTATTTATTTTTTGGATAAACCATACAAAACAAATTGGTGGGACCTTCTCTAACCTCAGTTATAGTGCTGCTCTAGACCAACTGTACGTCTCCTGTTACTTAGAATCACTGCTTATCCTCTCAGCAGACTTCCAAGGATGTCAGGCTGAGATAAGGATCATAGAAAGTCAGGGTTGGCAGGGACCTCAGGAGGTCATCTAATCCAACCCCCTGCTCAAAGCAGGAACAGCACCAACTAGTTCATCCCAGCCAAAGCTTTTTCCAGCTTGGCTTTGAAAACCTCCAAGGATGGAGCTTCCACCACCTCTCTGAGTAACCTGTTCCAGTGTTTTACTACCCTCCTAGTGAGAAAATTCTTCCTAATATCTAAACTTCCCTTGCTGCAACTTGCGACCATTGCTCCTTGTTCTGTCATCTGCCACCACTGAGAACAGTCTAGCTCTATCCACATTTGAACCCCCCATTTAGGTAGTTGAAGGCTGCTATTAAATCTCCTTTCATTCTTCTCTTCTCTAGACTAAACAAGTCAAGGTCCCTCAGTTTTTCCTCATAAGTCTTGTCCACCAGCCCCCTCACCATTTTTGTTGCCCTCTGCTGGACTCTCTCCAATTTGTCCACATCCTTTCTGTAATAGGGGCCCCAAAACTGAACACAGCACTCCAGTGACCTCACCAGTGCCAAACAGAGGGGAATAATAACTTCCTTTGACCTGCTGGCAATACTCCTACCAGTGCAGCCCAGTATGTCATTAGCCTTCCTGTTAATAAGTGCACACTGTTGGCTCATACTCAGCTTATTGTCCACTGTAACCCCAAGGTCCGTTTCTGCAGAGCTGCTGCCCAGCCAGTCAGCCCCGAGTCTGTATTGGTGCATGGGATTGTTCTGTCCTAAGAGCAGGACTTTAAACTTGTCCTTGTTGCATCTCATGAGATTCATCATGTAGCAGAAGCATTGCCCTTCAAACAATGCATAAACTATCCTTCCTGATTATGTTAACAGAAGAATTTTTTTTCTGCATTACAAGAACAAAGCTGGTATGATTAAAACCCTCACCCATTTGGCTACTCTATGGCTTACTAAGAACTCTGGTATTACATTCAAGGCAATTATATGAATCATACCAACAATTCTTGCTAGATAAAAGGAATAGGACCCACACATTCTTTCTATTTCTGCTTCAGACTCATCTTATTGCCCTTTTTGCTAATTTTCCAGATACACATCACCATTTCAACTTTTCTGGCCAACAGGTGCTGGAAGTTTCAGATAAAGACATTTAAGAAGTGGTTAAAAGCTTCCTTGCAAAAAAAGGTAGGAAAAAACCTAAGAAATGTTTCAGGTCTTTTACAAGACTAACTGGAGTTAGATGTGATACTTGTCAAACAGAATGCAACAACAAAGAAATGGTTGGAATTAATTTTAAGTCACAAGACCTTCTTCCCTACAAGATTTCTTACATTCCAGGGTCATTCTTTGATTCCTCCTTTCCCTTTTAATTTTTACTAAACTTCTTAGATTCTAGTGCAGCTGCTGAGATAAGAATAACCCTGAAAACGAGATAACTGTGCATATTTTGTGAGAGTTTGTATTTTCTAGTTTAAATCTTGGTTTAAGTGAAAGAACAAAAGCAAATTAAACAGCAATTTTGTATTTAACAAAAGATCCAACATCTTTTCATAGATTTCATAGACATTAGGGCTGGAAGGGACCTCGAATTTCAAGTCCAGCCCCCTGCCCCAGGAGCAGGAAGTCAGCTAGGGTCAAAGGATCCCAGCAAGATAAGCATCCAAGCATTTCTTGAATGAGTCCAGAGTAGGTGCCTGCACCACTTCTGGAGGGAGTCTATTCCAGGTCTTGGGGGCCCAGACAGTAAAGAATTTTTTTCTTATGTCCAGCCTAAAATGGTCTAGTGGAGAATACAGCCACAGCCACCCTATGCAGGTGCATCAGCTTTTTCTTTAACACCCAATATTCCACCTTCACACTCCACTCCTGCTTATTCCATTGTTAGTGAAACCATAAACTCTGTATCAATTGACCCATGTTTGTTGTAACTGTTATAAATAAAAGTCACTATGCACAAAGAGAAGAGAAGGATAACAAAAGAAAAATTGTGGTTATTTTGGCATTGGTGTACAGGGAGAACAGTAAGACCAAATGATCATAGAAGGTATCCTAGTCTATACAGGAGGATGTGACCCCTACTCCCTAATACCAGAGCTACTTCATGTGGTTTACACACCCTGACATGTCAGGAATGGGGAACAACTGCTCTTTGCAGTTTCTTCCCTTTTGGATCCCACTGAATCTCTGCAAGGCTTCATGTTTGCCAGTGTAGTTTTAGCTTCTCTTGGCTCTGCCACGTAACAGTTACTGAACCCTTGCATAGTGTGGAAGCCAGTGATTGCTGCTGAACACCACAACAGAACACAATGGAGGTCCAGTGTCTATGGGCATGATTCCAGACCCAACAAAGGGCAAGTGACCTGACTAATCTGCGCCTCTACTTTTCTGTAACAAGAAATCTCCAAGCAATGCTGATGAGTTTTTTGGAGTCCTTCATTCTCCTTCTGCAAGGTACAATATAGCCCTCCAGCTGTTTACTTGCCTCATACCCGGCCAGACTTGGCTTATGTCACAAAGTTACTAGGGCAGATTGCTTAATGCTTGTACAGCACTTAAAAGCAAGCCATTGCCCAAGTGCTAAATATATTTACACCAAAGGCTCTGTTTTACAGTTAAGATTTGTGCGTTTCTGCTCTCCTACATGCCATAGATACAACACTGGTCTCACATGACCTAGATGTATCATATTGCCTACCAGCACAAAGATAATATGAGTTGGTCATCTACTAAATGATGTTTTTTTTCCCATGGGCTTGGAGTTGTATATGTCGTGTTGCCTCTTTATACCTGTGTAAATGCTAACAAACCAGAATGAGCAGCTTTCTCTATCATATCCACTTCACACTGTTGTACACAAAAAGGTTACAGGCAGGATCCTGACTAATCAGTCCCAATGTATTTTGAATAGCAGCCTGGAATATTGACAGCAGTTAATGGTGTATAGCTAGGCTCCTTCTGAACCTTAGCCTAGATTCTCAAAACATTCCTATTTCACCTATTTCAAGTCTTAGGAAACTGCAGTGTGTTAATAGAAATTAGGTATAGTTTGTTATTTCAGTATATCAGTAACTCACTCTGTTTGGATTAAAATTCTCTCTCAGAGAGAAACAGTCTTGGTTTAAAACATGTTTCATAGTACCCAGAATGGGGAAGGGCAGGGAAAGAGAGGCATTCCTCACCCCCCAGTTTGGCTCAATCCACGCCACAGTCACTGCAACACCTGCCCAGGAAGTGGGGTAAGTTAGCCTGTACTGAGCTTCAGGTTGCTATGTCAGGACATGTATTGGCACCCGAGTTAAGGTTTTGACTGCTCTGCAAATAATGCTACTGCCTGTCCGCACGTGTGGCTGTGAAATGAGAGTTACGTGATTCTTGCGATTTTAATATTTGTTAAATTAGTGCTTGGAAAAATCCGCAAGCAGGCCCCCCAGAAGGCAGCTACCTAGTTTGTTGTCTGATTGCCAACTGTGGGTAACCTACTGCATCACTGTACTCCTGAACAGAAAAACAAACAAACAAACAAACAAACAAACAAAAAGCAATGAAGCCCTTGCCTCTTATGGTTACAGAATACAAAATAGCAGAAATCATTGTAGTAACATCCAGCTGAATTTGCAGAGCTTGAAATAGCAAGTCCAAGAGGCATGGGACATATCCAGAGGTGGTGCAGTGGCTTTCAGATTAAAACAGGGCTTCTGGTGTCTGATCCAAAGTCCCAAAAGCAGGTGAGAATCCCTCTCCTTCCTCTCCTGCTCAGAGGCCTGTCACCTCCCTTTCCCTCCCCGCCCCCACCTGCAGGTGCTGAGTTCTCAGTTGTCTTGGGGGTGGGCTCAGCTAAGCAAAGTGAAGGTGGGTTCCCCTTCCCACATCTCCTTTCAGGAGGACTGGATAGGGTGGAGGAACCCATCACCTACCCATCTCCACCATTTCAGCTGTCACTGCTCCCAGCTCAGCCCAGCCCCATCATAGCCTGTCTGGAGCAGGCAGGAGGGACTTTGAAGCTTCCTCCAGCTCAGAACAGCAGGAAAAGCAGTAGCAGCAGATGGAGAAGGGAAGGGGACGTGCCTCTGAGCATGGAGGGAAGGGGGAGGGAATTATTATCTGCTTTGGGGACTTTAAAAAAAATCCCCAAGGGCTCCCACAGCATATGCTATCCACACTGATAAGATGTGGTAGAGGATGCTGGGAGCCGAGGCTCCCAACCCCAGAGCTTCTGCAGCCCCCTTTGCCAAATCTTGGATCCACCCCGGGCACGAACAATCCAGTCACCTGAACAGTTTACTGAGGCTTACTTATATCCAGGGACAGTTTAAAGTTAAAGTGCTGATTATTTTAGCAGGGCCTTTTTTTAAATCCCCAAGGCAGGTAAGAATCCCCGCTTCCCTCCATGCTGTAATGGCTACCCATTGTCTTTGGATGTAATGTCAAATGCTGAGTGAGGTGCAGTAGGCTCAGAAAGGTCCCCAAGGTGGAGAAGTTTAATGCCTTCTTAGTCCCTTCCAATGAAGGAGGTTGGGAAAGAAATAAATGCACTCCTGGCCTGGTACCTAAAAGTCTCATAACCACAAAAAAGATTAAATCACCTCTTTCTTCTTTCCTGGGCATCAAAACTATTATCAGAGCCTTACTCAACTACAAAGGAGTTGGCATTGCCCAGTCTCCTCTTACAACTCAGATACCCATCAGCAATACAAAAAGTGTAAAATTTGAGGCAATAAATATAGAAATTGAAACCAATATAGCAAAAGAAAAACACAACAAGATCATAAGTAAAACAAAGGGGCACATATTGAATAATAAGGATAATAATAAACATTCAGCAAGCAGTGTCTATTCCATGCACTGAATAAGGCAGGGGTCCCAAAGAAACAAAAAAAAGTATACGATCATTTAAGGCATACAGACAAGGGGGCTGAAGTATGGTTGCCCAGGCAACTGGTCCAATAATGATGCACTGATATTTATGTAAGATGCTCAGATGAAATAATAGTGATTGTGTTATAAAAGCATGAATTGGTCTAGAAACACATGCTTCGAAATGGAAAGTTTTCAGAATTTAAAAAAAAAAAAAAAAACCAAAAAAAACCGTTCAGGCTTAGGTCCTAAACCCAATGGTAAAATTGTGCAACTTGCTAAAAACCTGAAAAATATATTGGTTAGCAGGGAGGCTGTGACCCTCCACCTCAGTTAAGCCTACCCCATCGATAAGGCAGCAAAATTGTACTCTCTGAAATGTTGCGTCTAACTAACCATTATGAAAGTTCTGCTTCAGTGAGTGTGTTTTACAATCACTTACTACAGGTAAGTGGAAGTGCTCTATAACAAGAATGAGGAAGTCAAATGCTTTAAGATTTAGAACATACATTATACATTTAAAGGTTAATAGTAGCAACCCAGCATTGGATCTTTTTTCCAGATTCAGCATATTGAACAGATGGAGTTTCAGAACACTAATAAAAATCAACAGGTCTAAACCTGGTCCTATTGACCTGAATGGTAAGCCTACTTATTTCAGTAGCTCAAGACTAGACACAACCTCTCGAATGTAATAGTTACGAAAAGAAAAGACAAACAAGAAAAACCAACACCACACCAAAATAAAAAGCCTAAAAAAAAACCCAATAAAAAGACACTAAACAAAATATGATTCCTTTTTGAAATAAAAATAGGATGCAAGATGTTAGTCTAGAACATATCAATTTATTATTTTTTGCAGTCCACATAAATTTTAATACGTTATTGAATTTCTACATCATTTTCGGAATCTCAGTACTTCTTGGTCTTGTATCAGACAATCAAGAAGTACACCTTTCATATGTACAAATCAATATTTATGAAAAACAGTACACCAATCTGTCAACTTAGAAAAATAACATGCAGGGAAATAGTAGCCATGAAACAGATATAAAAAGTTAGGCCATATAGCCACACACCCTTTAGTATATTATGGCTTTGCACAGGTATCAGATATGAGAATGATCAAATTTAAGATGCTCCTTAAGGCACTTATAGCTCTTCAAATACTCTTTTAAAGTTAACTCTCTTGCATTAAAAAGTGTTATTTCTTTGATCACATTTTCATAAAACACCTATACAGTCCAAAAAGGCAGTTTTAATAGGGGAATGGAGAATAGGGAGGAAGGGGGGGGGGGGGGAGGGAAATT
>NW_017729024.1:104213822-104216449 GCF_001723915.1 Gavialis gangeticus
TACTATTGGGGGTTTTTTTGTTTTTGGGGGGGGGGGGGACAGGAACTTTTAATTAAATGTTAAAATATGAAAATATCAAGAGTTAATGTAAGCTTTAAAATAGATTTTTGGTCCTTTAAAAACAGGCATTAACATTCAGGCAAGAGAGATTTCCTTTCTTTGTTTAGATGTCAAAACAGTATATCCTCCAAAAAACTAAACCCTCCAGGTCCAGTGCATGGATATGTCTGTCTAAGTTCACCAAGAGCACTCTGTGACCCCCAGCAAAGCTATTACCCCTGCACCATTTTGACTGTGGGAAGAAGAGGATCTCAAAGCAGCAGTATGGATACTAGATAAGAGTCTATAATTCTGTGTCCCTGTATCTTGATGGCTGTCCATAATACCCACGCTTGGAGTGGTCTGCTAGCTGCCGACGGTATTCTTCCTCCTCTGCATCACTGCCATAACTTCCTCGATTATCTAGGTAAGATCGGGAAGGGGGTTTCTGAGGCTCTGGAGGTCTGGAACTAGCATAGGAAAAACCGAGACAGAACAAAGATATAAATCATTTTCGTTCCTAAAACCACGAGGAAAAAGATAAAGTAAATCTATGATCAACTACCAACTGGTAACTAGAATTTGAGCTTCACGCACACAGAGTGGCAGCTGCTTAGGGGTATCCTGTGCCCTTCCAGAACATCAAGTTCAATACAACTCAAACTTGAAAAGCTAGGTTCACGCCTGCATGCCCCCACCATAACTTGACCTCCTTGGAACTAGCAAAGTCCCACAAACACTCCAGCTACATTCTCTGCATTAAGTGCAGCCGTACCAAACAGGTTGTGACATGAGACTGGGAGAGGTATGCCACTACCTGGCAGGTTGATTTCTTATTTTTTGATCACAGGGAAAATAGCAGAATGTGAACCTGAGCAATCTGGTATGCCTCACACTTGAGAGCTTCATTCTGTAGGCAAAGTCAATAGTGGGGCACCGGGGTCTTCCTGCCATAAGGGCTAAAAGTAGTTAGATGGGAGAGGAGTGTGGTTCTTGCATTTAAGGGAGGGCAAGTGAAAGTCCAGCAACTAAGTGAAACAAAAATTCTTAAGTCATTAGACCAAGGGTCTAGCACAGGCTGTGAGCCAGTGCCCACTGTACGCCACAAGTATTTCCCCCAAGAGCAGCCAGCTGCCTGCGCTTACCCTCACTGCTGATCCCCATCCCTTCTGCAGCAAGGGTAAGTGCAGATGGGACAGAAACAGGTTCCTCAGTGGAGGGGAGTGCTATGCAGGGACACTTGCTATGCAGGGCTGTGTGTCTTCAATCCTCTGTGCCAGATTGGACTTTGAGTTGAATCCACCCCAGGGATCCTATTTTTTTTCCTCTTCAGTCCCTCATGGATGTTATACAACTCACACATTCCTAAAGATTTGCAGTAATCACATCAACAAGGAAATACTGCAAGGACTGTTTGTGTTTTCCATTTTGACTACACTTTAATACACCAAAAGGCAAACTGTTTGGGGAGAAAAACCGTCTACTTACTAACAGTTTCCCCAGCCACCCCTAGAAATTGCAAGTGTAAGAGTGAAAAGAATTAGAAGCTTTCCAAAATCAGAGTCAAAATGAACTCTGCAGTTTGTATGAAGGAATAAGTATGTGTAAGGCAACAGACTGAACAGCAGGGGCCTGATCCAAAGGCCACTTGATTCCATGGAAGCACTGCCTTAGACTTCAGTGATTGGGTTCAAAGAGGCCAGGTTGCATTCCCACTCCGTGAAGTGTTAGACAGTCTCTTATCCTCAGTCTCCACACCAGAATAATGACTCTTTAAAAACACTTTTTACATCTACACATACTAAATTATGTGTAGTTACTATAATTAATTAATTACTATCATTCTTAGTTAGGATGAACAATAATCTAATCTTTAGGCACATAAAGGATAACACTAAAGGGCTGAAAGGAGAAACAGCTCGCACGTGGCTAATTTTGAGACAAAATCATCTAGCATTATGAGTCTCTCAGTAACTATATCTATCTATATAAAAATCTCTCTGGGCAACTTCAGCACTGCAATATTGTGGACTACTTTAAGAGAAATATAAAGGGAAGTCAGATTTTTCAGAATAGATTATTGTAAAAGCAAGTCAAACTTTAAGCCCACTAGCTTTGACACAGCATTTATTACAGTAATCTTCTCTGAAGCACTAAAACAAGACAGCATTAGAGTTTGAGAAGATTATTTGTATGAGTAATGGTTGTAAGATCAGGTCCCTCTTACAGGTGAACTAAACAAACCAGAAGAGCAGCTTTAACTGGATCCATCTTACCTCATGGGCTGGGTCCAGTTCGGGTCTGACTTCTGTGTTTTGATTGGGACAGCATAAATATCTGGGTGTTTCTGGGCTATTTCCAGCTTTAAAGGAATTAGAAGAAAATGAGATGCTTTTCAAGAGTCTGCACAACAAGCCACTTTAAACTAAACCAGTGTCGCTCAGTGTTTTTTTGAAGTACAATTTATTAGTTACACAATGAGATGGTCCTTTGTTAACATAGCTTCTCATTGCAGGAAACCATTCTAGCTAAGTAGCTAACCCATTCTATACCCAAATCCACACATGCACACCGGTATATCGTGTGCA
>NW_017729024.1:104221449-104223484 GCF_001723915.1 Gavialis gangeticus
CCCCCCCATGTCCCCCACAATATACAAGAGTAAGACTTAATTTTAAGTTAGTGTGCAATCACATCTATGTACACTGCACAAACACACGTAAATCAGGACAAAAATATTTTTTGAAATCAAATTAATGAAAGTTGTAGACGTTCAATTTTTAGAATATAATTTGGTATTTTTCTGGTTCCGAGACAGCAATCCCTTTGTTGAAAGGAACACTACTGGGGTCCTAATGTGTATTCAACCTCCTGGAGGGCATCATCACAGGATGAAAGTGGGGAGAAAGGAATAGGTTTTTCATACCCTGGCATTCTGTGCCTCTTGCAGCTCTTGTATTCTTTGCTTTCTTGCCTTGTGATCCATCTGCTCAAATATTTTAACTTTCCCCAGCACAGATTTTGGAGCATTCTCTATATCTGCAGGTTCCTCCACTTTGTCCTCCTCCTCCTCCTCTGCAGGTGGAATTGCTGGCTGAGAGGTTTTCAAGATGGGACGCCCAAAGGTAGGTTTTGCCAAAACTGGGGGAGGTGCTGCTTTGGCTGACACAGTTAAGCTCTCATTGCTGGCAATACTAGAGACACTTGGCTTCGACTCATAGTTCCTGAGCAGGTCATATGGATCTTCTCTGCTTTGCACCTTGCCCTGCAAGAATTAAAAACACAATGTAGTCCACACGCAGCAGCAGATCCAGTCTCTTCAGGGGAATATTTTTCCTTTAAGGAAAAATTTCTTATCTGGGGGAGGCAGAGTGGGGTGGGGGGGGAAGAGGGAGAACGAAGTTATTTTTTCCAGAATCTCATCTGCCACGCAGCATGTACTCAACATGGTTGAACGCCTGCCACATCCAGGAAAGGGAGGGCACTGATGACAGGACTCTGCCCCTTCTGGATATGGCTAGGAAGAGAGCAGAGCTCCCAGAAGCCATTCCACAACGTCCTTGCTTAAAAACACACGATTTAATTAATTTTGAGGGAAAAGCTTTGTGTGTACATGAGTGAATACAGTAATTTTATAATAAACAATAAAATCTGACAGTTCCATTTCATCCTTTATAGAAGTTATAAATAGATGGAAGAAAGAAAGAAAGAAAGAAAGAAAGAAAGAATCAAGACAAAGATGTTTTTCTGTACTTTGTGGATGAGAATGTTACATAGGGCACATGCCCACTCTCTCTGGGATTTTTCATTTCCTTCACATAGGCTTCTACACAGCCCAACCTCCACTGCCAAACCCAAAAGGATAGCCACTCCACTGTCTGCATCCAGAGCAATGGAGAAAGTGGCGGCTGGGCAGGAGCCTCGGGGATCCAATTTAACCCCTCGAAGGGTCACGTCGCCCATGGGTTGCTAATTGAACAATCCTGATTTAAGTGGCACTGCTCCCCCACTGCCAAATTTCCAGCCCCACGGGGAGCCCTGGACCCTACATGCTAGACCAGGAGCCCTCAGGGTCCAATCCCAGTGTGGGGAACTGGGAAAAGGCAGTGCCAGGCCCCTGAGACCCAATCCCAGAACACTGGGGTGGCAGTACCAGGCCCCTGAGGACCAGTCCTGGTGCACAGAGGCAGGAGGGGGCAGCACCAAACCTGGGGACCAGTCCTAGAGCATGAGACCAGGAGGGGATGGTGCCAGGCTCCAGAGCCTGATCCTGCTGCACGGGGCTCAATCTACCCCAGGGACTGGCCCCACCCCACTCATCTGGCCCATGTGAAGCAGCATGGCTCATAATGCATGGCACTATGGATTCACTAGAAAGATGAGCTTTCCCTTCAGTTTGATTTAACCATGTTACCTTTGGTGGCTCAGGCTTGAATGCTGGAGGTGGGCTGGGATCTCTAAGCACTTCTCTGCTACCAGCTTTTCTCATCTGAGCTCTTGGTTCTGGGCTGGGTTTTCTTAAACTCTGTGAAAATAACAATAACATGTTTAACACAAGGATATTCAGTAGGGGTGCACTGATAGAGATTTTTTTGGCCAATACCAATATTTAAGGAGGCATATCGGCTAATACTGATCCAATTGCTGATATAGCCTCCTCCAGCTGG
>NW_017729024.1:104223757-104224010 GCF_001723915.1 Gavialis gangeticus
CGTTTGGGGGGTGGGGGGCATGGGGGAAGGTGGCTTCAGTCCCAGGTCTTCCTGGTGTATGGGTAGAGGCAGGGTGTTGAGCCAGGGCTGCGCTGAGCAGCTGGCGGTGGTGGCGCTGGGAGCAGAGTGGCAGCAAAATTTGCGGTAGGTGCAGCATCCTCCCAGTGCCGCCGGTGCCTGCTCCCAGCCCATGCCGAGAAGAGCCTCACACAGCCCTGCTGCAGCCCGCCCCGCCCCACACAGATCGGGGGGG
>NW_017729024.1:104224024-104246171 GCF_001723915.1 Gavialis gangeticus
GCCCCCATGAGCTGTGGCTCTGCCCCCGCCCCCAGCAGTGCCTGCCCCTGCCCATCCCTCACTGCGGGGGCATTGATCTGCACCCCCCTTTGCCCCTTCCCTCCCCCCAACATCCTTCTACTACACTGAATTTACCAGTAGCATGCAGCTCTTCACACTGCCAGGCTCTGCTCCTTGCTGCCCGAGTGCTGCTCTGCGACTGCGCGCAGCATGGGCATTTATTGGCCCCATCAGGCCGATATCTGACCGATGCATCCGTGCTCCTCTACTATCCAGCAATCTACTAATTAGTTAAGGTTAGCTTTAATGGGGTAGTTATATAGTTGCCACATTACTACTGGTGACCCAATGACCTTCATTGAATCACTGCAACACCACAGGTGACACTAAGTCACCAGCAGAGAAAAACAGAATTAGGCGAGTTAATTCAGATATTGTGCCTGATTTTAACATGCCTTTGTAATTTTGTACCAGGGCCAATATCATTCTGCAGCTGGAATCAGCCTTCTCAGGCCTGGATTATGAGGATGTTGGCTATTAGTTTTTCATAACATGCATCACTTCAGGGAGCTGCAGCTTTGTCAGCAGTCCAAGTAGCTCACCTCCTCATGATGCACAGGCTCAGAAGAACGGCTAATAGAGGAAACACTTGGTTCATCTGATGGCTCATCAAGTTCATTGTCTGTGTACGCTCCACCTTCTCCATCTGTGTCTTCCATATCACTAATCAAGCGACTGTCACAGCTCAGATAGTCAGCACCCATAGCTGTTAGATATGACATGCGATCTTCGGCATCATCATCCATTCCTTCCAACTATGAAGGTGAATTGAAAGAATTAGATTGGACTTCATCCCCCTTTATAAGCTCTGAGTAGCATTAATCTATAAAACACAATACAGAAGAGACATACTACTGCAAGAACTCTGGCATCCCCAGGAACAGGAAAGCCCTCCAGTAGAATGTTATGTATATTCTTTAGAAACAATTGCCTGCCTCAGTTTAGTAGCGAGAACAGCAGGATGAAATAAAAGGAAAAGAATAGAACATTTATCATGGACCTTTTTCTAAAACAAAACAAAGCAAAAAAACCCCTAAACTTATTTTTGCCATCCAACACAACATTTTAAACTCATGTACACGTGTGCATGTGTGCGCGCATGCGCACGCAACACCCCCCCCACCATGATGTCCAGAACATAGATACAACTTTTCTAATACAATTTGAACTGTTTGATAACCTACCTTTCCTTCTGACACCCATACAGCTTCATTCTGCTGTTGCTGAACCACATCTTTCAGACTGCCATACCAGCTATCATTGGCTGAATTCAGATTGATAGTGGCTGTAAGCATTAAAAAAAAGTGAATCACAGATTTCACAGAAATTCTTCTTTTAAATTCAGAAACCTCCAAATACCCATTTCATTCATGCAACCAAGTCCTGGATAATGCAAGATTACTTTATAAGCTATTTTAAGTAGGCCACTGGCAAAAATGCAATGCTTGATTTTCTGTGGCTATTAGAAAAATGACTCTGTATAAATGCTACTTACTTTGTTGTTTTACTAGAATAAATAGGATACAGTAATCTCCAAAAAACCCTTGAAAATTGCTTTTATATTGAAATACATTAAGACCAGAAACTGGTCCTAAGCATATTAGCACAAATTTGCACAGGATACATAAGTCATAATCATTTAAACTTCTTGATAAAGAAAAGCATTCTATCTGCACCCACTGTTCTTAGGAGACAAAATTAGAGAGATTCCTGCTTACCTGTAAAGAGATGATGGCAAGTTTTCTTCAGTTTATTTGCTTGTTCATAAAGCTTGCGGGAGCTCTTGTTGGATGTGGGAGAGAGCCTTTGTCTCATAGTTTTAACACCCTGTTTACTGTCTGGGTTTAAAAAGATGACAATCGGGAACCACTGGGTGTAATTCAATAGATCTACAGCTTTAGGAGTCACATCCAACAAAGCATGCTTGTCCTGTTAACAAAGAAGGCCCAAATTAGTGCTTCAGTTGGAGGGGGGAAGTGTCAATATGCTTCCACAACCCCAGCCAGAGTTATAGCCATGCTAATACTCTCCTCAAAAATCATAAATCCTATTCACATCTACTGACTCTGACGTTGGGTGTAACGTTCTTATTCCCTTTTCTATTCCTTTATTCCTTTTGCCTCCCTCTGTCACTTGTTTTCTTCTCGTTTCTCTACCTATCCCTGGTCTGCTTCCCAGGCCAGAATTAATTCTCTCAGTCTTTGGGGTGTCATCTATCAATCACCATTCATACAGAGGGACAAAGGGCTCACAGTGAAAGTGGCCCTGGAGGTTACAGAAAGTACAGTTCTGTCATTATAGTGACAGTGCAGCATTTTTCAACCACTGAATTCAGGCTTGGCTTATTTTTAGACTAGTCCACAGGTTGCTTATTTTTAAAAAAGATATGCAAGACATGGGTGTGCTCATCTTCATACTTATCTGCAAACTTTTTTTTCCTGTGAATGTGAAAAGGAAAAACAAAAAAGGCAATAAGATCAGTGACCACGTCTCAGCACAGCTGCACCTTCATTTCAAATTCAGGTGACTATTTTTGTGGTCCTTAAACACTTCCAGATTCTTGCTCCAAATTCTTAGGAACCAGAGAAGCCCTAATGTCTATGAAACTATGAAAGAATAAAAAGGTTCCTGTTCTTGAAAGTGTTTTCAAGCAGAAATACTTTACCTGCTCAATAATTTGCCTCACAGTGTTCAAACGCACCACTCCAGTGGACTTCTCTGAACCTGCATCTTTAGGTTCGGTCTCTGCAATAACATGTTTTTGTTAATTATGAAATGAGGGTTGGGGAAGGAGTAGAGAGAAAAAGCCACATTAAAAAAAAAAATAATGAAGGGCTTACTGGCAGTTTGATACAGATGAGGTAAGTCAGTTGACAGCTTCTCCATTGCTATGTCTGCAATGGGGCCAAATATTACCACAGGTCTCTTAAAACCAGCTGAAAGATAAATATTTAGAGGGAAAAGGCTTTAAATATAAAAATCACCATGGTAATAAATACTGAAACAGAAATATATGAGGTTCAGTTTAATATTTATGAGTGAATATCCTCAAACTCTACTCTCTCTCCATTCCTAGTGATTCATGTAAAGAATAAGTTTTCTATGTGTTTTACAAATAGGAAAAAGCTGAGAATTTTTTAATGAAAGAAAAAGGGATAAGACAGTATAGATGATCTTCCACATTCTCCATAACCATTGTATGGCTGAGAAAATTACCATTTGAGTATATACAACATCACTTCAGTAGTCTATCCATCAGTGTACTACAAAACCATGCTAAACTCAGCAGGATGCATGTGAGTAAAATTACATACATGCTTAAGTGTGGGCAGGAGCACAGCAGCTTACAAGGGCAAAGAGGAGGGAACTGCAAGATCTATTATTATTTTGTAGCTAATGCAAAGATTGTCATGGCCCTTGTATACCAATGGCAAGGGGATTTGTCACTGATAGTTCCTGAATGACTTCTCTGGAAGTGTTTTTATCATTTGATTTCCTTCTAATACAGTGGAGCAAACACAACATGGGAGAATTAACTGACAACTATTGTGACATGTTCAATATCAGCAGAATTAGAGCCAAGTTGCTACTGCAATCGCAGTGATAAATTCTATCTTTGGTTAAATCTACACACTATGAAAGGCAACAGATTTTCGTTTGCCCTGGAGAATCTCAGCATGTTATATAAATGAGCCAGAAAAAAAATGTAGCTTGATTTTTTTATATCCCAGGTTGTCTATCAGACTAGCCACTAGGTACAGAAGACAACACAAAAAAAAGCTAAAATAAAATCTAGAAAAAAAAAAATGCAAACAAACCAACCCACCCAATTAAAAAAAAAATCCAAACAAAAAAACCCAAAAAACCAAAAATCAAATCCAAACCATCTTTCTGCTTGCAAGATTGGCAAACTTGATTTGGAAGTGCTTCTCCATCGCATGCATGAAATTCCACACAGCAACTTTTACAGTCACTGTTTTTACTAGAGAATAGCTGCACTTTGAAGTCAACATCTTGACTAAGATGATTCGACCATTTTCAGTTATACTTCAAATTTAGCTTGGAGCCCAAGGTGACTAGCAGCTAGCCTGCAGCACCTGGGCAGGAGCACCTAGCTATAAAAATGCTATCTGTTTTGTAAAAGTCTCACTCACCTTCTCGCAGATGAACTCGCTCGTAGGCTGGGAATTTTGTGCTAACAGATGCAATAACAGTCAAATCTTCACGGCTCTTCTTCAGATTCTTTTTCATTCCGGATCTCTGTCCACGCATTCTCCAGAAATCTGCCCTATCACTTGAGCCATCTCTTTGGGCATTTTGAACAGTGGCAATCTGGTCAGCTCTGAAAGAAACAGCAGAGAATCCATTTGCAGATAGGAAATCACTCAGAGTGGGGAGAGTTGGGGGAAGAAATACCCCATGGTTCACACAAGAACTTCAGCAGAATCTAATGTAGGAATTTGTATCTGAAATGAAGAACTCAGCAGTGAGGCAACTTGTGGAGGAAGATCCAGGAACTCTTGCCTTGAAGCAAGCAAAATTGAGTCAGAGCACTGCTCTGATGCTAGACCTGCAAGGTTTGTTGTTCAAGAATTAGCCCACAAAAGGAACCTGGCTGCAATGCACTGAAATGCCCAATGCAACATCCACTGGAGAAAGAGGTGGTGCACATGGAGATAGGAAAACCAGAAGAGCAACCCCTAATGAACTGAGGGGCAAAGGGCCTAACTACTGCTTCCTTCTCCTCTTCCTCCCCACTGCCTTGGATATACAGTGACTTGAAATAAAGATGAGAAATCAGAATCATCAAGCAAAGATTACAGTGCACTGCACAGAATAGGAACATCACCTAAGGTACCATATACACACGCTTCAAGTAATTTTAGGAACTTTATAAGAAAAAAACTGAAGGGTCGGGGCTTTTTTTGTTATTTATTGTGCTTAAAAAATTGAGTTGTGATCATGTTTAAGGTCACAGTGGGGGCACTGACATGCACGCGGGTGAATTAATTTGGAGCTAGTAACTATTACCATCATTATTTCAGATGGGGAACTGTGGCACAGAGATTAAATAACCAGCTCAAGGTCAAAACAAATCTACAGCAGAACTGGGAACAGATCCCAGATCTCCTAAGCTCTGATCCAATGCCTTAACCATAAGACCAGCCATTGTCAGTGGTTCCCCATCAACTCCACAGCTTTAGAAGTTATTTAAATTCACTACTGTTATGGATGTGAATGCTGTCTAATTTCTTTCCATCCCTTTCCCCAAGCAAATTAGGAGTATAGGAGTAAAGATTTAGATAAGATACAACAAAGCAAATGAGAAAAGTCTCTGAGTGGTAAGATGGGGGGCGGGGGAGGGGAGGGGGGAAAAAAAAAACCAAAAAAAAAAACCAACATACCTGCTTTTGTTTGGAATGATGCCCTTTTCCAGTTCGTTTCCAATTCTCACAGCCAACCAGTTTCCCAGTTTCCCATCATACAGTGTATCAACTACTCTGAATATCTCCCCTCTGGTGAAGGCTAAACTCTGAGGAGATTCCTTCTCACATTCAAAGTGGCTTCTTATGAAGAATGAATCCCCTCTGCCACAGGCCATTATGTCTCTGTACACTGAAAGAAGAGACACTCGTTACTTTAGCTTGTCTATTAGTTATTTGCTTTTCCACTTGCTAAATGAATGCTCTACACCATCCCTGGAACAGAGTTCTATGGATAATGCCTTTGCTCAATACCCTTTTCAAACTTAGTGCCTTACTTAAGGTTAAATGGAGAGAGATGTTCCATTCAACACAGTCTGAAATTCCTCCCCTTCACCTGCAGCAAGGGTGTCAAATCTGGCCCCACAGCACCAGTCCCAGGACTGGATGAATGGTCTGCAGCCCACATCAGGCCCATGGATCCACGCTCCTCATCTCCCCCCAAAATGCAGTATCCAGTAATGTGGCACTTTTTACAGCCAGTCTGGGACTCTGCACACATGGTGCCTGTGGGCCTGGCTGGGGAAACATACTACATGTGCCATCCATTCCAACTAGTCCAGGACCCATGCTATACGAGACACCCACTCTGGAGCCGTCTGGGGGATGTCACGTGCAGTACAGTCCCGGACCGGCCGGGGCTGGTGCTGCATGTAGCACTGATCCTGGGCTGGCTGGAATGGGTGCTGTGACATGTGTCCTGTGCCCTGCAGGAGGGGTTTGTCTGGCCCAATCCATGACACATGCAGCATGGAGGTCAACTGAGGACCCAGAAGCAGCACCAGGAGCCAGAAGATGGGGCTCCAAGGGCTGGATCTGGCCTGCCAGCTACAGGCTTGACATGACAAAGGATGAGAAAGAAAGTGATCCAGTATGTCCCATGTACCTGCCCTCCATGTTAATCTCTTTCTTCCTCTCCTTTTCTCTCTGTCTTATATATAAATTTAGATGCATCTTTGTTCAGCAATGCCTCATTCTGACACGATTGGGTAGATCTGGTTCTCACTGGATCTGGTTACTGTCACTGGTTTACTCAGTGACTAGAGGCAAGACATGCTGCCCTCCAGCATTACGCAAAACTGCCCCAGACTCTCCCACCACTGGGAACTGGACATCTGAATGCTGACACCTCACCTAGTTTTGTCAGCCTTCACATCCGTGTGCTCCAGTATGCACACACAATCTTCTGACAAGTTAAGGAACTCTCAGTCTTTTCCTGGTGCCCATTATGCAGCTAAAAGTGTAGTCAGGCAGCACACATCAGACACTTAATTAGATCTAAATAAGTCTCAACTAACATCCATTACCCCAGGAGAGCTGTAGAGCAGTGGTTCTCAACCTTTTCAGAATCAAGGCATCTCTCCATCACTTTTGTGAATTGAATGGCACCCAGTTTCAAAAACAGATTTGTTCATTTGAGGGCTTACATCTCCTTGCAAAGAGGCAGGCTGTGCAGGTAGGGGGAACAGCCAGGCAGGGGGCAGCCTGACCCTGCCTTTATCAGCTTATCTCCTCACACCTGAAGCCTCAGCCTGCCTTTATTTGCTTATCTCACTTCCTATGCCCCCCTGAAATGGGCACCCTTCAAAAGGATCTTGTGGTACCACAGAGTGCCCTAGTTGAGAATCACTGTTGTAGAGGAACTGCTGTCAGAAGAGGAAAGCTGCAAGAAGCAGGCATCTAGCTGTTAAAGGTAAAAGATACTGAGCATGGGAGGGACAAGCTTTAAGATTCAAGCTCACAAGGAGTGCTTTTAATTGGGGAGGGAAGGGGGGAGTACAACTCTGAACTCTTTCTTGATCACCTGGATGGTGAAGGAGCCAGCCTATAACTCCTCCCCGTATCCTCTATAATAACCAGCAACAATTTTCTAAAATTTTGAAAATAAAGGTGAATGACATGTTTTGAAGGGCAAGTGTAAGAGTAAGAACAAAGAGTATTTGTCGTGTCACAGTACCAGCTGAGCCAAAAAGGTCTGATGTTATTTTCATAGACTAGCACAATGATTTGTAACAAAAATATTTTTACGCCTTGGTTTTAAGTGCCTACCTTCATATTTACTTTGAGCCAAAATGGTCACAATTTCACCTTTGGGAATTTCTAACAGGTAGAGAACGGCATCCTCCCGAACAAGGCCTCGGAAATCTTGTGTATTCACCTGATAGGAAACAAAAGAAAACAAAACTAAGATTTTAAAGAAAAAATTATTTTAAAAATGAAAAAAAGAAGAAAGGAAGAGAATGCTTATCATGGGTTTTTTTAAAATCAATACAGAGGTTCATTAGTTTATAATGATGAACACTTTTTGTACACAGAGGATGAACTCCAGAACTGACAAGGATTTCCTGAAAGTGCACTGATGTTTAGTTTCTTTTAGGAAAGACTATAAAATACCTGATTATTTGCATAACAATCAAGGGTGGAGAGCATTACTCCAAGCCAGGAAATAATGTTTCCACATATTGTGTAGTGCTAGAGTCCTACTTAGTTGAAGTGCATAGTTCTTGCTAATTGATTAACGACCTTCAGGTGAATTAGGTGCCCTCATGTGTCTTGGCTGGTTATAGAATTCATCACAGGTTTGTATCCTAGTTTAAATATCATCCTGATATATTCCAGTTATACATGCTATGCCTGGCATTAGAGTTGTGAACACAGCACAGCTTCCTGTGGTTGCCTCTCTCAACAGTGCTTCCCCACAGTCCCTTTCATCTGTGCCTATCAGCTGCTTATCTGGACATACCAGTGACTTCCACTCCCAGTAGGAGGGCTAGGGAAATTCTGAACAGCTGCTCCCAACTGCAGGAAGAAAGAAGAGTGGGAGGGGAGGGAAGAGAAGCAAAGAAGAATCAATATTTCAAAAGAGGAGATAACTTTGCAAAATCTGTTCAGGTCAACCAAAGAAGTAGAGGATTACAGCCCTGACTGGAACTCCGCCGAAATCAAAGGGAATCTTTTCTTTGGTTTAAAAGGGCTTTAAAAAAATCAGGCCCAAAGTGAGGAAAAAATAGACAGAACAGAAAACTCAGAAGGAGGAAGACATAACAGACCAGAAGAGGACCGCAATGAAGTCTCAAAAGTTTTTTGAGTGAAAAAAAAAAAAAACAAAGAGGGAAATGGAAAGGGGGAGGAGAAAATAACAGCCCACCCCTTCTGTGCCTTGACGTGTACCTTTCAACTCAAGATTGGAAAAGTCACTAAAATTTGTCTTCTCCATCTTTATGCATTTCTCTTGACAAATCTCTCACATTTTCTCTGACTGAAGTCAATTTAGATTCAACTGCAAAAGCCAAAATTTAAGGTTTCAAAGGTGATCTTTACAGATAATCTCAAAACGGCTTTATATACTTCTGAGCTGATAAAAGTAAGAAAGCAATTCATTTTCACATGGCGGCAAGAAATAATCAATCACTTTTAGTTCCAGGGTTGAATCCACTGGTACCTTAAGAATCTGATCTCCTTCTTGTAACCCCTCCTGTTCAGCTGAAGTGCCTTCTTGAATTCCAGCAACAAATATCCCTACATCATTCCCACCAGCCAGCCGGAGGCCCACGCTGTCCCCTTTCTTGAATTTCACCATCTTTGTATTAGGGCTGGAATGCAGACATGCAGAAAGAGAAATCCCAGCCAAATATCAACACACACATGACAGTAAGTTTATAAGAAGCAAACTTCTATACAAATATTTATCTATGACCCTTTCATGCTTGTGTTTCAGCATCTCATGATATTCGGGTAATGCCAAGTATCAGCATACCAATATTTTAGAAGTGCAGCTCAGGGAGTGGAATTCAGAAATCTAAGTCAGGCACCTTACTTCACTATATAGGAGATGGGGAGAATCAGGTGCCTAAGAAGGGGGCACACAACAGGCAGGATGCTTCTTGGACTTAACTCTCACCTCCTTAGGTATGAAAATCTCTCTCATCCTTTCCTTTTAGCTGAAAAAGGATATGGTGGTGGTGGTGGTGTTGGTACCTGCCCTTTATATAATACCCTGCTGGTTAAAGTACTTGGTTTGGAAGAGGGAGACCTGGGTTCAGTATCTTCCTCAGTGCAAGGAAGTTGAAACCCGAACCTCCCAGGACAGCATCCTAGCTCACAAGCTACAAGCTAGGCTGAGATGGGAACACACTCCTCACCTAGGGTTATTTAGTCTGGAGAAGAGAAGACTGAGGGGGGATTTGGTAACAGGCTTCAAATACTTGAAGGGTGACTACAGGAAGGACAGAGATGGGATTTTCTCTGTGGATATAGAGGACAGGACTAGGAGCAATGGCCTGAAGTTTCAACGGGAGAAATTTTGGTTGGAGGTTAGGAAGAACCTTCTGAACATGAGGGCAGTCAAGCACTGAAACAGGTTATCTAGACCAGTCATGAAATCTCCATCCTTGAAAGTGTTCAATAGCAGGTTAGACAGATACTTGGCTGGGATGGTCTAGTCAGTGATAATCCTCCCTTGAGCAGACGGCTGGATTAGATGATCTCATGGACTAGATGAGGTCCATTCCAGGCCCTACCTTCCCATGATTCAATGATACGTATAATTAATACTTTAAATAATACACAGGCTTAGGCAGGAGATAAGTGCCAAGATGCTAAGCTTAGCTACGATAGCAGCATTCTGGGGCATGTGGAGAAGCAGAAATTTAGGAAACTAAAAAAATAAAATAATAATAATTAAAAAAAAAAAAAAAAATAAAAAAAAAAAATAAAAAAAAAAAATAAAAAAAAAAAATAAAAAAAAAAAATAAAAAAAAAAAATAAAAAAAAAAAATAAAAAAAAAAAATAAAAAAAAAAAATAAAAAAAAAAAATAAAAAAAAAAAATAAAAAAAAAAAATAAAAAAAAAAAATAAAAAAAAAAAATAAAAAAAAAAAATAAAAAAAAAAAATAAAAAAAAAAAATAATAATAATTAAAAAAAAAAAAAAATCTATAAATGTATGGGCAGCTAAGTTTTCACTAATAGACATTAGCAGGTAGGTGCTGTTTTCCGAATAATTTACACAGGAATTTAGGCTTCTAAAATGCAAACAAGATCTTATTTTGGATCTAGCCACAAATAACTTTTCCAAGATGACACAAGACTGCAGTGGAGCAGGGAACTGAACCCAGGTTTCTAATGTTTTGTACCAGCACTGTAAGTACTGGACTATGTGCCTCAAGCACATAGCTACTTGTTAATGTTATAATTTAAGTGAATTATGAGTAATCAAATCCAGCTTTTCCCTCCCTGTATAGTATTTAGAGTGAAGTGATAATCTACCTCTCCATATGATCTAGAAGGTGAATTACATTTACCAGTTAATTAACAAAACAGTGAGATAAAGGGAAGTCTAGAGGCTCTGTGTTGGAAGCATACCTAAGAATATCAAATTGTTTTGATAAAACATTAACTCCTTTTCTTCCAAGGACAGATAGGCTTAGTTGGAGTAGGCTTAGTTGTCTTCCCCCACAGAAATATTATGTTCCCAGATGATTTCTATACATCAAGGACAGCGTCTGTGCCATCATTCACTCTACATGCCCTTGTGAGCCTCTACCATGAACTTTCCTCAACAAAACTGAAGTTAAATACTAGTGTGTTAACTTGTATACAGATATGGTCTGAGTAAAAACACGGGGCCTGACTCTGGGGGGAGGAAACAAACCCCAAAACATCCCAGTGGTATATCAGTTCTTATATTTTTAAACACAACTGTACTGGGGTTGTGTAGCTAACAGTTCTTCAATTAGCCTTCCGTAGGTTTTGCCCGGAAGTCCCAATCTGCAACTAGTTTGCTCTGGTGGCTGTGAAACCCAGTGTTTTTCCCTTTTGCTAAGATCATATCAAGAGAGTAATTAGGTAGCTCTTTTATAAATTACCTTAGTGATTCACTTTTATAAATTACCTTATTGATTCAAGTTATCAGCCCTTCTCTGCATCCATAAAATGCTCTGACGAGCATTACATTAAATGAGGCCACTTTGTAAAAGGTTATCAAAAACATATGGCCCTAGTTCCATACCCATGTTTCTTCTTATTTTTGAGTGAGTATACAACCACAAATACACAGTACAGAAACTGGGCATTGGGAAGATGCACATTTAGATGCAGAGCTCTCCTGTTGTATGTGTCACTCAGGAGGCACGTCTACACTTGCACTTTAAATGTGTATTAAAACAGGCTAATGCACATTAAAACATCTCAAAAAACCTGTGCACTTTCACTAATGTGCTGTTTTTTAGTACCTCACAATGGAGGTACTAAATTTAATGTGCATTACCAAAAGCTTCTTAATTAACATGTAGACACTCAAGGGGTGCAATCTTCACACACAATTAATGCAGAACAGTACTCTGGAGCTGTCTGAGCCAGAGTAAACTGCTCCTGGACCCAGTGTCTACACATGCACCTGGGGCAGCAGCAACTTTGAGCTGGGGTGGAACAGTTTATGCCACGGCCAAGGGCTCAGCCCCAGGTGGCAGTGTTGGGTGGCACAGGGGCTGGCTGGGGCACAAGGGTGCTGAAAGTATGGAGCTGCGTGGCTAGGTGGTAGGCAGCAGTCTAGTCCCCTGCTGACTGGGTTGACTGGGCACAATTTCAGTCAGATTCTACATGCATAGGCGACTGGTAAGAAAGGTATGAGGGGGCATGTGCCCCCCTAACAGGGTCATCCCTGCCACTGGCAGCATCTGTGGGAGCTCAACATGCCCCCCATGACAGGGCACCCCCACTGCCAACATCTGCGGATGCTCACCAGCTCTGTGCCCGCTGGCGGCGGCTTCTGCGGATGCCCCCTAGACTCAGGAGGGACCAGTTGCCCATGTCTACATGTGTGTTTAATCGCAGTTTATTACCCTGTCATAATATAGTACTGCCCCTGAAAATATGATCTTAGGACAGTGTTAATTAGTTTACTCTGGCCTAATAGTGTCACAAATGTGGAAAGTGACACTTTACTCAAAAACCAATTAGTCTACTTTGAAGTTATGCGCATATGTAGATGGGGCCAGGGACTGGTGAGCACAACAATAGGTTTGACATATCTAGGCCTTATCACCATATGAGAAACAAGCTGGTAAGAATTTGTCTTCTTCAAAGTTACTGTATTTTCACAGATATTCCAGTAACTTTGGGGGAAAAATACACACACACACACACACTTTTATATCAGATTATACCACTGCTTCTCAAAATGGGGTTTTTTGGATGTCAGAGAATCATAGTTGAAAGTAAAGGTCTCAGGTCCATACACAGAGATACATACTAACATTTGTCTAAGATGCTATTGCTTTCATGTACTCAAAATTAAATTTAAAGAGACAGGTGCTTAATCAGCTTTAAAATTGCCCAGTCTGAAATCAGACCGTATGTACATCTCACACTAACCTTTAAGAACTAAACTGATTTAGGTGGCTGTCAGCTACCTATTTAATGTAGAAACACAGTTGCCCATTCCTGGTATAGAACTATTTACAGCACATCAGTTACAAGGCATAAAGAAAACAGGATGAGGCAACAAGAAAAACAACTGAGAGAGAAGATGAGAAAAAACACATTTTAACAAAGCCTACCCAAATATTGCTTCATCTTCAGGACTGGGTTTAAGAAACGTTCTTGGGATCGCTTTTGGCTGAGACACTGCATATACATATATACACACACATATAGAATTAAAAACATAAAAATAACAACGATTAATTTGGACAAACAAGACTTCACATATCATGATATAAATTAAAATGTTTTCTGCCTTTAATCTGGGCGAGAGGGCCTATAAAACTAACATGCAAGCACTTCTCTGACTAGTGTCTAATAGTGAAAGTTGTACTGTGATATGGGGCCAAGCTCATCCCTCAATTGTGTAAACCCCATGAGATGGGACTTTCCCTCCACCTCCAATTTCTCTCTCATAAGGAATCCCTGGTATTCAGATATCCCTAGTTTTCCCCTTTTAGGTCTCCCCAGAAGCAATTAGGCTTATTCCTGTCGAAGTGACTGGATATAAGTTTTAAAGTCAGTCTATACCTTTAACTCCCACTTATCTAGGAGATAATGGGTGATGGTCCTGACCCCTTGTGCAGTCAGACTTTAGCTATACACTGTAATAATCAGGATTTTATCTTGTGTCAGTCCACATGCACAGATTCAATCCTACCGAGGGTAAGAGTCTACGTCTGACTTTCAGGAATTACCTTTGCTTCTCTTCTGTACTTTTTTTTCAACAAAATAAAGATATAATCCTTTATTAGAAACACAGATATGTGTGCAAATCTGTGCATGAACTGCTATTTACAGAGTAACTGGAGGAGCCATAAAGCATGCTCTTTGTAACTCCCTTCTGTTAATGCATGGCTTAATCCTGAAGTACAAGGGTTTATATCCCTTGCACTAACAGTCCCAAAGGAAATTCCCTCCAATCAGCTGAAGTAAGGGACGGAAAGAATGCAAAAAAACAAAACCAACAAAAAACAAACAGTCCAAAACCCTCTAACAGGAGATTCAGTTCTGACCTGGTGGTTCTTCTTTGTACTCTGGTTCTTTGCTAGTGTCCGTGACCACAGCAGCAGCTGGAATATCACTAGTTGATTTAAAAGGCGTAGGCATTGCTCCCATCCTGGACAACCTGCTAGATGAATCATCTTTTGCACTTAATGGAAAGAACAAAGTTGAGCATGTAAAAAAAGAAAGAAACACTGAAACAACTTTAAAAAAAACATTTTTAACGAAAGAGAAAGAGTGGCAGATCCTACTTTGACTTTTCTTTTAGTTTTTCATTGGACGAATGAGAGTCTGCATCAGAATGATGTAATCTTCTCTCTTCTTGAGGTGAGAATGACCGATTGGACTCTATTTCAGAAATATCTATTGAGGAAATTAACAGTACAGGAAGTTTGTATAAGAGATATGCCTACAATGTCATTGTGCATTTATCCACAGCAATCTACTTACAATAGTTCATGGCATAAAATATGAAATATTTATTACCTACTCTCCCTTAATAAAAACAGATGTGGGGGAGGGTAGGAAAGGAAATAATGTGTTCCTCAAAGAGCTTCAGTCTCTTAGGAAATATAATCTCAGAAATATTTGGAAGTTGCGGACCTACTTCCAAGAAACATCAAAAGCAAAACGTAAACTTTTACTAACTCATGTTAATATGAGTCTCACCAAAAGCACTTCTCCTCTCCCAATCTTCTATAATTTTTATCAACTATACATGCTGCCCTTTCCAATAAAGGTACTTAGCAGCTTAAAGTAAGAGAACAAAATAACTTATGAAACAGGAGGAGTCTCCAGTCTTGGGCTTTCTCTCATTGCTGTAACAATAAAAAGGAGATAAGAGTTGCCAGTATGAGCAGCCATCTCTTACATAGCAGAGCTACAGAAAGAAAATGGTTGGAGTCTGTTCTTTCCCAATCCTTCATTTGACAATCTAGAGGTTCGCTGGTGAGAAATATGAAGCTCAGCTGCTAGTGGTTCTTCACAGAAAAGGAACTCATTTTCTCCTGTAACTCACCAATCCAAGGCATATTCTAATCTTGGCAACAAGAGCTGAAAAATGCTGCACTGAATATTGTCACAGCAGAGTTATTTACTGATTTGCAGAATCCTGTTACTAGTGGGGCATCCTGTACCTCCCTGCAATGTAGGTCATGATGGCATGAACCATTCATATGCTGCTAGGAGGACAGTAAACTCAGCCACCAGACTACTAAATTCCATCATGGCCTCCTGTCTTGGAAGGCCAAAGAGAGTGGCAGCATCCTTACAGAGTCAAAGATGACCTCATTCCACATTTTCATGTTTTAGGCTTTGCACTGAAAACAACCGTCCTTCTTTCTGTGGGAGTTTGCTTAGTCAAGTCAACATGGCTCATAAATCACTTTGAAAGGTCACTGCAGAGTGACAGGATTCTTTCTATGCCCAAGGGAAAGAGTTTGCTGTACCAATTAAAAGAACCCTCTGCACTGTTACTGTCTTATGGCAGATGCAATGAATTAGGATTGTACCCATACAGAAAGTAGAACAGACATTACACTTCTTAGCCCTATAACACTTCACCTTCTATTTCTGAATCACTGTCATTCATTGAAGGGACGTTGAGCAGTGTCTGCTTTCGATCTCTCAGGACTACTAACTGAAGTTTTCCTCGGGACTTCTCAATCAGTTTTCGGGCGTCAGTTAATGACATATTCTCTGTCACTGTACCATTGATCTAAATTTAGAAAAGAGAACAGTTTTATTATAAGGAAACAATTAAGAATGCAAGCAACGGTCGTTTCAAAGCTGACATTACTTTCGTCAGCATCTGATGAAGGGAACTCAAGTTCACGAAAACTTGTGCTCATATATCTTATTTAGTTAAGGTGCATATCCACCTGTGCTTTCTGCATTACTTTCCTCTTCAAAAGCTTTTGCAGTTTCGTTTAGCAAAAATAAATAAATTAATTACCATCACCACCACTTATAGTGATGGTGCACAATCCTTTGTCCTGAACATACCTTGAGAATTATGTCCCCCTCATGCAGGTTACCATCTTTAGTTGCCAGGCCAGTAGTGGTCATTTCTTTTATGAAGATCTGACTTCCAAGTCGGAGACCGTATTCTGGAGAAGGGATTGGGGGAAAGAAAAAAAAGTCACTGTATTGTTTGACAGAATGAGCAAATGTCTGTTTCTAAAACCTATGCTGTGCACACATCATCTGCAGTCACGTGCTAGAGAACACATTTTGTTACGTACCATATTTACTTGGATCCAAGCTGACCCTGATTTTAAAGACAATCCCCCAATAATTAGACTCTATATATGGAAAATGTATAAATTAGTTATAGTTTTCCAGGTACAGAATCTAGTTATTGAAGGCTCATCTTACGTACATCCCACTCCCACTGCTACAGCAGGGAAAGCAGTGGCTGGGGGACTCAAGTGGCCCCCTTACCTTCCCCATTGCAGTGGCCCCCTCCCATTTCCCCCATGCAGTCTTCTTCCCCCTGCAGCCTTCCTGCTCTCACTACCAGCACCTCCCCACAGCCTCTGCCCCTCCCCTTGCCCCATGCTCCTCAGTCTCTGCCTTTTCCCCTCCTTGATCCCCTTACTATTAGACACTGGTCAGGTTCTGTTCTCTCCTGGAGTATAGCATGTGAAAGCACACCCCTGATAACCATGCAGTGTCAGTGCTGCTGACTGGCCAGGCAGGGAACAGAGTTTCCATGTGCTCTGTGCCCAGGAGGGAACCCAGCCTGAGCCTGAACAGAGCTGCATCTGATACTAAGTGGGGGTGAGGGGGGAGGAAGGAGAAAGAAGAGGCCTAGGAGAAGGGAGGGGCTGGTAAAAGTTGCAGAGGGCAAGTGGAGAGTGTGTGCAAGTGGGGAAGAGGCTGCTGTGGGTCTGACTTCAGCCCCAACCCAGGCTCAAGGCCAGAGTCAGAGTTGCAGCAACTGTATGCCCCACCTCCTCTACTCTGTATGCAGATTTAAGACAAAGGTTCCCCCTGCCCCTATGCTGACTGCAGGGTGGGGGGAAACAAAAGACAAAAAAAACTCTTTTAGTAAATACATGATCAATGACCACTGGAAAGCTGTTCAATAACAACTAATCAGGTTGAGACTCCCACTGTTGTACCACTGGAGACAGAAAAAAAACACGGTAGGAATCAAGGTCAGAACATCAGTCTATAGCTTGAATGACTTAACAATCACTCTATACCTCCAGCCCTAGCTAGCAGGACAGAGTTTATCATGAGTAAATTGTAGTCGCTAAAGGGAGTGACTTCACTTTGTGGAGTGAAGCCATGATGGTCCACTGTGTTCACTTTTTAGAAAGTGCTGACATAGCCCAATCTAAAATGTAGGGAGAAGGAGTTAGCTGTGTTTGCCTAAAGTCAGGGAGAAAGTAGGGTAGAGATGTATGTTATAGACCAGGGGTGGTGGGCAATTATTTCGGGTGGAGGGCCCTTACTGAGTCTTGACAAGCCACTGAGGGCCACATTACAGGCAGTCAGGAGCAGATAAATATTAATTTTTTTTAATTTTGTAGGAGTCCCATGGGCCAGATAGAATGGCTTAGCAGGCTGCATCCAACCCGTGGGCTGCATTTTGCCCACCCCTGTTATAGACTAATTACCTACTGTATTTACCTGAACAAGATGACCCTGAATTTAAGACAGCTGCCCACTCTTAATAATTAGATTTCCTACAAGGGAAAGTTATAAATGTATTATAAATTTTCTATGTATGGAATCTAATTATTGGAGGATCATCTTAAATTTATCTCTTCCTCCCCAATAACTGCAGGCAGCAGGGGGACAGACAGTGGGGGAGGTAGCAGGGGGACACATGGTAGGGGGAATGGTAGGGGACAGGAAGTGAGAGGGGCAGGCAGCTTGCCTCCTGCCACCTTTCCCCCACCCATTGTGTCCTTTCCCCCACAGCCTCAGGCCCCTTCCTGGTTGCTCCCCCTACACGCTGCTTCTGCCCCCTGCAACCTTGGATCCCTGACCCCTTTCTTTTCCTCCCACCCTGTGCTCCATACTGCAGAGAGGATGGAGCATGTCAGCATGAAGCAAAGGTAAAGGGAAGTGCGGCAGAGAGGGAGAAGCAGCGTGTGTGGGGACAATGGGGGGAGGAATATTTGGGGCAGCAGCTGTAGCTCTGGCTCTAGCCCCGCAAAACCAAAGCCAGAGCTGCTGCTTGCCCGTCATCTCTTACTTGATTGTAAGGTGAGGGAATTCCCTGCCCGCCATTAAATTGGGAGAAAAAAACACCTCAACTTCTAATAGAGTAAATACAGTATTTAGTTAGTTTATAAAAGGTGCATCTCTACCCTGACTTCAACCTAAAAATGTAGTTTTGTTTACAACTTATTTCTGAAACACTACAAGGATGTTTCCTGCCTTACATCTATACCCTCACATCCTCTAACTTTTAACCAGACGTTTACTTTTTATGACAGACTTCAAATGAGGACCAAATGAATTACAGATTGAACTAGAATCTTACTCCTAAACCTGAGCCATTAGAGGTGCAAGAATTCACCCATTTCACCCCCTGAAGGACAGAACGCCTCCTCTGCTTCGGGTGGCTGGCTCACCTGCAAGTGTCAGGGTTTTTTTTTGTTTTGTTTTGTTTTGTTTTTTTGAGTGTTGATTGAAATTTGTGGATGCTAACAAGAGAGTGGCAGGAGATCAGGGACGAGAACCAAAGAGCTCAGTGACCTGGAGAGATTATATTAGTAGTGCATGGTGCAAGCAGGGAGGAAATCCAACAACAAAAGCCTGAACTAAAAACTCATATACAAACTGCGATAGTGGAGAAGGAATATTCAACAAGCAGTTGCATGTGAACCATTTTTTTCTTAAGTCTTTCCCTACACCAGAATTGTGTCTTAAGTTCCGCATTACTTTGCATACACCTACCTTCATTGGATTTATTTTTTGTTAGGAGAACACCGACAGGCCCATCTTGGACCCGCTGACCTAGAAACTCATGCTGGCGGCGCATTTCAAGTGAGGGGCTGCGGGAACAAAGCCTGTCTCGACTACGACTCCTGACTTCCTTTTCATATCTAAGGTCAGGTTGAGATCTGTGGTTGTAAGCTTGACCATAGCCACGTTCATAGCCATCATCTCTATCAACGCTCCTTCCCCTGCTCCGGTCTCTTCTGTGATCTTGGTCCAAACTTCTCTCCCTGTCAAGGCTCCTGCCACGACTCCAATCTCTGCTGTAGCCGCATTCTCTGCTGCGATCTCTGCTGTAAGTGCGTCCTCTATCCTGATCTCGTCGGTAGCTCCGATCAGGACTGTCTCCCCAGCTCTGGCTGCGCCCTCCATTGCCGCCATGCCAGCTCCGATCACTGTAGCCGCTTCTTGCACTTCTGCCATCAAACTCGGCTTGGTCATCCATAACATCAAGAGCTCGATCATCGTAGTCCAGAGAGGGGCTTCTCCTCAGAGCAGTGAGCTGAACTTTCCTCGGTCTTTTCACTACCTGCGTGCATAAAAATAAAGACATACATACAACTGTTAAATAGAGGTTTTAAAATGTTTAAAAATTGAAAACCTAAGGAACAAATATACAAATGTTGTGAAAGTGATGGTACATCCCCCTCCAGCCTGCAAGCATTATTTCGAACAGCTTTGTTCTCAAAATGTAATTTAAAAAAAATATGGTTAATTTCTACAGTTTAAAATATTCCATTAGTTCCACCCTTCAAAACAGAGCAAGAATGGCTTTTTACTTTTATAAGGTGATAACTTGTGAGAGACTTTTTTAAAGCAAATTTTATTCTTTAGACAGGGGAAGTGCCAGGACAGACAGTGGCCATTTGGACTATAACCTCCTTGAGAAGAGTCTAGCCATACTTGTTGTCTTTCTGTTTCTTAATTTTAAAAAACAAAACCCCCCCCCAAAAAACAGAGAAATCAATTGAGGTTGATCATATGATTAAGGTACAGAATTAAAAATCAAGACAGCCGGATTCATTTCCCAGCTCTTCCATGGTATAGTCGTGCAACACTGCTCACATCACATCATTCCTTTTGTGTTTTAGTTGTCCATCTGTACAACAGGAATGATAACATTCCCCCCCATTCCAATTTTTTAGCTTGTCTAATTTGCAAGGTCGTTAGGACAGTCTGCTTTACTGTGTGTATGTAAATTACACCTAGCACAAAATGCTCCTTCTCTTGTTGGGTATATAGATGCACTTGTACTGCATATAGTTAGCAAGAATCAACTTACAATTGTAGCTACTTTCCCACTTTTTCTTAACTGCTGCACTGCAAAAGAATGGGGAACATTTTCCATAGGGGTCCCATTAACCATGACCACCCGGTCATTTTCTCTGTAAAAGAAAAGCACGAGAGTTTAGAAAGGAATCTCTTAAGACTGAACATTAATTACACCTTTGTTCATTGTATCCTTTCCATTAAATTACCTCTGTTTACATAAAGAGGATCAAGTTATTTTTTAAAATATTTAGTTAGGCTACATGAATTGCAAGACCTTAAATAAGTGACACATGGTGAAGGCAGGTCAGCTCACAATTTTTTGGGGCCCCCTGATCCATTAAAAAAACATCAAAATTGCAGTTAATTGCAGTATAAACTCATTGAAACAAAATAGTCAAAGCCAGGCTGCGTGCATGTGGGCTGTGTTGTGGGGGGTGCAGAGTGGGGGCAGCATGTGCTGGGGATGCCTGGGTTCCCTCCCCTGGGCTGAGGTCGGGGCAGGAGCAGAGGCGGGAACTTCTCCCCCGCTTGGCTGGGAAGGGGCTCCCTGACTGCATCAAGCACTTTAAACATGATGCAGGCAGTGGGGAGCAATGGGGGCACAACCCCTTGGCTGTGGGGTCCCCTGTGGCCACAGGTTCCACAGGATAGGACAGACCAGCCCTGGGTGAAGATTTCTTTCAACTTTAACAATTTTTTTAATAATGCTTCTGTGTGCTTGATTTCCAAACAGTGACAATAACTTAAAAGAACTTAGTATCCAATAACTTACTTTGCTATACCGCTGTTTCCATTACATCGCTTCCTCCAACAGGGTTGCCTCCCACCCTCCCCCTGCCTCCTACCTGCAGACCTACAGCCTTTACTCCACTTCTGGTATATTTCCCTGAACAGTTGTACCCTAAACCTCCATCTGCTTTGGAAGAGAATTTAAAAGTTAGGGTTGGAAGGGACCTCAGGAGGTCATCTAGTGCAACCCCCTGCTCAAAGAAGTACCATCCTCAACTAGATCATCCCACCCAAGGCTTTGTTCAGCCAGACCTTAACCTCCAAGGATATAGATTCCACCACCCTTGTAAGTAACCTGTTCCAGCGCTTCACTGCTCTCCTACTGAGAAAGTTTTTCCTAATAGAGAACATAAACTTCCGTTGCTGCAACTTGAAAGCATTGATCCTTGTTTTGTCATCTGCCACTGCTGAGAACAGTTTAGCTCCATCCTCTTTTCGAACCACCCATCAGTTAGTTAAAGTATGCTATCAAATCCCCCCTCAGTCTTCTCTTTTGCCAACTAAATAAGCTCAGCCTCTCCTCATAAAACTCATGTGCCCCAGCCCCCTAACCATTTTCACTGTCCTCTGCTGGACTCTCCCCATCTTGTCCAAATCCATTCTGTAGTGGGGGGACCAAAACTGGACATAGTAAGTACTCCAGGTGTGGCCTCACCAGTGCAGAACAGAGAGGAATAATTACTTCCCTTGATCTGCTGGCAATGCTTCTACTAATGCAGGCCAGTATGCTGTTAGCCTTTTCAGCAGCAAAGGCACACTGTTAACTCATATGGAGCTTATTGCCCACTGCAGGTCCTTTTCTGCAGAGCTACTGCTTAGCCAGTTGGTCCCAAGCCTGTAGTGAGGATGGAAAATTCCATGCACAAGTGCAGGACATTGCACTTGTCCTTGTTGAACATCATGTACCCCTGGGCCTCTGCAGGAGCCACCACCACACCATTGGATGAGCCACCCAGGCTCCAGCTGTCCCAAGACGTGGCCTGGCTGGGGCCCCATTCACCTCAGCCCCCATCCCTGTCTGTGCTCCACTTCCTCCCTCACCGTGGGGGCCTTGATCTGCCCCCCCCTCCCCCCCCCAATGGCCCTTTCCCCTCCCCG
>NW_017729024.1:104246383-104247754 GCF_001723915.1 Gavialis gangeticus
GTTTACATAAAGAGGATCAAGTTATTTTTTAAAATATTTAGTTAGGCTACATGAATTGCAAGACCTTAAATAAGTGACACATGGTGAAGGCAGGTCAGCTCACAATTTTTTGGGGCCCCCTGATCCATTAAAAAAACATCAAAATTGCAGTTAATTGCAGTATAAACTCATTGAAACAAAATAGTCAAAGCCAGGCTGCGTGCATGTGGGCTGTGTTGTGGGGGGTGCAGAGTGGGGGCAGCATGTGCTGGGGATGCCTGGGTTCCCTCCCCTGGGCTGAGGTCGGGGCAGGAGCAGAGGCGGGAACTTCTCCCCCGCTTGGCTGGGAAGGGGCTCCCTGACTGCATCAAGCACTTTAAACATGATGCAGGCAGTGGGGAGCAATGGGGGCACAACCCCTTGGCTGTGGGGTCCCCTGTGGCCACAGGTTCCACAGGATAGGACAGACCAGCCCTGGGTGAAGATTTCTTTCAACTTTAACAATTTTTTTAATAATGCTTCTGTGTGCTTGATTTCCAAACAGTGACAATAACTTAAAAGAACTTAGTATCCAATAACTTACTTTGCTATACCGCTGTTTCCATTACATCGCTTCCTCCAACAGGGTTGCCTCCCACCCTCCCCCTGCCTCCTACCTGCAGACCTACAGCCTTTACTCCACTTCTGGTATATTTCCCTGAACAGTTGTACCCTAAACCTCCATCTGCTTTGGAAGAGAATTTAAAAGTTAGGGTTGGAAGGGACCTCAGGAGGTCATCTAGTGCAACCCCCTGCTCAAAGAAGTACCATCCTCAACTAGATCATCCCACCCAAGGCTTTGTTCAGCCAGACCTTAACCTCCAAGGATATAGATTCCACCACCCTTGTAAGTAACCTGTTCCAGCGCTTCACTGCTCTCCTACTGAGAAAGTTTTTCCTAATAGAGAACATAAACTTCCGTTGCTGCAACTTGAAAGCATTGATCCTTGTTTTGTCATCTGCCACTGCTGAGAACAGTTTAGCTCCATCCTCTTTTCGAACCACCCATCAGTTAGTTAAAGTATGCTATCAAATCCCCCCTCAGTCTTCTCTTTTGCCAACTAAATAAGCTCAGCCTCTCCTCATAAAACTCATGTGCCCCAGCCCCCTAACCATTTTCACTGTCCTCTGCTGGACTCTCCCCATCTTGTCCAAATCCATTCTGTAGTGGGGGGACCAAAACTGGACATAGTAAGTACTCCAGGTGTGGCCTCACCAGTGCAGAACAGAGAGGAATAATTACTTCCCTTGATCTGCTGGCAATGCTTCTACTAATGCAGGCCAGTATGCTGTTAGCCTTTTCAGCAGCAAAGGCACACTGTTAACTCATATGGAGCTTATTGCCCACTGCAG
>NW_017729024.1:104252754-104256210 GCF_001723915.1 Gavialis gangeticus
CAATGGCCCTTTCCCCTCCCCGACAGACTTATGTGCTGGAGGAGGTGGGGGGGTGTACATGCATGCATGTGTATCTGGGCTCAGCCCCCACAAATAATTTTAATATTATATATATATTATTATAGAAAGAACCACCTTATTATGAGGGTGGCTAGGCACTGGGACTGGCTACTCAGACAATGTGGAATCTCCAATCCTGGAAGGTTTTGAAGAGCAGGTTAGAGAGACAGTTTGACTTTAGACAGGGACACTTGGTTTTGACTAGGAGAATCCTGACACAAGCAGGGGGTCGATTACATGACTGCCTGAGGTCCCTTCAAGCCCTACATTTTTAGGATTCAACAATCACCCCATCCTGAAAATTTTTCCAATTCTTGCATTATTCATAGAGTGCACATTAGCACTGATTTTGCTTCAAAATCACTAGTTATAATGTTGAACAGCATTGATCTTAGCACTGCTGATCCCTGAAAACCCCATCAAAAACATCCTCCACTAGATGAGGAGTCCTCACTGACAATTATTTTGGGACTGCCTGTAAGTTATTTTGCAATCCATTGAATGTGCATTTGCATTGATATGGTATATCAATTTTTATTGATATTGTAATCAGGTCATGATCACTGGTGCCTAGACAACCACCAGCTTCTATTTCAGTGATTAACTGGATTTTATACATTAGAATGAGGTTGAAAGCAAGTATAACTTGACACTGACCTTTTGGGTCAGAAAAATCAATTTAAGAAATAACGTTTTATTTCTGGCTACATTAAATTGCCAGCATACATCTCTCAAATTTGAAAGCTCACAAGATAGAAGGGTTTTATTTTATACAATACAAAACAGGTGCTCAAGGAGTATCTCATCCTACCCTCTAATTTGATTCAGAGCTCTGTAACTAACCACGTGTCCCCTCCTAACTTGAGAATGTTAGTGTATATGCACTCAAAGGCTCTGCAGTTCTGAGTTCATACTCTCCTATGAGCCTGCACTAAGTCACAGCAATCTGCCAAGCCGCAGAGCATACGAACCTGTGCCAAGCTCCATGCAGCTGCAGCTAAAATTGTTACCAGTACCCAAATTAGTCAGGTTAATTTCAGTTTTACTTCACTTGGGCAGCTCTGTACTCTGCTCTACAATGCATTTCTGTGACTCCATCGAGAATAAAATAGGGAATGTCATCTTTGATTTACTGTGCTACCCTCTGCCCCTCCATGCACCTTTCTTGCTTCCTAAATTATTCAAATCAAAAGCATGAAAATCCCCACCATAAAAATTGGGATAATTTGTATTAATACACATTTTGTCATGTTTGCCTTCAGCTAGAATTCCCAATTCATTTGACTTGTTACCCAAATTCCTGGGGGGGAGGGGGAGAGAGAGATCTATAACTAAGCATGTTGTTCTCTTCACATACTTTGACGTCTCTGTTCAATTTGATTGTGAGGGAGAGGATTTGAGTTCATACTACAATTTCATTTCTTAACCTCTTATACTGCTTATAATTTAACATCCTCCTGGCTGCTCCATCTGATCCCCAAAGAAGATTAGCATCCAGACATACCATCCCATTGTTACAATCCTCTCTCCCCCCCCAGAACGCAGCCCAGCATCTCACAAAGTCAAAATTTTCAGCTTATCACCAAGCACACTGCCAATTATTTAGGCCCAATATCTTCAGTCTTTCGTCCCTCAAGGGATAGAAAGCATCTCAGAGATACTTCTGGACTCTCTCCTCAGAGCCTCTGGACTCCCTCCTCTTTAGCTCTCTTCCAATATCTCTGAGGTCTTATATAAATTTCTGGCGTTCTACATGATGCCATATTATTTGTTCCAATGCACAACACCAAGAGTAAAAGATCTGCCAGATGATGATGATATAATGCCAATCAATTTTGCTCCTACCTCTTGAATTTTTGCTCTAGGTAGATTTCATCTCACTGTCCTTATACCCTTTGCTGAATTTCCTGGTCACTCTTCTTCATATGGAGTTAGCAATAACAACTGTTTTCCTACTTAGGATGTAGGAAGAACCTCTCTTGGTAGGTGCCTACTTCATACCTCAAAGATACCCATGAAGTATGTCCCCCTGTACCTTTGTCTTTTGCTCTCCAATTGACAGGCTTCCTGATTAGTTAATTTGTTAAGTAGTAGATACTGCTTTAATACTTCTTTCCCCTGGTTCTCTTTCCCCTTTCTGGTCACAAACTGCCAGTCTGTTTCTTCAGTTTCTACTCTCTTTGATTCCCTTACCACTAACTCTTCCTCCCCTTATGGTATTGGTGGCAAAGACTTTAGAATTGAGCTGTCCATGAAGTCCATTTCCTCAGATACTACATGCTTTGAAAACTGTGTCCAGTACAACTAATAAATTACACTTCAAGTGCCACAAAGGAAAACAACATGTTTAGGGCAAGTTACAACAGCTGTTCATTCAGGGGTGCTCAGTTGTGAGCAGATAAGCAGGTGTGAGGAGCTAAATGCAGGTTCAGGCTCCTCTCTGTTGCCTTACCCAGCCCCTCAGCAAAGAGGTAAGCGCTGTAATATATATTAGCTGCTGAAATGGAGTGCTACTCAATTCACAGAAGTTACGGAGGGTGCCTCAAGCCCAAATAAGTTAAGAACCAGTGCTACAGACAGTATTTTGTAGTTAGTCTAGTGCAATGCACAAAATCAGCTTTTCTCCCAAAATTTCCAATACCACAGCTCCATAAGATGGCAGGAATAGTACAGGCCAGTGGTGCTCAATCTTCAGTCCTGCAGGCTGGTCAATATGCCCGGATGGGGCCTCATGTTGCACCTTGTGTGACCAATCCAATTCACAGGGCCACACTATTTAACCCACAGGACTCTCCACAGGTTCAGAAATTTTCAGACACACACAGTGCCCTGCAAGCCAGATGATCCTGTGCCGGGAGCCAGATCTGGCCTGCGAGCTGAACACCCCTAGTACAGACAAGGCACTGGCCTCCTAATGGCTGTGTCACCCGACTGTGGTCAGGGCAGTCCTAGATGATAGTAGTTAAAACTCTGGCACTTACTGTTAGCTAGTCCACACTACAGCCCCCACCTCTATACCACTGGTGGAACTATTCAGAGAAAAAGAAGAGTTGTGAAAGCAGGTCTAGTCATGCCAATACCTAAATGAGCGTGTTAAGTGTAGAGACAAAACGTTTTCAGAAATGGCTGTATCCTCAGGGCCATGCATATAATGCAAGCCAAGGCTTGAAAAATGTTAAAAGATAAAATGAGTCCGTGTGCATGCAGAAGAGAGAAAGGGAAGGGTAGGGAGAAGGCTGCTGTGAAAAGCAAACCATTTTTTAAAAATTCCTTTAAGCATGATGTTATCATTTATGTTGTTAAAAACAAGACAATGCATCCTTTAACACCACACAAGTAGATCAACTTCTTTACAAAACAGCAAGAGAAGCACGCAGGCCTAATGCAAACAGTAAC
>NW_017729024.1:104256375-104258070 GCF_001723915.1 Gavialis gangeticus
CTAATGCAGCCCCATATTCTCTTAACCTTCTTCACAACAAGTAGATCAACTTCTTTACAAAACAGCAAGAGAAGCACGCAGGCCTAATGCAAACAGTAACCTAGATGGATCAAGTCACCAGGACAAGCTCTTAACCAAACCTGTACCTTTAAAGACCTTATTTTATTCTCAGTACAAAATGCAAAAAGTGTGCTAAATACAAAAGGACAGAAGGAAGCACACTTACTGAAGCAATCCATCTGCTGGGCCTCCTTGGAGCACATCTGAGATAACAATGGATGTTTCACCATTTTCAAAGTGAGGGTTATCTTTGCCACCAGAAACAGCAATCCCAAAGCCTCGTTTAGAGTCCTTTCACAAAAACAAAAAAATTTACACCATGAACTTCAATTCCATCCAAAATATTACTGCATTTTGATACAGAGAAAGAGTAAAACTAACGTAATGTTCCTATCATCACTGAAATATTCTCTTTGAACATGGTCATTACAATAACGTAGTCTGTATGTTGAAACGCAGAGTTCTAGAACTGAACAATCCCCAAAGTAAGTGGAAGTGTTAAAAAACAAAACAAAACACAAAAGTCAAAAAATTAAGCAGACAGACTGTCCAAACCCCCCCAGAAATGATAGGACTTGTTACTTGTTACTTCCTGTGCAATTCTGCTCTTGGTTTCCTCCACTGCTAGCAAGTCTCAAACTATTTACTGTATAAACTGCTGCATTTCTTCAATGAATGCCGAAGCCCCTAGAGCTATTTTCTTAGCAATTAACAATGAATATGAGATATTATCAAAACTATAATTACTTCTTCATGAAATGGAGGGTCCAAAATTGCTACTGATAACACACGTTTAGCTGATGAGTGCTTTGTGTTACCTTCTACTATAAGGAACTCATACATTATCAGGAAAGTAATTTTGTCAAATCTGTCTCTGGAGACAGGGTAGGTTGCTGTAATGTGGGGCTTTTGGAACTCTTAACAAAACCAAAACAGTGTATATTGGACTTACTGAAAAACAAGCAAGGTTTCTATCTATATGCTAAGCAAGATCACCAATACATTCTGAGTACAGAGAAGTAAATACACAGATGCATGGTTTGCACTCCATCTGTTGTATATTTTGATGAATCATTTAATTATTGCTAAAGTGCTGAAGTGATTCTCAGTGATGGTGTCACAGCACTCGTGGGGGTCTTGAGATCCTTTCAAAAAGTGTGTCGACAGGATTCACAAAATAAACCCAGAGATTTCAAATAGGATCCACAGCATCAAAAACATTCTGACCTGTTACGATCTTTCCAAGTTCCCTGCAATAGAAGAATTGCTCTATTTTTCTGCAGTCAGAAAGTAAATGAAAACTAAGAGCCAACAATTTTTGAGGGGTGCTTCGAATCTAAAAAGGGGTGATTAGAGACTAAAAAGGTTAATAAACTGCAGTAGTGCCCGCTATACAAACTGCGGGTAACCTAAGTTTACTGCAACTGAAAGGAATTAAGAGAAAATGCAGAATTATTTTCCTCTAGTATTTCCCTTTATATTTAAATCCCTTATTCACTTTGTAACACTTAAAGTGCCACTCGTGTTGCCAATGATAGACGTGAAAAACTAGGTTTTTTTAGTGGGAGCAGAAGGGAGTTTATGGGAGAGCATTGGGGGGTTGTATATGTATGGGGGGGGGTGATGGAGGGTGGG
>NW_017729024.1:104258264-104264018 GCF_001723915.1 Gavialis gangeticus
TATGGGGGGGGGTGATGGAGGGTGGGGGGGTGTATGGGGACCCCCCCACACTCCCCCATGGTGCAGCAGCAGGTGGGGGTGCTCAGGGTGCCTGGCAGGGTGTAGCTATGGCCAGTGTTGCACGTCAGCGAGAGGTGCATCCTCTGCTGGACAATCTGTATTGCCAGCACTCCCTGCGCTCACCGGGCATGGGAGAGAAGCCCTGCATGCTAGAGCTGGCTGCCTTCCCTGCCCACCAGGGGAAAGTGCCTGGGGCTTTCTTCCCATGTTGCACAGCCCTGGCAGGGAAGGCAGCTGGCTCCAGCGCATGGGACTTCCTTCCCCCATGCCCAGTGAGTGCGAGAGCTGCATATGCACGCGGGGAGCACTCGCTGTAAAAAGTGTGGCAGTGGCCGCAGCTGCACCCTGCCAGGCACCTGTGCTGGGCATGAGTACCGAGCACACCCGCCTGGTGCTGCCACGTACCAGACAGGTTGTTTCTGTACCACTGGTGGTACATGTACCACAGATTGGGAACCACTGCTATAGGGTAAGCAACCTTTACCCACAGAGTCAAGATACAGTCAGCCAGGTTAGAGGAATCAACACTACTCCTAACACCTCCAGAATCAGAAAATACAAAGGTGGCTTAGAGCCAGAACTGAAATCACTGATCTGGGATGGACAGAAATAAAAATGTGTTGGTATTGAGGAAGACTGGGAGAGAGGCAGCATTCAGATTTAATAATCACGATTATAATTGTTATTGCACCAATTTCTTCTTTTCAGAATAGTGGTATATATTTCCACTGATTTTTCAAAATGTGTGCAAGAAAGCTCCATGAGATGAAAGCTCTGCCAGTAACCGTAGCTGTTAACAAAGTAACTTGGATTTTGTATTAGACTAGCAAATTATGTGTTTATCTATTTGGCTGGTACATGTTGCACTAGACTAGTGGTGGCCAGCCTGTGGTACGGGTGCTACAACTAGCATGGGCAGCCACTGTGTTGCATGAGGCAGATTAGAGAGGGAACAGGCAACATAGCAGCAGATACAGCAGGGAGCACTGGGCACGAATCAGAAGGCTGAGCAGCAGATTGCCTAAACAGAGGTTTTCGACCTGTAGTCTGCAGACCGCCGGGGGTCTGCAGATTATGTCTAAGGGGTCCATAATAACTATGATCAATCAACAGTATATGAATACCCACCCTTACAATTCAAAGGTGTCTGTATCTCCATTCAAAATTTCCAAACAGGTCTGCACCTCCATTCAAAATTTTTTAGGGGCCAGCAAATAAGAGACAAAGGTTGAAAACCACTGGCCTAAAGGAAAGGGATCGGAGTGGTACTCAGGAAGGTGCTAGGCTTACTTGTGGCACACTTACCAATAAAGTTGGCCCTTGTTGCATTAGACTGTCACTGTTGTGACTGAGCAGTAAAAGACATGACATCCTGATGGAGTCTATTTTTATGGTAAATTTAAAACAAATACACTTAGAAACAATAATTGTGATTACCTACAATGGCAACCTAGAATGGTAAATAAGGCAACACATTAACAAGCTTCAACCCAATTGTACTAACAAAAATCTGCAGCAGCACACGTGAAAACTAACACACACAAACACCTACCTTTTGTAAGGTCACAGTGTACTGTTCCCATATCAGCTCTTCCATGCCTGAGGCCTGTTGCATGGAAGAAAAAAAAAGAATTAGCCATCTAGCAATGCACAAGTACCCCAAACAAAAAAAAGTCAGAAAGACCATATTCAAAAAACTGTTGAAACAGAAACCTGTATTGTAATTTTTAGTTGAGTCGCTTATGAAACAAATGAATTTTTATTTCAAGTGACAATGGAATTAACAGAAAAAAACAGTAGTTAGTTTGGGAGAAGAAATGTGTATTAGACTTTTGCTGGTTAAATATGTGCATATGTTTATGCACGTGTCAGGGCATGGCGTATGTCTGACCAGCCAATAGAAATGGGATTGGGTATGCCCACCCACACTATAAACTAGCTTTAAATCTGGCTAGTTCTGCTAACACTATGAGTGAAGACAGGGCAGCAAGGCCTTCAACAAGTTCTCTGTAGACCTCAGATACGTACTCTGTGGCAGCTGGCACTGAAGTCCATGTTGCCTCAACTTCCCTGGCATCACCTCTATTTGACAGATAAAAATTAACTTGAGTACGTTTTGTATGTAGCAATCATACTTCCATTTTCCCATGAAGACATCCTCTCTTTGTGCATACACGTGTACTCACAGATGATCTGATAGTTATTGGAAAACCTGTGCTTTCTACAAGTTATCCAAGTTTGATAAAAGGTAAAAACAACACAAATTTAAGCCTCAGGAAGATTTAGACTATGCACACAGCAAAGTTTCCTGAACAACGATGGGAAATTTGACCATTTGGTTCCACATTCTAAAACAGGAGTTCCCAACCTTTTTATGCTAAGGACCAGCAAAACGCAGACAAGAAGTGACCGTGGACCGGCAAGCTGCAGACCAGCAGTGACCAGCATACTGTGGGTCGGCAGTCAACCCCCCGCCTTTTTTTTCCTCAGTATACTTCCAGCCCGCAGTTTGCCGGGGTCCACAGACACTTCCGGTCCACGGCAACCAACCCTTCGTGGCCCAGTACCGGGCCGCTGCCCTGGGGTTGGGAACCCCTGTTCTAAATGCATAAGTACACAAATGACGATGGTCTAAAATTTTTAGCAACAGTATATTTTGGGAAGGAATTCCCACCCTCCTCCCACCCCCAAAGTAAGTGGGGGGGGGGGAAGGGGGGTGGCAGAGAAAGAGCAAAGCAGACAAACGGAATACCACCTCTGGGATGATGTTAGGGCTCTAGTTCAACAGAACTGCCCTGCCAAACTAGTATTGGACTTTTGTCCCTTAAAATATTGACAGGCAGGGGCTCAGACAGCCATATAGTTGGTTCAGATTCCAAAGAAGAGCAAGGGAGAGTGCCGATATTCACCAATAGCATAAGTAAGAGTTCAGAAGAAATTTGGAAGAAAAGCCGAAGTCAACAGCACACTTATGTATTTACCTCTCAAGTGTTTTCCTGAATTTGAACTTCAAGCATGACTAGTATGGACAGTGGTATAACAAGGGTAGGGCAACACTGGGGGCAACTGTACCAGGTACCCAGTTGACAGACCACTGATTACTGAGGTCCAACAAAAACCCGTCTCAAAACCTTGGCCACCTGAATAGTACCATAGTTGGGACTGAGGCTTTCAGAGATGAGATGGTGTGAAGTCTCTTGGATCACTTGCCCTTGGATAACAACTAAAGCTAGTTGCAGTGTGTTTTTCCCTCCCTCCACTCCAAGGAACATTCTAAGTTTTCAATGGAAAAAACAAAACAAAGGATCAAAAACAACCAAAAACATGCAGCCACAACCTGACTACATTTACAACTTCCATTATGTAGGGTCTCTTGCTGACACCCTATGGTGCATCATGGGGATCAGATGGATGTGATGCCTTACAGGATGTATAGTTCTTTGGGAACTGTAACCTATGAAGACTGGGGGCACAAGGCACTAAAACAACAGCATTTCCTAATCCAAACCGCCTGCGTACAAACTCTGTTGCAATTCAGGTTTTTCTTGACTGAAAGAGAATACTTTCCATGGATTTTTAATTTAAAAAAAATAAAATAAAATAGTATTTTATTTATTTAAAGAAAAATTTGGCCTTAAAAAAGGATTAAGTAGAATAGAATAGAAATAGCATTCTAAGTGGTACAGCTAATGGTGTAAAAACGGTCCCGCCATATATTCAATAACTCCTCTATACTCCACCCCCCACCCCTTCAGAAAGCTCAGTAATAGTTCCAATATAGTTTGTTTTCTAATAGCAGAATCCCTCTTTATTAAGCACGCAATTTATGTTATTTTCTTGGATAGTCGAGACAAGAACCCCACAGTCATAAATGAGAGACTCCATGCAAAGGATTCTGGGCAAACCTTGAATGTTGAGATGATGACAGCATTTCAGTGTGGAATCATTGTATAAACAAGTTGAAAATACCTTTTTATGTTATTTAAAGAGTACCCACAATATTGACTGTTCATTTCAGTGAGCATGCAATACAAAAATAAACATCATAAATATTATAATTATGTTGGCATATGCTAATGACTTACAATATGATGCTATTTATAAGGATGTTCTCATTCAAAATAGATTAATTTAAATGTGCAAACAAAAACATTAGAAGCCCAAGAAAACAAGGAAAGCTACAACATGAGGACTGGAAGTGTAGGCATTACTGGCTTGTTTTTAGGTTTGCTTTTTTGTAGGGGAGGGTAGTGAGGCATTTGTAATAAAACCAATATTTAAAATATCCGCCTTCTCATGTGGCCAAGGAAGTCAAAGACAGGTATAACTATAACTGTTTAACATTCATGCCTTAGGTTAACAAAATTAACCTACTTGTTGAAACAAGGTCAGTCCAATCATCTTCTGTGCAATTCAAAGCACTTCATGTCACCAGCTGACTATTTTTACTAGACAATCTTTCAGCTAGCTACTACTTTACTGTTTCTCTCTACCCACTCCAAAACACAGGAAAATCCTATATAGAACCCCCACACCTCATTGATGAGTTGTTCAATTCTACTTTTCTAGAATTTTTTTTTTTTTAAATAAACTATATGAAGCTTGTGGGAAAGGTGACATCAGATCTCATTTCAATTCTAGCAGTTTCCTTTGAAGAGAGCTTTAAAAGTATGAGCAGATGATGTGAAGGAAGAGTAGTTAAAACTCAGATATCTCCCATCTACAAAACCCCCTAAGGCCAACCCTGTACATGGGAGGTGAAGGTCTGAAGGTAGTAAATGTGGTTTTGCCAGCTCATCCAGAAACTCTAGGCTCTTTTGAAATGTCCTCACCTACCCTGGTCCCCTGAAGGCCTGTCAAGTGGCTGCTTTACAGGAATGGTTCCAATCCTAGAAGGCAATTGCCACAGAGCAGGAAATTATGCAAAGCACAGCAAAGGTGGGGAAAGTTTCTGGAGTTGATTTATGGGATTGCAGATTTACAATAGTGGGAGACTTTGTCAGGAGAAGGAGACACAAAGAAAAAGTTTAGGGATCTCAAAAGGAAGAACACAAGTAAAGAAAGGTGGGCCTCATCTACATTGTACTATGTAGGGCACTGACAACCATAGGGGGAAAAAAAACCCAGAAACCCCCCAAACCACCCAACAGTGCTTTAGTGCTTTATGGAAGAGGAATCACACTAGTTTACTCCTGCTCCCCGGCATCTGTATAGCTCGTGCACTTCAACAGCACTTTGGCGCTTTTATCTAATAAAATCCAATCTGATTCAATCAGCTATTAAATAAAAGTGCCAAAAGCCCTGCTGAAATGCGCAAGCTATACAGATGCTGGGTGAGCCTTGTCAAATTGATGCAACTCCTCTTTCGGACATGTACTGTGCTTGGTGCAGGGGCATGCCAAGCTGAAAGTAAAATGCTGTTGGGTTTGTTTGCTTTTTTTTTTTTTTTTTTTGGGGGGGGGGGGGGGGTTGGGGGGAATCCCATATCTGTAAGCAGTCATAAAGAACAAAATGTACCATGCAAAGAACAAACCATTTAAAACTTTATTTTGCTTGAGTATGAATTAGGACAGCCAAGTGTTGGTTGGTTATGGCAAAAAATAGAAGGAAAAAAGGAATCCATTTACTTCCTTTAATAAAGATATCATCAATAATTAAGGCCCTGCAGGAAGTTCTATCAAGGACAGTCTTCTG
>NW_017729024.1:104269018-104278311 GCF_001723915.1 Gavialis gangeticus
GTGCCCAGGGGCCCCCCCCCCCCAACTTCAGTTAGGTCCAGCAATAGTACACTGAAATGTAAGCATAGTTTTAAAGAGCTTAGGTTCGTTTTTAAAGTTTATAACTATGAGAATAGCCAATAAAAGCTAAACAGAGAATTTCTTAAGGTTATATATTTGTATAAGTTTATTTTGGAGTGACTTTCTAGTTACCAAATGTTATGTTACTAGATGTTACTAAATGTTATGTTAGAAAAGAAAGGGCATTATGTACTTGCAAAGCTGATTTTGTACAGTGCAATTACTAAGCTAAGGAAAATAGTTCCTAAAAATATACAAGCTAGATAATACAGTGGAGCATATCGATTGGTAGCCCACTAGACACAAAAAAATCTGCACTGTCCTAAATCTTTAACTAGTAATCTCTTTCACATTCAAAAATTTGTTGCTACTTTGCCATTCCTGAGATACTAAATCAGTGCTGACATAAATGGAAAGGAGGGGATTGAGAAGAAGGAAGAGACCATTCACTGTCCACCACTGTAGAACTTTTGATTACATCCAGGACCGTGCTTAAACCTTACACCCCAAGAACAATATTTCCAAGGTGGCTATGATTTTTTTAAATTCAGAATGCACTAGGAGGTTGTTTATTTATGCACCCCTTTTCCCTACAGACTGTTACATATCAGTCTCCCCCTTTTGCATTCCCTGCAGCTAGACAAATGACTGTCTTTTGTTAAGGTCTCAGGACTTTATGCATTACCACATTCAAAGAAAAACTGCTGGAGAGAGAGGCAAAAATAAAAGTGGGGGGAAAAAAAAACCATTTACTTATCAAACATTACTAAAACTAACTGTTTTTTGGGTCTACTTGGCTTTCTAGAGCTGTGTTAATTATAGAATTGAAACTTGCAGTAATTTACCAATCACTCATTTCTAGTTCAAGGCAGCAAAAATTATTCAGATTGGAATATCACAAGTCACAATTTGTTTGTTCACCCTTGGTATGTACATACCTATGACCAAAAGGAGAGGTACCTAGAACAGACAGATATGTAGGCAGAGATATTTAGTTAGCCATGTTAGTCTGAAGTCAGGTAGAAGGCAGGGTAGATTTGTACCTTGTACACTTGCTAGAATAGGTAGTGTAGGAGTCACAAAACTAGTCAAAGAGTGCATAGTGCAAATGACAACCTATTGTCTAAAGCACTTTAACCCTTACTGACAGTTATTTCAAAATGTATGCAATATTTGCCTGATGACTACTAAGCATTCTTTACATAAAATCCCCTAAAACAAAAAACCTTTTCCTGGTTTTAAAAGTAGGGGGAGGACTAAGTCTGAGGTATAATAAAAAGCAACTCACGTGCCCTTTTAATATGCTCAACTTTTTCACTGCATGTGCCCATATTCTCTGCAGAGCTTGAGCTGTCTTCATTGTTGCAGGATATAATCTGTTAAGGGGACTCTGTGCATCCCAGTCTTTTCATCAGTTTTCACCACTGACACTGTTATGTAATTCTAATACAATAGTGGCCTACATACTCAACAAATCCTGCAGTCAGTTCCACACAGTAACACATCAAAACCACAGTAGAGAAATCTCCTAATACCTAATCAAACTCCTCTTCCAAGAGACAAAAACAACCCAGCACAGTAATCTTAATTATTTTAGGAAAATTAATTTAACTGCAAGTGTCTGAACAACAGATCAACATGTATATACACACCGAAGGTACACATTTCAAATATGTAGTGCTTGCAAACTTTTTCCTACAAATACACCAGAAACTTTAAGACAAGATAGTTTAAGAAATGAACTTGTGGTTATTTAAAATCTCAGAGGGTGGTAACAGTATTCTGTGTTGAAACTGAATATTTTGCTCAATTCTTTGAAGACTATTATCTAACACCATATTGAACAACCTTTGACTATCATAAGTCTTACAATGCAACTGTTCAGTACCAGCCCAGCGTGATGTGTAAATTTATTTACATGTCTAAATGACTGCAGGATTAGAGACTTATATTGCCTTATTAAACACAAAGCAAGCAGATTCAAGAGAACAGCAGGCCAGTATCTTCAATGGCTGCAAATTCTATTTATCTCCTGAACAAGCATTACAAGGGAGGAGGGGAGAGGAATAATAACAACAAAAAAGTTAGCCATACATCCCAAGAGATCACCTTATCAGAAAACGAGGTAACATACCAGTACTATAAGTGCAAAGCAAATGGTATAAACTTCTGAATTTATAATCAAAAACAATTTCCCCCTAGGCTTTATGTAAGAAAGTGTCACAGAATCTTAGCTTAAAATGTCAAGCATATAGAGAAACAGACATTTGTGCCAAATTTAGCATGCACGCACCTATGAAAAAAAACAGCTTGCAAATTCAATCTTTCCGTATTGGGATAACGATGCAACAGCTTAAAGTTTAAGATTCTGACAGAAAAAGGAAGGTCTTTTTGTTCTTTAAAAAAAAAAAGGGGGGTGTGTGTGGAAGGAGAAAGGTTCAACACAGAGTCCAGCAATATAAGCTTGACCACATCATCTTCTACACCTCTCAGCACTGACCAGGATAGCCAAAATAGAAACATGGCACAGCTGTCAACAGCACACCATCATCATCTCTGTGACACTACCATAAAAAGACAAATTGTTTCATATTAACAGGAGAGCTCACAGTGCTTTAAAACTTAGCTAGCAGAACCAAGAGCCAAATTCAGCACCTCTAAGAGGAGAAAGAGAAAACAGGCTAAAAAACAAATACAATACATAACATCTCTCCCAACTAATACACACCTGATTATCAGCTACAGAAGTCAGGAAACTTTAAGAAAGGCACTGATTTGGGAAGGACAAAGATTTTGCATCGCTATTAAAAAGTCACCAGAAACTCAAAAGACAAAGCATGGATATACATATGGAGGTAACAAAGGTGTAAACATTATATTTTACCCCTTTTATAATTGGGTTGGCTGGCTTAAGGAGGACAAAAATCTTAAAAACTAAAGTTATACACACAACCCACAATAATATAGCCAGAAGGACCTTTTTACCTGTAAATAATGTTTCTGAATCTCAGATGTCATTTTGCTGCTGGAGCAGGTAGCTGCAATCACACTGAAGTGCTCAGGACTTACTGCCCTGTCACTGCTCTCCTTTGTTCCACAACTAAAGTGTCCAGAGCACTCCAAACAGGAAATTAATATTAAACAAGAAAAAGAAGAGAATAAACAGAAGAGGCTGACAATGCCTAGTTTTGAGAACTTGGAAACTTGCAGATTGAACCAGAATCTATCCAGTAATAGTAGGATCACATCTCTGGTGCGATTAGAAGAGTGAGGTCTTAGTTTGCTTGGATCTTGCCAACCTTTTTGGGCACCAGAGTAAGTGGGTGAAAGAGATATGAAAGACTGAACCCAGCAGAGCAGCCAGGCATCTAGACTAAGTGCCAGGCTTGAAAAGGTTCTGTTGCAAAACTGAAGAATGCCCCTCTTGCACAAATCATAAAATACATTCCCAAGAGGGTGAGGTGTTGAAAAGCAAAGAGCAGGCTCTTGGCTGTGAACCTCTCTAGATGGAGGTATTCCACTATTTTCGGAATCAGATCTTCTACAGACTCTGGTAAAAAATGAATCTTGAAGCAAACAATTGTCCAAGCAACCAACCAACAGCTCTGTGCCACCTGTCTGCAGGTAGGTAGTCTGCATCTTTGAAAAGAGATATGGGACTGAGGCAAATTTGGAAAGAAATAACAAATAATGCAGGCAATCTCTCTGCTGTTAGGCAGGCACTAGCATGCAGAGAGAAGAATCTTGGTGATACACAGCTCACATCAATTATTTCAGTTCCTGGATGTGAAAGATTTGCCTTATTTTTTTCATGCAGGCTTGCAGATAAGCAAATTAGTTCCTTGATAATCTCTTGCATGACAGGAAAAGTATGGTAATTTGAATGTTTTGCAGATGATGCCCAGGTTCCAGGATTTGAGAGAATGAGAAGAGGAGACTTTGAAGGAGAGATGGACATTTCAGAACACCTTCAGGATAACTCCAGGGTAACAATAAGGAGAAAACCCTGCAAGTTTCTCTCCATTGACTGACAAAAAAGAAAAACTCCTTCCTTACTAAAGGAAATCAGGATTCTTGGTAAGACCGGTGCTGATTGATACAGCATCTTCTATTGCACCCAGAGGAGTGAAGGGACTGGTTTCTCTGATAACTGTATCTGTACCTACCATGTCTAGTCGAGGGAGGGGAATACCTGATGTCCCTGTTAGGTCTCTTGTAGGAAGAGTTAAGGGACTGGGGGCGGGGGGTGTTCTCCTCCTACCACAGCCTTAGAAAGATCTTTTAAGGCCTCGTCTAAACTTCCCCCAAATAGATGACCCCCATCATAAGGAAGGCCAACAAGTTTGAATTTGGCTGAAAGTTCTCCACCTGTTAAGGGACGGATCCAAAGGGCTCTCCTTGCTACTATGAGAGTTGCCATATTACAGGCCGCCAAATGGAGAGAATCCTGAGCGGCATTATGAAGATAGCGTGATGCCAGGTCACAAAGGGTATGCACCTTATGAGCTGACTTAGAAAGAGCCCTCTTAGATGATGGAAATAATTTCCTGAGCCATTCCACCAGTGACCTAGCAGCATAAAGGGAATAAATGGAGACTGAAAGTTGGCTAGCTGCAAATTCATAGGAACTCTTAAGAGTTTCATCTACCTTACGATCTAAGGGATCCCCGAGAACAAACCTCTCACCAGAAGACCAGAAGAGAGATGCTATTACTGAATCAACTCTTGTTGCAGAGGCCCACAGCTTCTCTTTTTCTGCTGGAAGTTTGTACAGTTTAGCCAGGTGAGCCAGTAATAGAAACTGAGCATCTGGAGCCTGCCAGATGTTTCTAATTAAATTGCTGATGGATGGATGAAGAGGAATGGCATCATCTGCTTCTTCCTCTACCACAGGGGGAAATTTCTTTAAGCCATTCTGTGAGATAGAACTTTTTAGCTCAAGCTCCTTTGTAAGATACTTGCACAGGTAGAGTAGATCCTCCTCCAGGAATTTTCTAGATGAGTTTGTTCTGCCTGGTGCTTCCTCACCATCAGAGGACACCACTTCCCTTTTCTCAGCGGGGTTGCAGGAGGTGTGCGCAAAACTGGTAGACAACTTCACTCTCTTTTCCATCCGGGATTTTATGGTTGAATGTGATTTGTATGGCTCAACTTCAGGCTCCAATATCAACTCCCCTTCCTTGATGGAGTCAGTTATGAAAGGAAATGGAGGCACTGTTCGTACTGAATCCCTTTTGGCAGATAATCCTCTAAACACTCTGCTATCCATCACAGCTTTCTTTGGAGCTCTGGCAGCTAAAGAAAGAGAAAGCTTGTGTAGGGCAGGGTTGTTAAAGCCCCACTGATCTGCTAATCTTAGCAGGAGGTGCTTGGGAAACAGAAGAATGCATGGGAGCCTCTGCCTTCACAAATGCCTTATTGAAAATAGAGGCATGGTCTTGCAAAACACTAAGCATCAAGGTCACATCTCCCACAGATTCACTTGGAGCAGAAGGAAGATTAGGAGAAGAATTTCCTACCTCCTGTACAGGCCTATGTCCTGATGAAATAAATCCTTCTGCAGGGTAGCTGGCTGGCACTAAGTTGCAGGCCCCAGATTACCAAAGAATGCAGATACTTGGACCCCAAAGACAAGCCAGATCCATAAGAATGGTGACCCGGCTGAACATCCTTTGCAAACTGTTTTGCCACTTTCTGCTTTACCTTTCAGGTTAGCTCTATAGTTTTAGAAAAGTACTGGAAAAAAAGTGTGCAACTGATTTTCAGCAAGGCAGAGAGAAAAATAGGGAGAATGAGAAGATAAGACTGTGACTGATGGTAAAGACCATCACAATGCTGTATGAAATGTAACTGGTGCTGTTGTGTCTGCAACTCAGGCAAACAAGGAACCATTTGCCTGTCCAGGTGGGAGTATGCAAAGGTTAGGAAAGCAGTAGCTTTGTTTAAATCAATGTCAAATCACCAAAACAAATAATAAATATGACATATTATACAAGTAATAACGGACACCAATATGTGACACCCTTTTAGCAATGCCCCAACAGCCCTTAATGAGCAGAAGACAAAGTACGCTGATGCACATATTATTCCCTTCATCCTCAAGTGTGCAACTGTCAGGTAACTAGAGGCTTGTAGAAACTGTATTTATTACTAAGCTTTCTGCAGTATCACCTTCACATTTGACCCAACCAAGTCCACTCTGCTGAGAAGATTTAGTCAAGGTGGATTTAATCCCCTGCCCCTCTTCACCCCCAAAACAAATCCCAACGGTTAAAAAAAAAAATACATATATTAAAAAAAATGTATTTTTTAAAATTTAAATCAGATTTTTTAAATTTTATTTTATTTTAAGATGCTTTTTAAAAAAAAATCTATTTGAAGATGGTTTTAAATTTAAGATATATTAAAAGCTCAAAGATATCACCATGAAATAGGGATTATCATTACATATTATTTGAGACAATACGTTCACGTAACCTTAAGAAAAGTTTTCTAAATAGATCACAACATGGACTATATTAGGGGCCCAGTATCATGGGGTTCCCATGGGCTCCTTATAGATTTGTAAAGATTAAAGAAAACTACTCTACCCAATGGGACTCAGTGCTCAGTCTCTGTGATGCTTCGTTTCAGTTCTCAAACTGTGGATTTGTGTCTCCAGAGATAACATCCTTGTTAACAGCAGTATATAGAGATGAGAGATTACAGATCTGTTGTCTGTTTGTAAGCTTACGTACACAGAGTCAAGCCCTTACCCCTCTCTAAAAGTGCAAAGTTTCAAGAAAAATTAATAGAGGATTGTTGGGGGTAGAGTAGATCTGGGCAAGGGGGAGGAGTCTGGAGATAAATGCAAAGAGGGAGGGGCAGTAGAAACAAAAGAGAATCATTTTGAGCAGAATTTTGTTGAAATTGCAAAATACTTCCATGTCAGCCACTTTGCAGCAGCTGCTCTGAAGAAAGCAGGAGGAATCAAACTACCTGTCACACAAGACATTCTATTGAACTCAGGAGTGGACTTTTTTGAGCAATATATTGAGAACTGATCTAATCTGATGACAATTTGTGAACAATATCATGACAAAATAGATGGAATTGTCATAGCCAATAGTTCTTAACATTGACTAAAGAGAAATGTAGAATGTACACTAACCATCCTGAAGCCTATTTCCATAGCCTTAAGCAAAGATGATATCAAACAACAAGAATGCACTTTTTGTAGAAATCAGGTATTAAACTGCTATCTTCCATGTTTTGGGGTTGTTGGTTGTAGTCGTGTTGGGCTAAGGACACAGGCAGGCAAGGTTCTTGTGGTAGATGTGATGTCTTTTATTAGACCAACTAAATAGTTGGAAAAAACGTTCTTTGCAAGCTTTCAGGCACAAACGCCTGAAGGTGTAGGGAGACTCTGCTGGTGGTATGTGTTCTCCAAGGTAGAAAAGAAGCTAATTTTCAACATGCAGGTCTGTGAAAATGCAAATGAGTGGCAGTTTGGGAGACAATGGATGGAGACAGGAAGGGAGTGGGGGAGAGAGGAAGGAAGGAAATGTGTGAACGAATGTAGCATGGTCTGGATCACCACGAATAGTACACCATTAGTTATGACATACCATCCTTCCCTGGAGCCTATACAGAAAATCCTCAAATAGTTGCAATCCATGTTGTAAGATGACCCAGTTCTTAAAGCAGTCTTTCCAGAACCACCCATCCTAGCCTTTAAGCAAGCACTGAACCTCACTAACCTCATCACCAGAAGCAAACGTCCTATGGCCCAAACCAAAATCGATCCAGACCATGCCTGAACAAAAACTGTAAAACCTGCCACCACATCTCCACTAGTCCCACAATAACTATGCCCCACAATGTTCATAGATTCATAGACATTAGGGCTGAAAGGGACCTCAGAAGATCCCCAGGGGCAGGAAGTCAGCAGGGGTCATTGGATCCCAGCAAGATAAACATCCATATGTCTCTTAAAGACATTCAAAGTAGGTGCTTGAACCACCTCCGGTGGCAATCTATTCCAAACCTTGCCACTGCTACTTGTTGCCAGGGAACCAAATGTCTACACAACATGTGGATGTGGCCATGGAGTTCACAGGAAGTCCTAAATAAATATCTTGTGATACAGCCAATGCAGAAGGTCCCTGGCTTTGCTCTTCCATGACACTCATGGGCAACTTTAAACCATATCCACACAAACCATGGGAGATACAGATACTTAATGCACAAATGAAAAATTAAAAGCTCTCCAGTGTGCAACTGTGGTCACCCAAAACAAACCATGGAACATAATGACTCAATGCCCAATCCAAAAATATGAAGGAGGTATCACAGCAATACACTTTGCTGCCCCTGATGCAATTGTCTGGCTCAGCCACCTAAATATAAAATTACAGTTGGTGTTCTATATCTACATCAGCCATACACAAGAAGGGAGTAGTCTTCAGCTGATTTAGCATGTCAAGAGAAACCCTAAATTTCCTGTAGCCTGCAATTCAACTTGCCAAGGCACACACAAACTAAAAACTGCATCAACTTTTCTAGAATTATACCTTGTGTCAATCTAGCTTGAGTTACCCAAGTTAAAGAATTAATGTTTCTTTTCTAGTGGAGATGCACCTGATAAAGCAGAACAATAGCAAAACCAGGGCTCTTGATTCCCAGGCCAATATCCTGTCTACCGGATCATACTGTCTTCCAAGTTTCTTCCTTCTCTTTTGCATATAAAAAAGTTATACCTACCATATAAAAGGAAAATCAGAACCCAGACTCTGATAAAAGGTATTATCAGAGGCCACTGAATCCTACAGTACCTTAGCTGTGAACCTGTACCATTCCCAACTCTTAGTATAGAATTGTGCTCCAGAAACATACCAAAAAAAATGCAGAAACCAGGCACTTTGATACAGACTTCAGGTCCAAATTACCACAGAATACACACAGCACAGAACCACATGTATTTCCCCATACTACTTAGGAGAGCTGGATGAGATTCATTTCTACTATGTCTGCCACAGGTGCCAACACTGGGGTGGGGGGGAGGGAAGAAGAGTCCCAATTTTTCAAATGTAGAAAAGGCAAGCAGGGGGAATGGGGTGGGAGTTACCTGTTCAATAATAACTAGTTTTACACCTTGTGTGCACAATGGGAGTTTAAAAAAAAGGTTCAAATTGAGAATAATTAGATGATTTTAAACACACTGGGTGTCTTTAAACATGCTCTGGGGGGGAAGG
>NW_017729024.1:104283311-104304087 GCF_001723915.1 Gavialis gangeticus
GACAGTCATCTCCAGAACCAGGGCTGCTTGTAACACAGCAGTACCAGTTCCTTCAGTCTGGCTGGTGAACAGGTACGAGGCCCTGGCAACACTGGGGGAGAAGGAGGGAGTTACCTGTTCAATAATAACTAGTTTTACACCTTGTGTGCACAATGGGAGTTTAAAAAAAAGGTTCAAATTGAGAATAATTAGATGATTTTAAACACACTGGGTGTCTTTAAACATGCTCTGGGGGGGAAGGGGAGGGGAACTTGAATTATAGTGGCTGAGAGCTGCTCTAATTAAAGCACCCTAGCATCTTGTGTATTCAGTGTCCCCACCTCAAAATGGCAGCAGGGGTGCCTTAACTAAAGCTTGTTCAAAAAGCTTTAGTAAAAGTGCCTCAGCTGTCATTTTGAAGCCTGGGGACGCTGAATACACAAGATGCTGAGGTGCTGGAGCGTGCCAGTTAGCACACTCCAGATGACTTAATTAATTGAATCTGCTCTGATGCACTGTAATTACAGGCGTTCCGCACATCTACAGGCACCCACTGGTGGAAGTAAAAAGCCAGCCTATTGTAGTCTCTCAGCACTGATATTAGCACATGAAATATTTTTATACCCACTAAAAGCAAATTATACAGTTTAGTATTTTATTCTTGTAGTTCAGGTCTTTTCCGTTGTTTTTTTTTCTCTAATGGTAACTATTCCTTAATGAATTAAATAAAGCATATTGTAATGCCACAGGAAAAGATGTTGTGAAAGGTGACAATTTATATAATTACAGGCCGTCCTTGGACTTACGACACAATTGGTTCCTGAAAATCGTGTCTTAAGTCAAAACGCTGTAACTTGGAACCAATTTTCTCATGAGAAACAATGTTACAAATGGGGGATTGGTTCCTGAACCAAGCCCCAATATCCTATTTTCCCCCAAAATACCCCAGAATTTTGTAGTTGATCAATTATAGATGAGTAATATAGCTACGTTAATGTATTTATATTGTAAATAACAATCATATTGATTTGGAAGGACTTCTTTGAGGTGACTTCGCTGGACTTTTTGAAGGGCTCTTGGTTGGACTTCTTAAAGGGTTCTTGTCTGGAGTCTTCTCAGGAGTCTTGGCTGCAGGTTTTTCCAGAGTCTTGTCTGCTTTCTTAAAGAAAGTTTCCAAGGAAGTTTGGCCAGATGTTCTCCAGGGAGATGAGCAATGCAACGAACTTGTTCGCTGGCATGCACTGCATTGGATCAAGCATTGTAAGTCAAAACTGGCCTTGTAAAGTTGAAACAGGGTATCAATTTATAAATGTTGCAAGTGCGAAATGTTGTAACTTGGAATGTTGCAAGTTGAGGACTGCCTGTATTCCTATATTAGCAAGTAGATTCCATAATTCAGTCATAGTTTTAGCTATTTATTATGCTATTTAGTTTTCAGAGGCACTAATAACTAAACCATATCATTAAATATATAGGTAGCTTTGAAATTAAAGTAAGGTAATCTGTAAAAACACGTGTGCACAGACGCGCGCGCACACACACACACACACACACACAGAGTGAAAAGGTATTTTGAATACATTTGAAAAAGAATTATTCTTTGGTCTTCTACAATGAAACCCTGACTTGAAAATGTTTCTGCCTTACCTACTTTCTTCCAAGAATATAAGAATCAAGCTTTTCTATAGAAAGGTCCAGACATGAAAGATACCCAGTTTTCAAATACTTTGATATAAGCACTATAAAATGTGTTGGGAATATAGAATTGCTTCAAACAAAGCTTTATTTGAAGAAGTTGAGAAATATTTGTTGGGTTCCTATTTTGCCTTTCCCCAAATTTCTTAGGGATTTTTATATCTGTTCTCTTTGCACATTCATTTCCCTACATTAACTTTCCAAAAGACATTTACTGAAAACTTTCCCTCTTTGGGCATCAATATAAAGAAAATAATTCGAAGAGATCACAAACTTAGCAGGCATATAAGGCTAGGGGCAGACATCTAAGGGGAAAATATATTTATGTATTTAACATTAGATGGAACAAAATGAGGTTCTCTCCCTTCCCTATTTTCCTCCCACTGTATATTAAAATAAAGTAGTAATAGGAGCTGAATTTGCAGGTCCATTTGAGTGCTAAGTGCATTTACAGAACTGTTCTTAAAGGACCAGAGGAATTAGAGTTAAATGAGTAGAAAGCTTAAAAAGAAACGAATCTATTGATTACATGTTAATTCTGCATATTGCAGGACAAATCCTCAGCTGATATGTCAGCCTCGCTTCCTGTTCAGAGCCAAGAATGTTAATTCTTAACTTAAATATTCCACTAGATGGAGCAATGAAGCAGCATCACAAATTAGGACAGTTTTTACTCTTCTATGCAGTTAAGAGGGAATCTGGAAATGCTTTCTTTTAAGATGTACAGAAGGTAAATTTAAAGCTAATTCAGCAAACACAAGTGTGCCCTTTGGATGAATTATTCTCTATGGAATTGTTGTGTCAATGTAGTTCATACTGCTAATGCAATGATACAAATCTCTGCCATAGAAGAGGTAGAAACCTCTTTGAATGGCTATCACATTATAAAACTAGTCAAGCTAAAATTCCTGACAAAACAGGTCAAACAGTTCACGAAGATTCCTTATTTCTGTACCTCAGGTCCCTTTAGATTAACATATAACCAGTTAGATTGAACAGTAAAATACTAACACACTTAAATTAATCTAAATAGAGAATGTTGATGGAAAGGCATCTTTTTGGACTAACCTCTGGTCTTCAACACACTTATCCGTGGGAGAATGAGAAAGCAGTAATCATTAAGAAAAAGAAGACATGTTTGTGGGCCAACCCCTATAGTTCAAGATGCTTTGGGGAGAAGGCAGTAATTAATTATTATTATTCAATCATGCTTTGTAGGGTGATGTTTTCAAAAAGCACTTAGAGCACAGGTCCCATCAGAAGTGTCCCTCAATCTGTTAGGATGTTTTGAAAATCCCACAGAATGTATCAAATGGCTTTCATTCCAAAGTAACTTAAATCCCTATCCTATTAATCAGTTCTGCATGAAAAAAAATTTAAAAACTCTTCCAGCAGTTTTGACCCCAGAAAGAGAGATGTGACAGAATCTAGGAAGGTCACCAGCCATGTCACTATTCCTACTGAGGTGCTAAGATACCATAGTAATGAGCAGCTGCTTCTAGGCCAAGACAGAGCACTGTTTTACAGCACAGTTCAATACTTACTGAATAAGATTGTCACCAATAAAAATTATGGCTGATTTTGAAGAGTTAAGATATAAATTATTGCAGGTGATATTTGGCCAGGCCACCAAATGGTTAACAGCCCTGCAAACTCCCTAGGGAGATTTTAAGACTCTGAGCCTTCAGACACAGGTACTCACTCGTACCTTTATTAGAACCACCAAGCTGAAACAGTGAACTAAATAAAATACTCAATGGGTTTGTAAGACTGAGAAAGACAACCACAGATTCACAAGATCTCCAACTTAACAGCTCTGCCAAATAAAATTATAATTCAAGATTTTAAAAACCCCTCTTAGAACTGGAAGCCATTTCAGGTCCTAATTATACATTTACAAAACAACTTTGTCTTTTGACTCATACTTTTTTTAAAAAGAATTACATAGAAGAGTAAATGTACTTACGAAAAATCTGTCCCATTGAGTCCAGGGAACTAATCAAGGATATAAAGTGCATACAGGAGTAGGGGCTTCATTCTTAACATGAAACCCTGTGGGGTGGGAAGAGAACTGACTTGCGAAAAAAACAAACCAAAAACAAGCAAAACAAACAACCTGTGTGCACTGGCTCCTCAACAAGTTGCTACTTTATATATAATCTTCCACACATTTGGAAGGGACAGGAGAAAAAAACCGAGTAAGAAAGACCTCCTTCTGTTCCTCCAAAATTAGAAAGTGTAGATTACTTTTGCAGCAACTGAATTCTCCTTTATGCATATGAACACATTTGCATTTCTAAGTTATTTCTTGTGCTGGTCCCTGCCTCAATGCCAAAAACTGTTCTAACTGGAAAAATGTTGCAAACACAGCTGTGATATAAACAGATCACACCTGCTGGAAACTTAAAGAGTCATGACAAAAATCCAGTTTAATCTGTTTTAGCAGCATGTCTGCCTGAACTTTCCCTTCCATTGTACTGCTCCCAGCCACCAGCCAAGAACAGTTCCATCATTACACTGATGAAGCTGTGCTGCAGTTGTTTTAGCATTTATCATATCGCCAGGAAACAACCCATTGTTCAAAATCTAAAATGGGAACAACCTCAATTAAAATAAGCAACACTGTTTCAGCCAATAAAAGTTATATCCTGTGCAAGAAGACAAAGCCAAAATCATTTTAAATTAGTTATTCTTTTTATAAACACCAATTTTTCTCTACTGAGAAATAAGCTTTGAAGGAGGAATACGTTATTTCTCAGAGACTTTTCTACATGGTTATTCATCATAAAAGAAAACCAGGAACTGGTCATCTTAAGCACTGTGAGCTGTACAACACTTGTCTGAAGCAACATATCCCGAGAGCTCTGGGAATGTTTGTTCAAGTCTTCACCAGTCATTTACTATGCTACATGCTCTTTTTTCTGTATCACAATACATGGTACATCTGGTCATGTGACAGTCCTTAAAAAAACACAACAAAACCAAAAACCCTGACCCCCGCCCCCCCAAAAACAAACAAACAAAACTATTGTTCTGTTTCCATTCTTCCTCTCTCAATTTGTTCTTAAACATAATAATGGTGAATTGGTAACTTTTCAAAATATTTAGAAAAATTTCCTGAAAATTAAGTAAAGTTGTGATGCAGGATGGAAATTAATTTTCTTAAAGACAGAGAAAAGATCCAAGACATCTATTTTTGCCTATTATTTTTCTACTTTTTTCTCCTTTCTTGCTGTTTATCCTCTCCCACCATTTCCCTTTGCCATCCCAAAATCATATGGCATGTTAATCTAACATGTACTGTAGCAAGACATTTACTGTATTTCCCAAATTCAAGAGGACTTTGAATCTAAGATGACCCACTAGTAATTAGATGCCATAAATAGAAAATTATAATTTTTCCATTTTTAAAATCTAATTATTGTGCGGGTGGAGGGGGTGGTGTTCTAAATTTGTGCTGAACCACGTGAGGGAGGTACATGTAGCCTGACCCTCACAACTTGCTCTCCCACTAACCCCCCTGTGCCCCTGGCACTAACCAAACTGCCTGCTCCCCAGCCTCCCACAACAATCTGCCCCAGATGTGCGGCTACATCCCCTAACCCATGCTGCTGCCCAATCAACAGAAGCACATCAGGGGATAGGTTCAGAGAAACAGAGAAGTACCACATTGACAGATGGAACAGCAGTACACGCTGCTGATCAGGCCAGAGATGTAGCAGAGCACATGGAGGGAATAAGTCAGCAGTGCATGCAGCTGCCTCATCCCCTCAACCAAACCAGCAGCACATGCCCCATGCCCTGCCTGGACCCCCAGTTCCAGACCCTAGCCTAGTTTGAGTGCCAGTGGGCGCTGTCTGGCATGCTCTGCTCGGTGTCTCCCTAGGGAGCACTTGTTTTGGCCTTATGACCTCTCACGTGCACACCCTGTTCTTTTATGATTTGTCCCCTGTAATTTATTGGATTTTTAAAGGCTCTGGCCACCCAACTAGTGGCGGCCCCTGATTTTTAGTGGGTTAGGCCCATGGCCTTTTTAATTCAAATAGGTCCAGAGCCTAGCCTTGGCCCCTAACCTGCACTCACCACATGGCTGCCAACTCCAAGCACCAGCAGCAGCCCCGACTCCAGGCCCAGGCTCTTGTCCAGGGCCAGGCTCATGTCCGACTCCAGGCCCAGGCTCATGCCAGGACCCAGCCAGAGCACTGATATTTGAATCCAAGACGATCTTGTTCCACCCCTGTCTTCCCCCCTACCTGCACTATGCTGACTGTGGGAAAAAGCCTTGTCTTGGATTTGAGTAAATATAGTAATTAAAAAACATACCAGAAACTTTAAATCTAGTAAATTAAAACAAATACAATAAAACATTTTCAATGACTGTTCCTGAAGTCCCCTATAATTGCAAAGGGTCAAAAATCTGACATTTTCTAGCTTAAAAAAACAAAACAAAAACCAACCTCTTTCCATTTCCTTGTTATAGTTTAAGACCCATGCAACAAAATGGAAAAGAAAGCATTAAAGCCCTCAGCCTGCACACGCTTTACATAGAAGCTTAAATTTTAACCAAGAGTGCTGTCCCTATTAAAAACCAATAGGAGCAGTTGAGGATCAGGGAGTAACTCATCAATTAACAGTGAATCTGACAACAGAAGTGCTGATTTGTACACAAAATGAACAAACTCTTCCCCCCCCCGCCCAACTACTTCATTCAGAATCATCTTAGCTACTACATGTAGAATGAGTGAGTAAAAAGATTTTAATTCAGGACTGTGGTTTTTAACCAGATGATGTCCTCACATCGAAAAAACCCAAAACATACCTTATTTATTAAAAGAAAATAAGGATCTAGGTTTCATAACAAATCAGATTCCTGCTCAACTTCCATGGTATTTTCACCAAAACTAGGCTATGGCTTTGCACAATGAAAAGACCACTATATAATGCTTTAAATAATACATCAAACACCCCCCAAAACAAATTAGTTTCTAATACCTGGAGCACTAACACCAAAGTCAGCGGCAGCACAAGTTCAGTAAGTGGTCAGAAGTTGAATCCATGTAGTTTCTACAACCCTGTAGTACAGCAAACACAGCCTCTAGATCTGAAGGAACAAGTCAAGTAACTTATCCTTAAAAGACAATTCATTGCTGGGATACAATCCAATCAGGTCAGCATTTATATTTAATCATCCAGTCATAAAACAAGACAATTCGAAACAATGGTACAACTGTTAGTTTTTAAGATTAGTCCCAGGCCAAATTAGATTTTCTTTCCATGTCAACATTTCCACTATCCTTTGTTCTAGCTCTATTAATAGAAGAATGATATGCCATGTTCTCCCAGGCATTACACTCCTGTTATGAGTGTTCCTCTATGGACATAAGAAACAGATTATACCTTGTCAGTTTAGCTCTTTTCTTGGCTGATAAAAGCATAAACCCCAGACATTCTCAAGTTCTGCATGGTTTGGCCAATCATTTTACAGTGTTCAAAGACGAGAAATACCTCTCTCCAAAAAAACAAAGCAAAACAAACCCCTCTCACCACAAAGTATTATATACTTCACACCAGAATTGCGTGCCACAACATGACTCTCCCAAAAGGTGTCTTATTTTTGTTGATGGGAAATCAGAATATTTTATAAAATTACCATATATATGGTATCTGGACTGAGACTGTCATATTAAACATTTTTTCTTAAATATTTTTACATGAATAACAATATGATCTTTACAAGTACTTTCACATGACCAGTGTAAATAGTTACAAGTTGATGGCAACAAACTAAGCCAGCCTACAGAGATCTGAATAGTGGCAACAGCTACAAGAAGCCTTCTCTTCTTTCTGAAGATTTTAGACACCAACCTCTTTGTTTATTGTATCAAACTGTAAACTGTTTGTGCTGCAATTGTTAGTTCTGGGCAACAGTATGCAGGGTCTAAGCAGAGGAGGAAGGTACATCCATTGACAGATGTAATTTCTTTGCTACATCAGTTCATTTTTCCCCCTACTGAATTGCTAGTTTTCATTAGTTGGCACAGAACAGTTATCAATCAGCTGCAACCCCCTGTTAACTGCATTCTGAATTTTCATACCTTTTTCTGCTCTACTGCATACAAAGTTTATACACCCATTTTCTAATAAAATGGTAGGTCAAACCCTAAAACTGTTTGCTCTATTACTGCTCCAAAGGCAACTCACCAATTTGGACTACTATACAAATACCATACTACTGCTACAACATTACAGGCTCACAATTAGCAAACTTGCCATGCAGAGTCTGCTTGCCTCATTGGGAAGTGTGTGGCAAGTAGTTTATTTTACTAAGGAGGCTCATCTGCCCTCTGATAAACCTGTCCGCATTTAGAGACAGAATTCCCAAAGAGTTGTAAATAAGCCTGGGTTCACCTGTGCATGCTAGCTTGCTTTTGATTATATTGAGTATTAGGGATGGATTGTAACCAAATCCTACATGGATGAACAAGGGAATAAGACCTCCTGCAGCTTACACTTGACCGTATCCCTCATCAGGGCTCTAAATTACGGGTTTAAAACTAATCGGGCTCCATAGACCGGATAAGTGTTGCTGCACCAGGCCAGAGTGACCGCTGCGCAGTGCCCTTACCTGCATGCTAAATTCATTTCACTCCAGTCTGCTCCAACCCCAGCACCCCAGCAGGTTCATTCCCTGGGCATTTCTTGCCTGCTCGCTAAGGTTGCTACTCTTGCACAGGGCACTGGAAGGGCTGCAAAGCAAAACACAGCAGGGTGCTGTGCTGCCCTAGCCCTGGCCTGTGCCTGCACTGCACTCTAGAGCCAGCACCCAGCAGAGCGAGTGCCAAGCCCAGGAGCTGCCATAGCACCCCAAGCTGGGTGCACAGATGCTTGACAAACATCCAGGCAAGTCCCCTCACTCACCCACCCTCAGTGTCCCCAACCTGTGGGCACTGGGGCTGCAAAGCTATTCATGGAGTCCCAGCTGCAGATGCCTGCCCCAAACTCTAGCCCCAATTCATACATCTCCCATGCTAGCCCTGTACACCCAGACTACAGCAGTGCTTACACTAGATTGCAGTCCCCAGCCACCAAGGAAACCCCACTGTCCAGCCAGCCCCAAAAGCCAGGGAACCTTTAGCAGAGGCTGCGTGGGTACCTGGAACAGGTGGGAGGGGGGCTGGCAGTGAGGTCCCTTTGCCAGATTTGCTCCCTCTTCCCTTCAGGTGGCACTGAAAAAAAAAAAAAATAATTCTGGGGCAGGCTGCAGGGCTGCCACATGCTGCAGGCAGAATAGGGGGTTGGTCTGCTGCACATAGTGTGTGGGCTGGACACGGTGCTGCATACAGCACAGGGGGTTCAGGACACGGGCTGCATGCGGTGCTCTGTGCTGTTCCCCCATGTTGCGTGCAATCCGGACAGTGTGGGGTCCACTTGCATGCTGCACACAGTATGTCTATCAGGGGCTGGAACACTGGGTCAAACCAGCAACCCACAGGGCAGATTATATGGCTCTATGAGCCAGAGCTGGCCCACAGGCTGCATATTTGACACCCCTGCTCTAGAAACAACATTTCAAGAAGGAAAACGCAGAGTCCATATACCTCGTACTCCTATTTCTTTCAAACAGGTATGTGGAAAAAAAGAATATGCTACCTCCCATGAAGTACAGCATTACAGTAAGTGGCAATCTACTATTTCCCTCCCTCCCCACAGCCAAGAGTGGCAGGAATGGACTTGAGACCTATTCCTCCAGAATTGTAAGACTGACCCTTATAATTCTGGAGGAACCTTAATCCAGCACTGATAGTGGAGGCAGAGTCACATAAGCAGCCAGTCAGTCAACTCAGAACAATGCCAGGTTAATCCCCAAATTACCCAAATCTAAATTTCACAATTTTTGAGATCAAAGGTGCTTATCTAAGTGTACTTACCTCAACCCTTAGTGAAGAAAAAGCTGAGAAGCCAACTCACCAGTATAACTGCTCTCCTAAATGGCTGTTTAGCAATTATACATCAGAGGGAGATAATCATAACATAATTAAATGGAAAATCCAAGAATTTTCCATTCTCCTTCCCAAAGGATTGTAGTAAAGGTGTTACTACCAGTAACAAGAAAGCTCATCCTGCCCATCTCTGGGCTGGCATATTACATTAGTTTTTGTTCTTCTCTAGTCATCTGTGATCTATGTTAGATAAACCACAAAAAATGAGGCCTAAACAAAGTTTTCATTGACATTGATCTATCTGACACAAATCTAATCCTAACATTTGCAGCAATCCTTATTTGAATTAACAGGCTACCAGCAAAATAATCAGAAACCAAAGGTTTAATTTCCCCAACACTCCCATTCAAGCTTTAACAAACATGTTTGTTATACAACATTCATTGAAGGAATATTATTAAAACCTCACACTATTCCTCTGAAGCAGGGATGATTTAGACCATTTCCACTGAAGAGTAAAATGTGGGGCAGAACAGATAACTGACCAGCTTCCAGCCTGGTAAAACACTGGCTTTGACACACCTGCCCTGCCTTCCAGCTCAGACCCAACACAATCCTTTAACAGCAAAGTTAGAAACAAAACTTCCAAATTCTTTCATTTCAGTTTCCTGAAGTTCCTCAGCTCCCATAGTACTAGGAGAGAAACAAAAGAAGAAACACTACACACATACGTTAAGAAGAAAAGTGATGCTTAAGGAAACTAACATTTGGCATACACACTCACTTCTAAATTCCCACTTAAATATCAACTAATGATTCAATGTTTTCACTCTTACAGTCCAAAATGGATGTTTCAGTCTTGTTATCCGAATAAATGCAAAGTATATTCAAGATGCTCCTAATAGGCTACTTATATGTATAACAGCTAGTTACTGAGCATAAAGCTGAAATCATCCATATAGTATTGAGACCCAAGCCTCACATAAGCCAACCATCAAAAATGCATTCAAAATTGTACTCTTAAGACCTTCGTATTAGCCAGCATCTGCTTTGCAACACAGAGCAAAGTAAAAATGTGTGCCAAATGCTGTGTCTGGAAGCTATCAGTGCAGCTCAAAGTGCTAACAATTCACTTCCCCTAGGTCTCCAAGTAAAGCTCTGAATGACCAGCATCCTTTGTGACAAAAGCATGGGGGGTTCCCAAAGTTTCTCCTAAGTAGCAGATATTACCAGAAGAGATCCTTTGAACTGCCAGACTACAGAAGAGTACATAAAGGAAAGCCTAACATCACATTGTGAATACTATTTATATTTATACCCTGCCCTATCCAGAAAGGCTCAGAGCAGCTTATGCACATTACACATCTATTATAGATAAGTGTATCACCTCTTGCAGCTACATCAAGAAACCATTAGACCAGGCCTCTTTAAAACACTACAGTATATACAAAGGGTCACCTGTCCCAAAGTGAGGCAGGAGAAGCTAAAGCAATATTGTTTATGTAACTGAACTAATGTAGCAGAATATATGAGAGAAATTAATCTTTTTTGTTGTTGCAGTCTGTCAACGGGGCACATAGCTTTTTGGAGTGCTGTTGTCAAGACAAATGTTAGAAATGAAAACGGCCTTTTATTTTTTGACTGCTTAGTTCTTGAGCACTATTGTAGATTGTTAAATAGCCTTTCCTTTTTCAATTTGCTGGTGTTGGTGGCATTAGTTTATTTTCTTTTTAAATTATCTGACAAGGCTACCAGGAATGTTCAAAAAGGGACCACTTGCTATTTGATAAGCGTAAAACATACTTATAATCCTTACATGACATATAGAGAGATCAGACATGTAATCAATTGACCTGTACCATGGCAGTTATTTGCACGAATGCATGAGTGAAATGTTGCTTTAAGGTAGGTATTTGCAGTAAGATGTAACTGGTGTGGGTGATATAAAAATCAGAACCCTTGGCATGTTCCATGTTTTTGCATTGAGAGAGAAATATTTTCAAAATACTGTTTTCAAATGTTTTGTGTTGTGAGCACACCTATTCCTTCTGTCAATGGCTTAGACATGCAAATAACTTTTTTAAAAAAAGTTATGTCAGTTCATCTGTAAACCCCCCCCCCACAAAAAACCCCCACAAAAATGTTTTGTTGTTGTTACATCATCATGAAGATTTACTGACTTGCCGTTCATCTGATGCACGAGGACCTTAAAAATGTTTGGAAAAGCAAGCTGGTTCCCTGCCTTTTTAACTCTGTCTTTCATGAATCATTACTGTTAACACTTTTTGGGCATTGTCATGAAATGTTCTCTTTCTTTAAAAAAAAAAAACAAAAACAAAAAAACAAAAAAAAACCCAACCCCAAACCCCAACTATAAAACAGTCTTCAAGGACAAAATATCTAAGTGAAACTAGAAAGAAAAGCCCCAGCTACAGTCTTTTTTAGGCTGTTTCTTAGCATGAGAATTGGAAAGATGATGGAAAGGGTATAAGAAGGAGAAAAAATGAAAGGAAAAAAAAGGGGGGGAACAAAGAGTGTTATTTTGTTCCTCAAGCAGATTATTAAAGAACCATCAGTATCAATGAGTTTAAAAACATTTTGAACAAATCTGCTCGTGAAAGTTGTCAGCAATAGCACCGGGGGCTTACGTCTTCCCTTGCTTTACCATTCTGCAGACAACAAAATACAAACCTTCATACTACTGTAATCATATTCTACAAATGTTCAAGAAGGGAGCTCAATCTATACAGCCTTTCAGCTAATTGAAAGAGCATGCCACTGGACTGCAACTGTAAGCGCGCAGGAGACAGGAGAGACCTGGACTGGAACAATGAGAAACTTTGTATTCCCTGAGCCACCTATTTTCTAAACAGCACAAATAAAGAGACATTAAAATGTATTAAAAAAAATGATGACTAGCTTTTTACTCATTCCCTGTTCATTCAAGCACCCGAAAGCATAAAATTCTCTCATGATGTTGACTCTACATTAGATACTACAGGAAAGGAAGTTTTATGGCAGTGCCAGTAGAGATAAACTAGTTTAACTAGACTTCATCACAGCCAGGATTCCATTAACACTGATGAAGGCAGAATTAAAACATTCTATCAGTTTTATGAAATCCCTTCAAAATTGCCCCACCCCACCAGCACAAAGCCCTAATTTTGCAGTAAACTCACAGTTGGACTTAAAAAAGTGCACATTCAATTTTCTGTACATTAAGCTCTGAAAATCAGGTCAGCATTAGTGGATTTGATCCTTGAACTCTCACCAGACAGTTAGCTAATGCTGAAAAGACAGCATCCAGACATGCAGGGGTGTGTGTGCTTGCAGCGGCACAAACTGCTGCAGCGCAAGCCCCTGTATATGCACTTTGTTGCACGGAACAGGCAAACTGCTTACCTAGCTCCTTACAGCTTTTCAGCCAGGGAAAGCTAGAGGCACTGGTGCTGGCCCCAGCAATCTTACCTGGTAGCCTGGAGCAGCAGGGGCACAGGCTGGGCAGCACAGAGGCTTGGCTGGCAGCCAGACCATTGCTCTGGATGGTCTGGCCTCCATGTGTACCAAGACATGCTTGTTGTGTGCGCATTGTACTGCTGTTTGTTCCTTTTTTTTTTTTGCTACTGGGAAACCCCAGTAACAAGTTTTGGTCTCATGCAGTCTGGGACACATTTTAACATTCTCAGCGTGCGGTTTGTGGTGCCACAAAGATCTGCAGCACCATGAACTGCACACCCCTGCATATCTGGGTGCAGCTTAAGTGTCAATGATTCACATTATCTGGCTGCAAATATGTGCCTTGTTTCATTCCTTCAGAGAAACTCAGCACATGAGTGAAGATGGACATAATAGTGCAAATTCTGCATCTCTGACTGTCAGCACTTGCTTCACAATCCCATCCACATAAGTTACAGCCTGTTCTAACTTACCCTGTCTGGCTACTGTGTAAAACACCATGTCAGATATGAACTGTGGTAGCACAGATTCCTTCTACTTGACAGCTCAGGAGAAGAGACTGCTGTGGAAACTGTGTATGCCAGCTGAGCTCTCTCCTGCACTGGGAGAATGATCAGCTTGCCAATTAAGGGTTAGATATAGCTAACCAAATAGTGCAAAATAGCTGAAACACAGAGAAACCAAGCCACAATTCCATAAGTTGATGCAGAACTCCATGTAGGTGGTTATCATATATTTGCATAGCAAAATGGTTTCCCTGTATTAAAAACCATCGTGCAGCCTGGTATACTGAATCATAACAGAGCTGTCAGTGTTGCCATACAGCAGCTAAAGTTTTCCTGAGTATCTCCTGATATCTCCTGATATTTAAAAAGGTCAGCTTTTTGGCTAAATCTCACCAAAATATTTTTGGTTTTGATATGTATGATCTTAAAATGTGAAAGCAATGATTATGTACCATGCCAGCCTCTAGACTTCAGATTCTAGGCCTGGATGGTTCCTTGTTCAATCTTGATCAATATACCAAAACCCTGTTCTGAAAGGAACACTTCCAGGGATAAAAGAATTAATCTGTTTCAATGGGTGTTTAAATTCCCATTCTCTGTCAACATAATATTTGAGTTATTTATTATTAGCAGTACAGCAGCAACCATAGACTCTGAAACAAAACTGGGGTCCCACTGAATTAAGCACTAAAAAGACATGCACAGTGATAAACCTCTGGCCCCAAAAGCTAACAAGTTTGATTTACAGAAGATGAAACAGGCAGCTGATAATGAAGGGGGTGGGAGGAGGGGGGAAGAACAATGGGAATACAGCACACTGCAGGTAAAACAGATGGGGGGAGGGGGGAAGTGTTTGCATCTCGGGGGCATTTTTAAACAAACAGAAGGGTATACTGAATAATAGTTTGTGCATGCCCAGGCTGCCCTATCACAAATAAACACACAGTCTGACACTACCAACTCATTTCACAACCACCAAACAAGCCTTCAGCTAGAAAGTACCTTAACTTACTATGGTCTTTTCTCATGTTTGAACTAGGAAGCTATAGGTAAGAAACTGTATCTCACTACTAATCATGTGGGTCATTGAATCCCATTATCCAATTACATTAGGAACAAAAAAAATAAAAGTGAGTGCAGCTGACACTTAAATTGGTTCTTTTAATTGGTTGAGGGGGGGCATAAGAAGAATAAATAACTTTCACCCAAAAGCTGCAAAATGAATTTGAAACTTAAAAAAACCCCCAACCAACAAAACCCAAACCCCCAAAAGTTCATTGCTGGCTATGCACAGTATTTTCAATTTCCCACTCAGAACTGTGACCCACAGGCAAACCAGGTGCTTAAAATATAGACTTCACGCATTCTGACCATCCAGGTTGAGTGTCTGGAGGGTAAAAACAAATAAAAACAGAAATCAAAATTTGTACAAGAGGTGACATCTTTTCTTGGATCAGGCAGATATTTGCAACCAAATAATTGTATTTATTTGCAAATAGATACAATAATTTGTTTGCAAATATCTAGTTGATCTAAGAAAATATATCACCTCTTCCATGAGTTTTGATTCCTTTTGCCTCTAGACCAATATGGCTACAACCTGGATACCTGACACGCAAATAAAAACAGAGCAGTCCAAATTGAGCCTTCAAACCCAAAACACCAGAAGTTCCATAACTCTAGACTATGACCCCACTGTGTTGCTCAAAATGTAGACCACTCTGCTCAAAGACTGCTGAAGGATATTGCCAGCCCCGATTTAGTTTAACCTCAAGCCCAGTAACTGTTTTATTTCTCCACTCTGTCTCAGAGCCACAATTTCTCTGCTTAGAAATCCAACCAGGACCCGGCAGAGCTATGCAGTGCTAGGAAATCAACACAGCACCCAAGGGGGAAGCTGCATCCAGAGGCAACATGGACAGGACAGAACCTCCACCGACGGCAGGATGCTGCTGGTACCCCCCCCAAGGCTGTGGTGTCAGACAACCACCTCTATTTCCGTGACCCTACTCGGAGGTCCTGCTCCCAGCTCAGCAAGCCCCAGCCCTGCTGGGAAGAGCATCCTCCTCCAAAACCAGAGCTGCCCCCAAAAAAGGGAATGGGGGAGAAGTGATGCCGCAAGGGAGGTACTTACCCGGAGCCAGGCTGAGAGCTCCTGCCGAGGGTACAGCAAGGGATCTCCTCCTTGCACTGGCATCTCTGCGCCAGCAGGCTCAGGAGGAGGGAAAAAAAACAACTTTCCACTGTGCTCCCCCCCTTTCCAAACTCTTCTAGGGGGGCGGGGGAGCACTTAGCTACTCTTTGCTGCCCTCCATGCACTCAGATGGCAGCTGCTTTGGACTGCAACCTCCCGCCAGCTTCCCCCCTGCCCCAGCTCCTTCCAGTCCTGCCAAGCTCCCAGCCAGCTCAGCTACCCCAGGGCAACCCTGTCCAGTGCCACTTCCATTCGCTGTGCAGGGGGGAAGGGGTGGTCGTACCCCCAAGCCCTGTTTGTATCCCCAAGCCCTGGGTGGCGACAGCTCCAGCCTGAGGAAAAGGGGGGTCAGGGCACAAAAGGAGGTGGGCTGAACAGAAAAGCGGGTGGGTTGGGGAGTGAGGAGATGCATTACAGACCTGTGCCCTCCCCCCTGCAGCTCCGAGTGGTTTGGTCCTGGTGGAACCCTGTGCGGCTCCCATTGGAACAGGGCTTCTTCCCCCTGCAAGGGTGGGAGGGGGGTCCCCCTACATGGAGGGCAGGGAGGGCTTGAAGGAGGCCCTCAGTGCACCAGTTCCACAGCCGCTTCCTCCCCCTCGCAGGCCAGGCCACCCCATTTCCACGAAAAACGGCCCAAGGAAGTTTGCAAAGTAATTAGCCGCACACAGAGAGAGAGAGAGAGAGAGAGACTGCCCGTCCAGCCCTGGGCAGTGCTGCACTGAAGCAGGAAGAACAGCTGAGTCAGAGACAAAGCAGCTACTCATGATGAAACCCCAGAACAATCAGGCCACTTTGTATCAATGAGACTGAAGTTGAGAAAGGAACCAGGAACCACAACTAAGGAACTGGGAATTGGGAATCCCTAATCCTGGGAATAAGGGAATCCTTATTTTGGGAATAAGGAACCAGCTTCAGCTTATTTTGCCCCACAACAGCCATTCCTAGGACAGGATCTTAAAAGCATTTTACAATCAGCAGCCAAATCAAGACTTCAAAAAGGGCCCCTGGGAAGCATGGGACTATTTTTTTTTCCATGCCCATTAGGTAGAGGAGTATGTCCGTTCTACACAGCCGAAGAGACAGAGGTATAGGAAAATGAAATGATTTACCCCAAGACAAAATAAAACAATCAACCTGTAGCACCCTCACTGGCAGAATATTGCAGGAACACTTATTGCAGTACAGCCAAAAGCGATTTGATTAGTTATTAGGCAGATGAGGTTCTTTGGGCAAATCTGATATCTTTTATTAGACCAACTCAAAGTTATTCCCAGGATAAAGGATTCCCAGGATAGGGATTCCCGATGCCCAGTTCCTGGTTCCTTTCTCAGCTTCAGCCTCACTGATACAAAGTTCTCAACTCAAAATTGGTCTAATAAAAGATATTAGATATACACAGAGACCCTTGTCTCCCTATGTCCTTAGACCAACACGACTACAACCTGTATCCCTGTTGACTGGTTATTTGCATTTTATTTCTTGCAAATTACTAACTTGAAAGCTAGTACAGAGCTCTGCAGTTCTCAGCCAAGGTGCTGCAACACCCTGACATACTACCAGATCCTCTGAAGGGTGTCAGGATGCGTGAAAAGATAAGTGCAGGCTCAGGTTTGTCCCTGCCTGGACCATCCCCTACACCCACCATAAGGAGTTAAGCACTATAAAATATATAAATTAGATCTTTACATTGAGCAGCACCCAATTCACAAAAGTTATGGAGGGTGGAGCCCACTGAAGGGTGGCTCAAGTCCAAAAAAGATTGAGAGCCACTAATATAGATACCCCTCTAGCATGTAAATATCTGTCTGCCTGTCTGGAAACACTGTTTCCTTCCCTGCACTCCTATTACCCAAATCTTCTGTAGTCTTAAATTATGTGTATGGTACTAAAAGTGTATTCTCTCTCTCCCCCACCCCCCCTTTCAAATCAGTATACTTCTGATCTCACAAACTCTATGCTCCTGATATGGGCCACATGTCTCCCTCCATTTTCAAAACATCTCCTAATGATTATATGAAAACCAGTGGGACTGCATTTTTAACCACCATCTGACATTCACAGTGCTAGCACATGGTAACTTCTTTCCTATTAATCTTGTACAAGATGATATTCTTTATTCATCTAGACTACAAGGCAGGGACCTGTATAAGGATAATGGCATCGCCACTATATTCATTCCCCCAAAATGCTTTCCAACAGCACCCTTAACATTTTACGCAACAGTTGACACTTCAAAGTTATTGTTTTCCTGCCAAACTAATACATCACTTCTGAAGCAACATAGGAAGTTTAATATTTCTTTACAATAAAGTGTCATCTAGAAGTTACTCTTCTCTGCATCTGAAACAATAAACAACCACTCAAAATCTAGTCATTGTCATTGGACAAATAAATTTTCCCGTCAAGTCAGGGGCTGACTGGGCCAAAACAGGATTGTAGATATGCCAGTATTTATAGAACACAAGTATACAATGAAAGACCATATTATCTCTACATTATAATATATTCAGGAGGCTGCAAGAACTAGAATGAGATGGACAGAAGCATTGTAAAGAGGGAGACTGGCAGAAATGAGATCACACTGATGCATTTAAAAATAAGATTTCTTTTTTAGCAGTTCTACCATTCAACCAATGCAACAGTGCAACTCCAGAAGAATGGGGCAAAAGTTAGTTGCAGAGAACTAAAAGCAAAATATAAAGGGGTAGAAACATTTTTGGACAAAAAGCCTTGCCTTTATTATTCAGCTGTTATCTTTTCTTTCTTGTATAGCTTATAGATTTGTATAGCTCATAAGTAAAGGGAATATACAGCTATGCCAACACTTTGAGTGCAGACAGCATAATCATTTGTATGGAGTTCTCACAAGCTTACAGAGAAGACTGAGTCTGTGTTTCAAGCCTTATAAACCATTTTTTTCCTAACCTAGCTGACAAATTTCTCTTTCTAAACTGCCCTTAATTTAGAAAACTGCTATCCAGTAATTTCCTGAAAAGGGAAAGATTCAGAAAGAAAACTTGAATTTAGAATACAAGCTTGTTTTCCATTTGAAAGAACAAAGAAGAATTCTGAAAGAGCCAGGCCTACACTACCCTCTCTCACATCAGGCCAGACAGAGCTCATCTTTACTACACATTACATTCGGGTTTAACCACAGGTTTCCTTCTAACATGCTCCGTGTTCACATATCCACAACAATCCCCTTCAGCAATGCTATACAGCAAAGCAGCCACTACCTCTAGAGCTAGAAAGAAGGCAGACCGTGAAGTAGCTAGTTAATGCAAGCATGCAAATATGAAGAACTGCTGCCATGTGCTGTTACCACAGAGTCATACTGACCCTTCAGTCTTTTCCTAGAAGCCTTCTGAATGGCCATCAATCAGCCTTTGCTCAGCTCCCTGTTTGCAGTTTACAGTTTACTACTTTCTGCCTGAAACAATAGATTGCTATTAGAGAGTGAAAGTTTACTGTTGATGGCAATCATAATCCCTCCTACAGATTACACAGGACACTGTACGGAGGATTTACACTCCAAAGCATCTCTCTATTCCATCTACTGCTTTGTTTCAAAAGGGAGAAAAGATAGCTACTATACTGAGATGAGCAGTCCCACAACACCCTGAGAACTAAGTGACCCAGACAGTTACAGTGCTGACTCTTAGAACATGTTCACAGATGCATATTCGTTTGTTGCCATGACCAGATACAGCATCACTGCTTACCTAAGGCCTTGTGATTATCATGGGCTAAACTCCTGGGAGTGAGTTACCCTGTGGTTAGACTGCAGCGAAGACTGTCGTAATTTGACACGTTCCATTTTAGATACCTCCATTCCGCCCCCTCTCTTCAGCTGACAAGCATGGTATGGCTGCTGTTCCTTGCTGGGCTCTCTCTGAGGCCCAGGCAGAGTCAGTTAAGATCCTATGTTCTCCCTATAGCTCCCATAAGGCAATGGAATAGCCAATGCTACTTTTCTTCTACTGGGGACTACTACCAAGCAAGGAAGTGACAGCATTCCTAGTTTTCACCAGAGCTGCTTATGGGGAAAGCAGTTGCTTCCTCCCAATAGCGAGGGAACTGAATCAAAGCAATGGGGTACACCTCAGTAAATGTATTATCAATGTAAAAATCAAAATACATGTTTTCTCATTAACACAGTCATGCACAGGAGTGGGGGGGGATGGTACAGTTACATCCTGCTTTGATTCCTGGTCCACCCAACCTTTAAAACCAACTGCCTGGGAGAGACAGCAGCATTTTTATTCAGGCAGCAGTGACAGAGTCATTTGACTTCATGGCTCATTATAATCTACCTGACTGCTGCTAATCTTTCTTCACTCCATAGGTGTTAATGGCCCTCTCTCCTCTTTAACAGTTTTGATGTTCCATTAATCAAGTTACCCTTTCTTTTGAAATTTTCCTATTAGGTATTCCTAGTGATATTTCTCATCCCTGCAGACTGTTTTCAGTTTTAGGTAAAAACCTTAACTTAAGTGTAGGAATATGAATGCACATGTGGAAATGACTGCCAGTGAAGTGTTGAATGCACTGGGAAGATGCTCAACAAAGCAAGATTTTATTTTACAAACCAGAATAAGAGATGTATGTTTAACTCTAATGATTAATCAAACAATATCTTTGTACTATTTTTGCCTACCTTGCTATTTAAATAAAAAAATATTAAGCTAGCAACCTAGTATGCATTCCAATAAAGTTAATTGGTTTTTGCTTTGATCTTAAACTGAATAATATAACACTGGACCTCTGGCATTTATTAATATGTTCTAGATTATCTTTAACTGAAGAAAAGCAGGTGTTGTGTTACATATGACAATGTACCACTATCTGCACCCCACCTCAATTCTGTCAAAATCCTAGATCCTTAAAAACCATAATCCAGAACCTCAAGAACCACAGATGGCTTCCAGGCTGGACAACATACACAAGTGTTAGGTTCTCAAAGCACTGGAAGCCTGCAGGAGTACTTTTTTCTTCAGCAGAACTGG
>NW_017729024.1:104309087-104312607 GCF_001723915.1 Gavialis gangeticus
GAAGCGCTACAGGGATTTGGGAGCGGGGCTTAAGGGGTTGGAAGCCTGCAGGAGTACTTTTTTCTTCAGCAGAACTGGATGCCCTGCTGGCACATAAACTAACTGTGAAAATGGTTAACTGGGAACACTTAGGTTCCAATGTTATATGAAATATTGCAGTGGTAAAAGGTTATGCAAGTGTGGAAACAGCATTCAAAGTATTCTAATTGTCTGCTGTAAAGGGTGTAGACGTGACCTCTATGAATCACAGTTTAAACAATGAAATCATTGTTTCACATGCCAAGCAAGACAAAGCAGTCATCACTGTGACTCTTGCGTGTACATGGGCATTTCACAGAGTGATATTTTAAAATCACTCTGTCAGGGGAGAAATAAACATTATTTAACTATCTGACAAGCCTGAAAATAACTTACTTGATAAATACATGTTGTGTGTTCTAGTTTAAATAATCAAAGCAGACATTGTTTGCCTACAATCAGCTTCAATTTACTTTCTAATTTACATTCTGTGTCACAGTAATTTGGCCAGATTACTTGGTGCATCATGTGTCAATCAAGCGAAGAAAAAATGTCTTCCACTAATTATCAAATGTTATTGTGAATGAAGCAGTTGTGCAGCTAGCAACTTCAGCAAGAGCAACACTCAGAGCTGTATAATTTATAATAATCAGAACATAAGCATGCATGTGCACACACACACACACATGCACAAATAGTTCTGCCAACAGCAGCAGGTTGCAGTAATCCAAGCAAAGCGGCTATTTTTTGTGTTGCAACTCACTGGCTTCTCTAACAATTATAGTTAAGTATATTTATGAAGTAAATGATTGCACTAGGCAGTACTATGTATTAGCAAGATAAGGGGATTAGATTTTGACTTCATTAAGAGATGGTGGGAGCTCAGTACTATTCAAAGTTAGGCCAGATATTGCAGTGTCTAAACAGATGTAGAAGCTGATCTTAAGTATCGCACTTTTGATGATCATGGTCCAGAAAATAGGAATTCCACTTCCAGCTCTTCCTCAGATTTCTGATACAACCTTAGGCATTTCATTTATCATCTTTGTATTCCTACATTACACAAAAGAAAACCCCAAAACAGTTTGCCCAACCTTAAAGGATTCATTAAGTTCAAACATCTCACTATCTGTATAGCAATTTGGAGCCTGAGGAGATATTGAGCATAATCTAGTGCAGGAATGGTTAAACAGGTAAACTGCATAATGCCAAATGCCTCACTTATTCCACATAAAACATATCATACAGCAGCTGTCCTTATCTTTAATATAGAGATGCAATCTGCATACTACAGGTCCCAGTACGATGTCCCACATTGTTTGTATTGAACTGGAACATTTTACATTATATTCTTCAGCCCAGTTTTCCCACCTGTAAAATGGAGATAATAGTACTAGGTCTTTTTTGGAAAAAGTATTGAGATCTAATAATGAAACACACTAGCTATCATTAGTATCATTATTGAATACACTGCAATTCTCAATATTCTGATTAAGAGTGGGGACCAGTTTCAAAACCACAACGATCACATGCTTGCTTGTCTCAGAAATCCTTAAAAAGGGCTTATTCAATGTACATTGCAGACAAAACATCTTTCAGTTTGACTGGTTTAGATAGACTTTTTATGGAAATAGTCCCTTCAAAATTGTTTTGTTTGCTCTGAGCATCTCATTTTCTTTTTTCTCCTCCACACGTCTTGACTATGCACACATCTGCTAAACCATTAAGAGCCAAAGATTCTAATTTATTAGCTTCCATTACTGCTAGCAAATAAAACCCACTTCAGACACTTCTCCTCTGCAATTAGTTTTTGGTCACAAACAGAATAAGGCAATGTGATAAAGAGGAAACAAAGACCCTGTTCTCAAGTGGAAGGAAACACAGAAAGCACACAACATACAATATTAGCTAAATTGTTTGTTTTTAAATGTTATTTCAAAGAACACCTGCAAAGGAAGCGAAATAAGTCCCATCAGTCATTAGCAGTCCCTAATAGCACTAAATCCTACTTTTCAACTGTGCCTCTCTTTCCTCCTTGCTATTCTGTTTTTTAGGGTGAAAATTACAGTTGTACTTTTCTACCATCTCCAACCTCCCTCCCCCCCACCAAAAAAGAAAGGACGGCAAGAAAGCACTGCCTGCCTTGCCTTGGGAGATGAAAGCATCAGGATACAACCTTGTTGTCTATAGCAGAGGAGATCCTATTTCAGTCTTTTCATTCAGAACGTTCTTACCTAGTACATACCCGCACTAGAGAATTAGACACAAACCAGTCCACCCTCAGTTTTACTAACTCAGGTAAAACTGCTGAGAGGCCCTACTGTAGACAATGCTCCAATTACTAGATGCATTTTATTTAAACTATCATATTAATGAATAAAATTATCCTAGTCATTTGGGTCTTGTCTATAGCAACTCCCACTAATTCAGCTGAACTGATTATGACACTTGGGGCTTTGGGGGTTAAAATTCACTAACAAAAAACAATGTTAAAAAAAAAGATGCTTTAATGAAGGCAGAGACTGCATCTCGGCTTGCATAGCTAAGAACAAAACAGGATCATATTCTTAATGTACACTGCACATTACTTTTCCTTCTCTCAGTTGTTGCAAAGAGTATTTTTTCCATTTCCTGGAAAGCAGAAGGAGATCGCTTTCCTTCCTACTCCTTCACCAAAAGCTTGTTGCTTTCTGTGAATAAAAACATAATAGTTAACAGCTAGCTTCCAAAGCTCAAAAGGATCAGCATTTTTGTTGTTCTAATCTCCCTCTCCAATACACCTGGCCAAGACCCCCTCTCCCTCAAGAAAAGAGAAAGAGGGAAGGTGGCAACAGTAGCTCAAGCCATCCATATCAAAGCTCTTTACACATTTAAAATGGTACAACATTTCTAAGCAATGAGTAGCTTTGTTAGGGATACTGACAAAAAGCAGAACAAAGGTCCCACTAGTTCACACTAAATCATTGTTAGTATTGATGATGAGTCCCCAGCTTAGACAAAGCTAATATTTCATTTCATTTCAATCCTGGAGCTTTAAAGGAAAGGCTGTCACCTCATGTCATCTAGTTTAGTTTCCAGAGTATTAAACCGGACAAATTAGAGCTTTGGTGAACAATATGTTATCCTCAAGAACATGGTGGATTGACTGCTTAGCGCAGGGGTGGGCAAAATACGGCCCGTGGGCTGGATGCGGCTCGCAAGCCCCCTAAAAACTTTAGAAAATTAATATTTCTCTCTTTGGTTCCTGTCAAAAATGACAGGAACCAAGGGCAGTAGGACCCAGGGGAAGCCCAGCGGACTCCCACAACAGCAGGACCCGCCTGGCTCTGCCCTGCATCTGAAAGCCCCTGCAGGGGCTTCTGGCCTGGGACCACATGGCTGCCCCATGCCAGAACCACAGGTAAGGGGAAAGCGGGGGAAGGGTAGGGGAGGTCCCCAGCAGGGAAGAAGCCTGGGAAAAAGTGGCCTGGGGAAAAGCTGAATGGGGGGGGGGGGGGGGGGG
>NW_017729024.1:104312824-104329358 GCF_001723915.1 Gavialis gangeticus
TGTGGGAAAAGTTGAAGGGGGGGGGGGGGGAGTGGCCCCTCTCCTGCCCCATGGCTGGTGCCCCATGCTGCAGTTACTTGCAGCCCACCTGAAGCTGCCTGTGCCTGCTCAGGACAGCCTCCCACGGGCTGGAAGCAGCTGCAGCAGGGAGTGCCAGCCATGGGGCGGGGGAGGAGCCGTTCCCCCCCACCCCAGCACTCAATTTTTCCCTGGGCTCCTTTCTGGTGTGGAGGAAAGCAGCCCCTCCCCACCCTGTGGCTGGCACTCCCTGCTGCAGCCACTCACAGCCTGCGCAGGGCTGTCTGGAGCAGGCACAGGCAGCCCCAGGTGGGCTGTGAGCACCTGTAGTTCAGGGCGCCAGCTATGGGGTGGGTGAGGGGCCCCTTTCCCCCCCTCCCTGTGCTCAGTACCACCTTGTAACCCGACCACACTGCCAGCCTGGGCCCTGCGTGGCTCCGGACTCGCCTGTCAGGGCTGCGTGTGGAGACAGCAGCTGCAGCCCCCCTGCTTGATGTGCTGGGCAGCGTTTGCCATTGCTGCCTCTGAGCTGACCAGTGCACAAGCTCCGGGCGGGCAGCAGCAGCCAATACTGCCCAGCACGGCAAGCGGGGGGGGGTCACAGCTGCTGCCACCACATACAGCCCCAACGGGCGAATCCAGAGCCAGCGTGAGGCCCAGGCTGACAGTGGGTTACAAATTGGTGCTGAGCACAGGGAAAACCAGCCCCTCCCTTGCCCCATGGTCAGTGCCCTGCGCTGTAGCTGCTTGCAGCCCACGTGGGGCTGGCTGTGCCTGCTCTAAACAGCCCCATGCGGGCTGCAAGCGGCTGTAGCAGGGAGTGCTGGGCATGAGTGGGGGAGGGGCCACTTTTCCCTGCGCTCAGCACCAGCTTCTTCCCTGCTGGCAAGCAGGGGGTCAGGGCTGTGCACTTCCCCCCGCCTGTACCATGGAGCTGGGCAGGCACTGGGATTGAGTGGGCAGGGAGCCAGCGGGAGCATGGGGCCTGCACCGGTGTCCCAGGGCCAGTGCCGGCGGGCCCAAGAGCAGAGTGGCAGGAGCACAGGGTCCCAGCTGGCAGGGGCTCTATGGAGCCGGGCCAGCTCCCTCCTCTCCCTGCTGGTGCAGCCCAGCCTGGCTCCACAGACCCCTGCCAGCTTGTGCCCCACTTTGGGCCCCACTGGTGCTGGCCCTGGAACATTGGTTCCAAGACATTGGAACACTGGTCCCAAGACGGTGACCAGGGGACCAGGCACTTGTCAAGTGGTGGTGCACCTGTCAAGGGGCGGGGCTAACCATGCGGCCCTCAACAGTCTGCCAAAACTGGGTAAGCAGCCCTCCACCCAAAATAATTGCCTGCCCCTGGCTTAGCGCATATAGTAGGCGCCCATGTTTCTAAGAATACCAATTACTTTTTTAGATGAGGTACAAATTAATTTTCACCATGAATCATGCTAGTGTCATCAATTACGAAGATGCTATTGCTTATGCTTCTTCAGAATTACTGTATTTATTACATTTTACAATCAAGCTGAACCTTCATTCGATACTCTCTCCAAAAACTACTAGGGGCAAGGTTTCAAAAGCAAAATATTTTAAACTGCCAAAAGAGATTATCTTTACCCAAATCATCAGAGGCCTTGTATTATGCATTACCAAGTGTTCAGTATACCAGTGTGAACTCATTCTTGATTGCTATGCAGTTTCCCTGGGATTCCATCTGCTCACATCAGCAGCTAAAGACCACAGCTGGATAAATCCACAGCCAAAGGAATGACTGACAAATTGGCATGTAGTAGCCACACTGTTTTACAGGTTTCAGGTGGAGGACCGGTTTTAGCTGATCTTATGGGCTTTTGATTCATACCTGGTGAGGGACGCTGATTTTTAATGCTCTCTGTCTGTTTCCAGTGAAATGTTTGGAGCGGGAGGTAGAACTGTGCTCCCAGTCCCACTCACAAGGGGATGGTAGTGCAGTAGCCTGTTCCCTGCAAGAGAAAATCCTGTTGAAGTTAAGCAGCAGCAGGAAGGGTATTTCTGAAGCCTGCAATACTGAATTCCAACAGAAAGGGAAATGTATTCAGTTCCTTCTAAATCAGTTCAACATGCTTAAACTGTGCCTGGATGTGAAGTGGAAATGGTGTCAGAAAAGGACACTTAGCATTATAATAATAAGCATTACAACCATAACCAGGTTCAAAGTCCCACTGTGGTAGCCATTGTATAAACACATAGTAAGGGACAGACCCTTCTGACAGATTCCAGTTTAAGTAGGCAAGACAGACATGCATTGGTAGAAATAGAACACATGTATCCACATAAGGCAGCATATAAAGACAAAGTGACTTGGCCAGGGAAGTCTATGACAGAAATGAAAATGGAATCCAGATTCTGTACCTCCCGGTGCTATGCATTAACTATAAAGCCAACCTTTCTCTTTAGAGCATTTTTAAAAAAACGATTTGTTTAGTTAACAATGATTTGGCAGAGATGAACCCCCTGATCTTTGTTCCTGTATATGGATTTGTTATGTATACACCCTCCTGGTTAAAAATCACCATGTCTAGCTAACAAGAAACACAGGGTGACATAATTTAAATAAGTCCTTAAGCTTTTTATTTTAATTTTGAAACCATGTTGTTTTTTTGATGTAGCTTTATAGTGTTTCGTCCCGCCCTGTTAGAGCATAGCTATGTTGAGGTACCAGATTTATAAAAAAGACATTCAAAGACAAATCTCTTTGGTCTTGTTTACAGTTCTAAAAACTCATTTTAACAAGAATACTTTTTAGGCCTAAAATTCACTGGTGGCTTGTACTTTCCTCCTTGCTGCCCCTCCAGCACAAAAACATTCCTCAAGAGTCAGAGAAGTATTGTTTTAGTCATGGTTTAATTTTGTAGTTCCAGGACAAGAGGACACTGTGGTGTGTGCTTGACTGCCTTCAAAGAGTAGCAAAACATGCATTATGGACAAGTGTCAATGTTATTGTTACAGACTGCACACACCCTATGACTTATTCCCAGGAAGCAGCACAAGAGTTGTATAAGAACAAAACATCATAACTGTCCTTTTGGCTCCCTATGAAGAGGTCAGCCATTATAAAAGCCCCAAAGGCATATAAAACAAACAGGAATGGTCAAGAGAAAAAAAAAGTGGACTAATGCCTTTGATCTTGAAACGAAAATAAATACATGATCAAAATACCTTGGATTTCTTCACACCCACCTCCCTTAAGAATCACACTTGATTTTTTCATTTTGATTATTTTTATTAGCTCTCTCTCAGCCGGGTGATATTAGAGGTGACAGCACATAATAAGATAGTTTGTTTTTAGTTAGATGTTTAAACAAAGTGTGATAAAAAAAAATTAAATCCCCAAAGAAATGTGGAAAAGAAATGTGTATAAGAACTGTTATATGGTGGGATTCCCCCAACCCAGAATCTTAACCACTGGAAAAAATACATATATAACTGATTTAAAAATGATATTTTCTTTCCCCCCCCTTTTATCTGTATAGTCTGGTTTCCATACAGGTATTAACTAGAAGTTCATTATCAGCTAATATTGTAAATATTTATACCCACAGATTTATTAACCTGCAGCTGAAGAACATTAGGACAGCCACTACTTGAAAAAAACAATCATCTGCTTCACAGTCCTGCCCCAAACTGTAGTAATAACTAATTCTGACTTTAATTCTCCAGGGTACATTTAAGTGCATCAGGATTTTTTTAAAGGACTAAAGCAAAGTTTTAAATACACTCTCAGCTCAACATGCTTTAAAAAAGTTTGAAATTTAAAGTTTGTAACACTGGCATCATGCCTGACTCCTGTGGGGGGCGTGGAGATGCATGATAAATGCTGCTGGAAAGAAAGGCAAACAGCATGTGGAAAAGACATAGCCAGCTGCAATTTGATACTAGCTAAGGCACACTTGTAGAGGCATATCAAGTATTCAAAGATGCAAATTTTCTATCAGGTGTACATGGTTTCCCTCTCCTAAATAGTTAGCTTCTTACCAAAGTCAGCTGCACTTAAAATTGTTTCTCAGGAGAACAAACACATTCCAAGAGAAGAGAGAACTTCAGGAAGAATGTGTAATTATATTCCAGCACTATTTGACAGCACATTCAAAGCAGCCACACAATCTTTTATCAGGGAGTAAGGAGCGGCTGCAAAACTCAAACAGATATGCCTGTAGGTACAGCTGTGAAACAATTGGAGGAAAAGTTACAGTTTGTGCAATTCTGTTATTGGTCAACTCTACATTGCAGAGAGGATCCCTGCCAAGAGACAACCTGTGTCCTGAGGCTAGGGAGAGGCTTTACACGTAAACCAGTTTAAGTGATCAGAAACTGGTTTAAACCTGTAACAGAACAGATGTTCAGTGCACGTAAACCAGTTTGAAAATGTCTGAAACTGGTTTGAGATAAACCTGGTTGAATGTAGTATCAGACTCAACTGCGTCAGACTTAATGTTTATGCAATGTCTGTCCCAGACCTAAAGGTCTAGTTGAAGCCCTTACCTGCAAAGGGTCTTAAATTTCTTACTGCTGTAGTGCCACAACAGCAACCCCAATGTAGGTAGCCCAGCTCTACTGTCAATAAAGGTGCTGGTATCTCCTAGTAGAAGCACGTTGCCTAAACCCAATCTCAGCAGGATTATATGACATGATGAAATTATGTGCCTTGTATACACACTGGTGTTCCCACAACTGCAACTGTCAAGAGAGCTACACTTCTAGGAAAGCTCAGCATAGACACAGATAAAAGGGACACTGTTGCATCAAATTGTATTCCAAGTGTAGGTTTGCATTCTTCTGCAGCATTCATGGTAGAAATTGTACAACATGCTAGTGGGGAATGCAATTAGAAACTATGAAATAAATACCTAGTCTATTTACATTCTAGTCTATTTAGTCTAAATAGCTAGTCTATTTACATTGCTTAGCTGGAGTGATACACAAAAAACAAAAACAACAGCATGAACAGAGAAAAGCAGGATTTTTAAAATCCTGCTTAACAGAGAACTAAACCAGAGTTACTGTCAACACAGTTCTTTTCCAAAATATATTTAACTCATCAGTGCCAAAGACAATCCAGAGTTCTCCCTCTCTCTTGTTCAGTTTTCCATAGACACTTTGCTAGTCTTTTTCATTGCAACTCAAAAGAGTTTAATTTACTGTCCTTTTAGTAAATTAATTTTGTTCTTGGAAATAAAGCTTATCTTAAATATAAGAGACTTTTGCTTTTAGTAGACAAAGAATGACAAAAGTACTGAAGAAATAAATATTTTCTTCTTCTAGGTGCTGCTAGATTTCTTAAACAAATGCTAAGGAATAAGTTTTAAATATTTACCACGGTAACAAATAAATGGAGAAATCAGGCTGCAAGATGCCCATTTAATTGGCCGTTGCAGGGAAGGTGCAGGAGCTTCTCTTTTCAATTCTTAAATCAGAAGTTTGCACAAAGTGTTATTACAGACAGCACTTCCAGTCACCATGCAAGCAGCAATGCTGGCCAAGGACACCACAAGTGTATCTCCAAAAGAAACTACATTCTACATCTGTTCTGTCATAACACCGTTTCGCTCTCCAAAATAGCACAACTTCCTATCTCTATGCATAGTTTCATGGTAAATGTTTGTCATTTGCAGTTACTCATTCACCTAACATGCAACACTCACCCTGGATGCTGCCAAAGGTTCGCATGTCTCCCCTCAGGAAGCAGTTCTCTTTTGTTAAGTGGGGTAATGCCAACTGCTGCTTCTAGAATGGTTATGTATTTCTTATATCGCATTCTGCCTCTTTCAGTGCACCACCAGTCAGGGTTCAGATGCAGCATCTGAAATCAGCTATCACACAGCTGAGCTACTGCTTTTTGAATCATGCTGCATGTTAGAAACTGGAGTAACAAAAATAACATTTTCAGAAGTGGGGGGAAGAAATGAAAGAAAAATTCCTGCCAGATTCCCCTGAAACGTCATTGTTATGCAATTCAACCGATCTTTGAATAAAGCCCTAATGAAAATGATTCAAGAGACAATCATGGTCCTAAGCCTGGCTCGAAAATGTATGCTCTCCAATTTACTAATCCTCAGATAAATCTGAGGTTTATAATCTTCCAAGTACTAATGGAGTGCTAGGTGACTTATCTCTTAAAATCAACTCAAGGGCTAGGAAAGATACATTCACAAAAATTGAGATTATTTCTGATGGCAGAACAAAAGGTACTCCCCTCACATACACACACTTTTTTCTTCTTACGCATACACAGAAAAATATGGCATGCAAGGGTTTAATTCAGCAGAAATGCTATTCAGGATTACATACAGTCTATTAAGAGATGGGAGGGAGAAGTGTTCACTTAACTGTTATTTGTACAGAATTAAGCAAGCTTGAGACCCCATTATAGTATCTTCTCTGGTTCTACACATAGCACAAATGGGCCTCATACAACAATCGAAGACATTTTCTCATTATCAAAATTATAACAACCAAGACAAACTGCTGTGCATACCAACAACCTCAGGTACATTATAAGGGTGTGAGTGGGAGTGATGGTGCCATTTCACATACATCAGGGTATTGCCAAAGTCTGAGGTTGAAATTGTACAGGGGAGATGGACATATTTGGTTCAAAAGAGATATACTAAGGCTACACATAGTCTGAACTAAAATGTAAATATTTACCTGCCTTTAATGTGCATTCACGATCATAACTGAGCAAAACACACACCTTTTTTTTTTTTTTAAGAAAGGGTGTGATGAGAAGTGTCCTGAAGCTACTGCCCAACATCTTCCTCCTTCTTATTGTTATATGTTGTGTTAATTGCTTCCTCTGTTCTGGTGTCTGCATGTTCAAGGGTGTAAATTTTCATTATATATGCAAGACATTTGGGAACTTTCAGGGTGAAAAGCACTGTCTTGCAAAACATTATATGGCATGTAAATGTAAGGCCATCCCCTGTCTTCAGCCTTTAACTACAGATCTTTTCATAATTCCTGGTAAGTCTCTCTTCCAATAATTTTCACTGCTATGTTCACTTTGTCAGACAGCTTTACTTATCTACACTGTGAGACACCAAAAGAGAAAACAATAATAATGAAGGTAAGTTTTAAATTCAGGACACCATGTCCGCTTCATTATTAAAGAGCAATTTACTGGATCAGACTCATACAGAAAGATACAGACAAGATTTAGAACCCAGTGATTCAAGGTGGAGTTTGTATAAATGATGGACACATGGAAATAGCAGTAATATTCCACCTAACTAGCTATACAAATGCATTGATTCCTACACTATACCTACCTATATCTGAATATATTTCATAGATGGGAGAGGCATATAGTCTGAGAACTTGCAATAGAATGGATTAATCAGATTTTTTTGGCTATTCAAAAGCTATCAGAAATTAAATCTTAGCACATCAACATCAGAGCAGCATTTTTCTAGAGAGAAAAAAAAATCTTCAAAACACAACAATCGTTCCCCCAAAAACTTAAATCTCTAGCTGTGCATCTTTGTCTAGAGTCAAACATGGGTTTTGTGGCAAGTGAATTACACACACATGCTTGCATAACCAAAAAAGCACTTAACTACAACTTTAAACATCTGTATACAAAAACATTAAGAAGATTAGGAAAATAAGATACGGCTAGAAGTCTGCAGGCACAGCTAACATCATGATGTTTGCACATAAAGCACTGCCAGCTCTACTGCCTGTGCCAGGATGGAACTAAAGCAGGAGACCTAGACCTGAAGTTACCTAGAAGTGTATTAATTTACTGCTTGTATTGAGGCAGTGAAAATAAATGTCTTCTCAGTTTTCATAGTCTAGAGTTATTATTAGATTTTGCCAAAATGATGACATTTATTTTCAAAAAGACACACAGAATTAAATACTGGCTCTATCTAAGGTCATTGAGAATTATCATTGATTTGAATACAACCAGGATTTCAGGCCTGCTATTTTAATTCAACAGTTTTCATTTTATTCAGAATATTTCTCCAAAGCAAAATCTCAAAACTAATAAGATCCTAAGCTGAGTGTAGAAATATACTAATGTCTAACTAATCTCTGGCTACAAGAGTCGGTAAACTTCCACTGTAAATGTTATCACGAATCTAGGTCCCCAGTGTTCATCTAGAGAGGTGCTTTGTGCCAGGTATTGACACACAGTGGTCCTAAATCTGGCAATTCCAGCCACTACATGATCTCCCATTTGTAAAGGGGAACTCCTGGAAGTGGAAACTGTATATAGATTTTGCCATTTAAAAGGGGGCTCAACAGGGGGCTTGACATGGAACTATAGACTGGTGAGCTGAACTTCCGTTCCTGGTCAATTGATAGGAACTAATTAAAATACAGGATTATCCATCATGTGGATAGATAGGATTTGCCAGGGAAAGAGTCAGTCTGGCTTTTTGTAAGGGAAATCATGCTTCATCAGTTTATTAGAGTTTTTTTGAGGCCTCAACAAATATGTGGATCAGGGTGACCCACTTGATATAGCAGACCTGGAACTTCAGAAAGCTTTTAATTAAGTCCCACAAAGGCTCCAAGTGAAACATGGTTTTCAGGGCATTAGAGGCAAAATCCACATATGGATCAGTAGCTGGCTGAAAGACAGGATACAAAAGTATCCAGCTGTCACCAGGGAGGGATGTAAGTAGTATGGTGTCGCTCCACCCGGGGTCTGAGTTGTCTAATGCATTCATAAATTATTAGGAAAAGGGGGGGTGGGGAGAGTACAGTGAGATGGCCAAATTTGTGGAGGACAGTTTGTGCAGGATGGTAAAAACAAAACTGACCAAAGAACTACAGAAGGATCTCATCTGGGGATGAGAGACAAGGTAGATGTTATATACCTAGACTTCCAAAAGGCTTTTGATCTAGTATCCCACGATATCCTTGTGGGAAAACTGGAAGATTGTGGGCTCAGTTGCTCGATGGTTCAGTGGGTGGGAAACTGGCTAGGGTAGGACCCAAAGAGTTCTCATGAACAGATCTGTGTCGTCCTGGTGCAAAGTGGCCCATGGTGTCCCTCAGGGGTCCGTGCTTTTCAACATCTTTATCAATGATTTGGATGGGGGAGTGAAAAACTCACTGGCCAAGTTCACAGACGACACAAAGTTATGAGGCAGTGTGGCCATGCCAGAAGATATGTTGCAGATACAGGCAGACCTGGACAGGCTCGAGGGCTAGGCAGACCAGAACCAGATGAAGTTTAACATTTCCAAGTGTAAGGTGCTCCATCTGGGGGCAGACAACCCTCAACATACATACAGGCGCAGTGGTGACGGCTTGTCTTGCACCATGGCCAAAAGGGACCTAGGGGTAATGATTTAGCATTGCATGAATATGAGCCATCAGTGCAATGTGGTCTCCAGCAGGGCAAACAACACGCTGGCATGCATCAGCTGATGCATCTTGTGTAAAACTAAGGAAGTAATACTCCCGCTGTACTCAGCGCTGGCTAGACTGCAGCTGGAGTACTGTGTCCAGTTCTGGGCACCGCACTTCAATAAAGACATGGCAAAACTTGAGAGGGTCCAGAAAAGAGCCACCCGTATGATCAGGGACTTGCAAGGCAAGCCATATAAGGAGAGGCTGAGGGACCTGGGCCTCTTAGCCTAAAAAAAAGAAGATTGAGAGGGGACTTGATAGCAACTTACCACTATATCAGAGGAGTGCATCGAGAGCTTGGTGAACAATTGTTCACTAGGGCACCGCCGGAGAAGATCAGGACCAATGAACCAAACTCCTGGAAGGCCACTTTAGGCTTAATACCAGGAAAAACTCCTTCACAGTCATGGTGTCCAGACTGTGGAATAAGTTCCCTCCAGAAGTGGTGCAGTCACCTACCCTGGTGATTTTCAAGAGGAGACTGGACAGTCACCTCGCTGGGGTAACTTGGCCCCAGTTGTCTTCCTGCCTAGAGTGGGGGGGCTGGGCCCGGTGATCTGCAAGGTCCCTTCCAGCCCCTAACTATCTATGAATAACATTGAGTGAATGGGCAACAATTAAATTAAATTTGCCGAGTGATGCACATGGGGGGAAAAATAACCCAAGATGCACATACATGCATGAAAATGACATGCATTTTCTGTTACTGTTCAAGAAAGATGTTGGAATTACTGCAGAGAGTTCCCTGAAAAACCTCAGCCCAGGTGCCAACAGCAGGACAATGTTAGGAATTACTGAGAAGGGGACTGAAAGCAAGACAGGAAATGCCATATGCCACAGTAGCTATTCACGGTACTCCCACACCTTGAATACTGCACGCAGTTCCTGTCTCATCTGCCTCCATAAAGATATGCTAGAGATAGAAAAGGTCTCTCACATAATACTAGAACTCAGGGACATAAAATGAAACTATTAAGAAGCAGGTATAGAACAAACTAAAGTTCTTTTTTGCAAAGTGTGGTGCTCATTGTCACAGGATGTTTTAGAGGCAATTTAACCAGGTTCAAAAGAAGATACGTCATAGGTCCATCAGTGGGTATTAAACATTATAGAATGGTGTATAACTTACCAATTCTTCTTCAGTCTCTAAATGCTGGAAGCTGCCACATAAGAGGGACAGGAGAACGTTCTGTCTGGATAGGCCCTACATTTATATTCTTCCCCTTAGTATCTGCTCTCTGCCACTATGAAATACACAGTACTGAGCTTCATAGACTTGTGGCTTTACCTAGTGTGGCACTTTTGGTTATGTTTTATAGCACCTCTACTGCCACCCTTCCTTTTGACTGCCAGTGCATGGATGGGCCTGATCAGGATGCCCTCTTCATTTTCACTGCACCACAGTTTCCTGTGGAGATATTCACAGTTGATACAGTTGGGAAAAAGACCCTAAAGTTTAGCCCAATGCAAAGCCTGCTCAGGATCAAGGAAATATAATACTCTTTAGCCATAAAAGATACTCTGGTCCTATGAGTATCTGCTACTCCAAGTTAACAGATGTTACTAAGTTTCCTGCAACTACAGTATTCTGAAATCAGAAAGCACAGACATTTAAAGCCATCAGTACATCCTTTGTTTGCTTTTGAACATCTAGCTCTCCTGTAACAAAGAGTTTGAGACATACCCACATCTACTGTTTTCTTTTGAAAAGGAATCATTCCCTTCCCTCCTCCAGTTGCAATTTAAAAAAAATTGAAACCTTGAGAGATAATGAAAAGAACAATGATTATCCTTACTAACAGGAAACAATTGAAAAGTACAAGTACAGTATAAGATTTGAACTGTCCAAGATCTGTGACAAGGATTGTGGTCTGCTTCCTTCAACAGTGAGAAATGACTAACTTTAAAATGTAGTTACAAATAATCTATTTGGTTAGTTGCACATCTGTACTTCTACGGAAAACTCCAATTGAGTTCTTCAATTTTAAATCACAATTCTTTTTACAATGTAAGAAACCACCCCACCACTGGGTATGTTTCCATTAAATGATCACTGCTGTAAGTCATCATAACACTACCACAGAAAGACTGAAAGATTTATTACAGCCTTATCAAGTTCTGGAACAACCTGCATCTCTCAGCATTACGGAGAAAAAAAAAAGATGAAAAACTGATAGGAGTTCTATCATCTAAAATATTTCATTCTGTTTGATGCCAGGTCAAGATTACCCCTGGTCCATGGTCACAGTCTCAACCCAACCCAATTATTTCAGCTGGGATTTTCAAGTAGCATTCCGAATCTCCCTCTAAACTCTCTGAAAATCTTGCTATTGATTCTGCTGAGTACAAAGCCAAGACTAGTATTTCGGGGGCAGCGGGGCAAGGGGACACAGAAAAAAAAAAATCATCTCACATCTCTTATTTGTTATAGGAGCAAATTTTTGAGTGCTAGAGCCAAATGAATCATCTACTATAATAAAAGGATCCCCTCCAATCCAGCCTCTCAAAATTTCATTTAGCCTCTGCAACACATTCAAAGACACTGTTTTTTCAACTATATTTGTTATCTTAAATTAAAAATTGTTTCCCCATCCCCTTCATTTTATTTATTCTTGTGCCTTATCCAATATGTGATGTTTATACGGATTTGATCAGGTACGGTTTCTGTTCCATGACTAAGTCAACTCAGAATCAGAATGGGCATTTGGCAATAGACTTAAAATCTGCCTTCTAGGATTATTCAATCTGTGAAATGTAACTACATGAATATTTACAAGCAGCCAGCACCAAAAAAGGGGTGAACACACAACCAAAGCACGTGTTTAAAAAAGGCAATCCACTTTTTGCATATGACTATTTGCCGCAGCTCTATGTAAGATATAGACGGGGAAATAAAGAATATACATCCCAATGTTTTCCTGGAACCATCTATGAAACTCTTTCAACTGAGTATTCAAAAGCACTCTCACAACTACTGAATTTTGTACATTAGAAAATGTCAGTTCCCAGCATCATTTTAATCTCTATTTTCAGGCCCTCACCAACAATTCAGTGCACCATTCCTGCTAAAGAAGAATCTCCAAAACATTGACTATGCTATGTAAACTCTAACAGAGGCTTGACAAAAGTATTATGACCACCAGGTAACCTGGTCTTTTTCTTTGTAAGATTTCCTGCATAAGGGGAAGAGGGGGGAGGGGGAATGCAAAAGAGCAGAATGCCAATGAAAATCACTGTAAAATTCTGTACTGACCATGGGCACACCAGGATAGTGATCTGCGATTCAAGAAAATTTAAAACAGTTTGACAAGGTGACAGGGCACTAAAGATGACAGTCTACATTGCAGACAGTTCCCCCTGGGACCAGTCCAGCAAGAACTAAGAGCTATCGTAACACTCTTGTCTCTTGGTTTATAGAAAAGTGACCATTTTCACATCCTTCTAAGTGCAACAGAGGCCATGGCCTCATCTCCTTGGAGTGCCCTAGAGCTTCTGGGCACTGGACCTGATCTGTTGCCTGGACTGCATCAAACAACATGGCATAACTGTTATGGAAAGCTTGCTAACCCCCCTCACTCCACAATGTTAAGTACTTAACAAAGGATGAAGACAAAGATTTGATACTGCACTCACTAACCAGTGGACATGTCTACATGTGTATTTACACGTGCCTAAGCTTAATGCACCTTCAATTTAGCCGTATGTCTAAATGTGAACATGGTAATGCACGTTAAGATGCATTAAATTTAGGCACGAATAGCTAAAATGCATTAGTGTACAAGATAAGCATCCAATTTACTCTTGAAGGTGTTCAATGTAGGTGCTTGAACTACTTATTTTTCAGGAACATAGAAACTCCCTTGAATTGCTTCCTTTTTTGCAAAAGCTTTTGACCTTTCCCTTGAAAATGTCCCCTGTCCATATGTTCCCAGAGTGTCTTAGAATCAGCTTATACAAAAGTTGTGCTAAGGAGACTAGAGACACCACAGCACAGAAAGTCAAATCTGCTGGCTATTAAAAGCAGAGAGAGCTGATGAAGCAGATGCTAGAAGGAAGATATCCATCCCCGCTCTAGGCTACAGTTTTCTATGTATAATGTCAAAGAGGTTTTATGGTTGCTTTCTCTAACAGGAGCTCAAAGTGACTTGTACATTCTTTTTCAGCATGACTTCAGGGAACAAGCAGAGAAAATGCAATACATATAAAAATCAGGAAGTGGGATGTCTGTTTAGGGGAAATCTAACATTAAATTGAATTAAATACAGCTATATTTAAGAAAAGTGGTCTAATGACAGGGTTGGTTGGTTCATCACAGCAGGTGAATAAAATCTTCTTTGGATAGATTTGACTAGTAGCATGCACACTAGTAGGGGGAAAAAAGCCAGCCAGTCTTAAATCCTCTGCAGTCCTCCACAGCTGAATGAAAACTAAACAACATTCAATTCTGGATAAGGAAATAATGTCATCACAAAGCTCTGCTTACTGTTGTGTTATGTAATATTCAAATATAAAGTATTTCAACTGTTAAATATGGTTCTTCACACAACAAAAACTAGCTACATATAAATCACAGGTCACATTGTATTGGTATTGCTGAGGCCCATCTATATTGCAAGTGGAACATTGCTTTAATTCAGTCCCTTGACATGAAATCAGTTGTACAGTGGGATGGTCTTCAAAGGATAGCAAGGGGTCCTAAAGACATCAGGTTAAAGAAATGAAGATATTATAAAATTTAACAGATCTAAGGAACCTCTATTGAAGACATTTTTTCCCCAAGAAAAAGGTTAGATTTGAGTTAAGTGGGAGGGCATGGCTTAAACACTTTTGTTTAGGAAAGGGCATCAAGTATAGAGGTTCAGTTCCAAAAAAGGCAACAACTTTTTAAAACTTCACACTTAAAATGTGTGTATATATAGTTTTTGACCCCAGTACCTGCAAGTGAAAAAAAAAAAGCAAACTTACATAAAAAAAATTTTTATTGTGGTTTATGTGAACTGCTATGAGTTGTCACAGGACAAAGTGAAAGTTAGAACAGAAAATGTTCACTGGATAGTTACACTGGTTCATGTCTTCTTAATATAGGCAAGGCCTAATTCAAACATGTGCCCTGTTAAAATCATACCACATGCGTGCCTGCTATCTGTTTTCCTGGCAGGCTGTTGAAAAGCCATCACAGGTTCGCTCAAGTTCAGTGCATTTTGGGATTAAGATCCACAGGCCTTATGCAATTATCTGATATCAAGGGGTAGGCCTGTCAGATTCATTAAATTTACTGCGTCTCAACTAATCCTGCTGCTTCTGTGCTTGTTTTAAACAAGATGAATGATTCAGAAAAACTAAAGTTATTCCAAACCCAATCCACTGTGGCTGTTTCTCTGCAATTGTGCACCTATCTTCTTTTGAATTAAAATGACAGATAGTACTCAAATTACTATAAGGCAGAGAATATGATGTAAATAGATGTTGCTGCAAGTTATGCTGCTATAGTCTCTTAGAATGGAAGTACTGCTGCTCCAGCAATGAAGGCAACACATTCTGAGAGAATGTCACTTCCATCTGCCCTGTAACAAAGAATATATGGGGGGGTATACTACACATATTCTCCATATAATACATATATATTCACTGTGTGTCCGTCCGTGTATTCACTATATGTGTGTTTGTGTAACATATACGAACAAACACACACAATATATAGCCACGGACATCAAAGTTTGATCACAGCATGAAATTGTGCTTTAAAAAAAGTCCAAGCATTAATAGCATCAGAAAATGTAAGAGAACTAGAGCTGTTCTGAATGATGACAAATGGGCTTCTATCCACATATTTCTTTAAGACTGACAGTTTTATGTTTAAATGAAGTTACTGCCAGACACCTCCAGACTTCATTACAGAAATATTTTTTATCTAAATGTAGAAAACTGATTGTTTGGGAGGGGGGAAAGCATCTGTCTGAATCTTTTGCGTAAAACAATATTATGTTACAAGTTGAAATCCTTCCTTTTGTGGGGAGAGGAGAGGAAAGGAAGGTGTACCTTTGCTTTGTTAAAGAGCAAATGGAAGTGAAATTCTCTCCTAGAATGATTACCTATGGTACATACCACACATATGGTATGTATTCAAATATCTCTCTCCAATTTATACACTTTATGCACGTCCTTTCACAACATCTGAAGTACGCTCAGGTCATGAAAGTTTATGCTCTATCTCTCTGGTTTAGTTAGTCTATAAGGTGCAAATCTATCCTGCCTTCTGCCCGACTTCATAATATCAGGACTATATAATCACAGAAAGAAAAAAACCTTTGACTGTCCTTATGAGCTGAGAAATGGGAAGATTAACCAATCAAGAAGCATCAGAGGCTCAATTATTGTGATTCTTCCTTGAAGAAGAGCTGAAGAGATTATGCTTTCTACCCAATATTATGATTAGTTTTCACTCAGACTGGGCTCCTTTAAAAATACAGTTCCCTAGCTTTGCAGCTGTACTCACCACAAGTTTTTCATTTGGAAAAGTAGGGTTATGCCCAGTGTAAAATGGGCAAATATCTGGCCCACTGTGTTCAGTATAAAGTGACTTCCAGTTATAAGGGACAGTCTGGTAACCTCCCCTCCCCCCCTTAAAAGAATTTTATAACCAAATGATCTCTGTATGGAAGACAAAAAAAAAAAAGGCAACAAGCTTGCTCAAAAAAATAAGATGCTTTTTGAAGGAAATCTGCAAATTGTACAGAGCCAATTTTAAGAAACATTTAGATTATGCTTATTGAAGATGATCCACCAGGTCTATAATTACTATCTTTACCCAAATGCAAGACAACCCTAATTTTAAAGTGACCCCTCCAATAAATAAATTCTATTCGTGAAAAATGTATGTTTTCCATGGAGGACCATCTTATATTTGTCACTCTCACCACTGCAGGCAGTGGGGGGACAGGCAATATGAAGGTAATAATGGGTCAGGTGGTTGGGCCAAACATAGAGTGGGGGAAGCAGTGAAGGGTATGTGGTAAGGAAGGCAGTGAGCAGACAGTGGGGAGGCAGTGGGTAGGGCAGGACGTAGTGGGGCAATAATGGAGCAGGCAATAGGGGGTAGGCAGTGGGAGAAGCATGTAGCTGCCCC
>NW_017729024.1:104329737-104343004 GCF_001723915.1 Gavialis gangeticus
CTCTGTCCCTGCTGCAGCCTGGGACACAGCACACAGCTCCAGCCCGGCCCCATAGCTGCAGTGGAGAGCTATAGCGCAGGGCTGCTCTCCCTGCTCTAGGCTGCAGTGGAAGCAGAACCTGCCAGCACCAGAGCAAAGGTAAAAGGAGGTGTAGCAGGGAGAATGGTGCAGGGGGAGATGGGGCAGAGGGGGGCCCAAGACAGCAGGGGAGGAGTGGAAGAGGGACAGGGACAGGTAGCAGCTGCAGCTCCAGCCCTAACCCAGGGTTGGGTTGCCTGCCCCAGGCCCCCTGATACTCTATTGTAAGATGAAGGGTTTTTTTCCCCATATCCCTCATGCTGAATGGGGGAAAAACCCCTCATCTTTTAATCAAGTACATACGGTGACTCCAAGTAGTTTACATGCAGTGACATTAAAAAAAAAAGGCACGCAAAATGCATGCAATTCCTTCCATTTTTTAAAGCAATTACTTTCCTTTTCACTGTTTGGGATGCACACCCTATCACTGAATATAAACTTAAATCACAAAGAGCTAGTAAGACACCCCCACCTTTGCTCTCCAGATACATTTTGCCTTGATTCTGCATACTGCCCTGTGAGGGATCCATCTGCCTGGACCAAACAGCTTCAGACAGTAGACTGCAAGATCTTCGGAAAAGGGAGTCTGTATGTCTGTATAATGTTCAAAGCTCAACAGCAATAAATCATAACCAAAGAGCAAAGACATCAGCATTAATTCTAAATGCCTTTTGGAAAGTCATTTTAATCCCTAATTTAGTCCCAACCATAATTATCATTACAAGCACACTCCACCATTCCAGTCACTCTCAATGGCCTCCTTTCTCAGGCCACACCCAGTAGCTGCTGGTGGCCTCTACTGGAGCAAGCCCTTTAAGATTTGATTTTTCAAATGCTCTTGTAACCCTAGTCTTCTTAACCAGTTTACATACTGCCTACTTAACTTGTTTTTTCAAGGTAAATCTGATACTGTTTTTACCAATATTGACACTAAACAGCAGATTTGGGCAGTCCAAATTTGCAAGGTAATATACATGTATGTTTATATTTAAGACTACCAAGAGATTTCCATCCTAGACAAAAATGGGAAAAGGAGGGGGTGGGGGAAATTAACAGGGAGTTAACTTGAAAAATTATCAAGTCATTCTGGCTAAGTACAGACAGTCAAAAAGCCCGAGGCTGAATCAATTCAGTCTTTGCAGGTTAGTTTAAGACACACAGATTGAACCGAGAAGTAAGTGAACAGACATTCACTTTTGACACAGCCACATGCCTGCAGTGGCCCAGGCCAGAAGCCAGGGGATGCTACAGCAGACAGCTTGGGCCAAGGCTAGGCTGCCCATCCTGCAAGGGAGGGTTGGCAGGGGAGGTGCAAAGCACCCTGGGATGCTGGGGGACTGAGTTAACTTGAACCTAGAGGGTTCTTCTGGGACAGAAGACATTTAATAATTTAACCTAAATCAGTTAAGTCTGATGCTACCTCCATCCAGGCTTATCTTAAACTGGTTTAAGCCATTTTGAAAGCAGTTTATGTGCACCAAACTTCTGGTGTATTACAGATTTGAACCAGTTTTCGATTACTTATACTGGTTTGTGTGTAATTCTGTCCCTAGCCTAAGTCCCCAAGTTGCTTGCACCTTGCATCTAAAATACTTTGACTTCTTGAAACCTCCCCTGACCCAGCAAGTAATAGTTTCAAGTATGGCTGGAATTCAGTTGGGATCTGACAGAACAGATTAAAAACATTCTTCCTATTGTAAAGACATTCCTAAATCCTCATGACCTCAGTGTGCTATTACTCAGCTGCCTTCCACACCTCTAAAGAAGAGGAACAAACCCAACCAAGCTGATTTGCTCATGACATCTCTCCATCCCACGTAGTATCACTGTCCTACTGAAAGTTGTTATTGTGGGAACAGAAATATATACAGTAGTCCTTTAATCCTGTTAAAGAAAAGATCATCCCTCTGTAAAGCAGCTTGTTGCTATTTCCCCTCTCCAGGTAAGAGTCTGTGTTACTGAGAAGCTCCTCCTACCTAAAACCAGGAAGAGGCACTGTATTGCAGCTTTGCCTCCAACATGAAATTAAACAAACTATCTACACCAGTGGTTCTCAACATTTGTAGACTTGAGACATCCTCTGGAAAATGCCAACTTTTAGTTTTCACTCTTTTTCTTGTGAAAAAGCAGCAGAGCAGTTTTTCTGTTGCAAAGAATTTAGAAATACCACAATCTCTAGGTTTCTCTTGTGAATCACGCTTGTACATCTAACAGTGCTAACATTGTGGTACCCTGCCACACCTTCAAAAGGCTCTCAAGGCACCCTAAGGTACCATGGCACCCCAGCTGGCAATCACCTTTTCTTGACTACAGAAAAATAAATAGACCAGTTTTTTACTGAGCAGAAAGGTCACAACTATGGACTTCTATTTAAAATCTCTGGTTTTCTCTTGTGAATCAGATTTACATGCCTAACAATGCTAACACTGTGTGTCACCCCACTGCACCTTTGAAAGCATCTCAAAGTACCCCAGGGTCCCATGGCACCCTGGCTGACAATCACTGCTCTATACCAGGTAGCCACACTCAATCCAATATCCCCTGACCAGACAAGCACACAGTAGAGCAAGAACTGGGTGTAAACTGCAGGATCCAGAGCCATGGCTCAGATTCCCCTAAACCTGGGTCCCTGCAGTGCTACTGGGAAAGCTGAAGGCTGAGCAAACCTTCCACACTGCCTGGAGGATGGTCACAAGGGGAGGGGGCGGTTTGCACCCGGTATTATGATTACTGTTGTTATCAATAATGATAACAATGATTACCAACAACAGCAGCACCACCAACAATCATAGAACAACAACAACAACATTCATAGAAGAATAATAGCTATATTAAGTATACGACAGAATAATAATAAATCAGCACAGAACAGAATAATAATTATAATATTCAAAGAATAACAAATTCATCATATAACAAGAATAGTCATAGACTAGTAGCAACATTAATCATACAATATAATAGTATGGCATAATGGTAATAATAGCAATATTAATCATGTCATAGAGGCACACTCCCAGAATATTAGTAATATTGAATATGCTACTATTACATTACTATTACTAATATTCAAAGAATATGCTTCTATGACATGATTATAGAATATTATTACTAATATTCTAAGAATATGCTTCTATGACATGATTATAGAATATTAGTAATAGTGATCATAGAGTCATAGATGTTAGGGCAGTGGTTCCCAACCTTTTTTTGCTGTGGCCCTAAATTGGCCACCAACAGGACCTCCCAACCGGGTACTGTAGGGGCTGGTGGGAGCTGTGTGTGGTGGCGATGGCCTGGTGGAAGGGGAGCCGCCATTGCCCCCGCTGTGCATGGCGCCCTGCCTGCCTGCCCACCACACCTGTGACTCTGCATGTGCGTGTGTGTGTGGGCCCTTTGCAACCCTGATTTGGGTCGTGCCCTGAGGCTGGTGTGATAGGGACTGGAAGGGACCTCACAAGACCATCGGGTCCAGCTCCCCCAAACATGGGCAGGAAAGACCGCTGAGGTCAGATGATACCTGACACTCCGGAGAATAGACTATTCATATAACATTAGAAATATTAATAATGTAATAGAAGAATATGGATAGGAAGACAGTTATATTAATAATATAATAAGTGTGGAGTAAGAAGGGTGATAGGATATTATTATTTTCATTATTATCCGATGGACTATTACCATTCTAAGATTCATATTACCACTATGCTTACTATATTCATTTTATATGACAGACTTATAGAATTCATTTTACTACTACGATGACATTGGGCATTTTTCCTTAAAAAAGGGGGGGGGGGAAGAATATCATTACTTTCATTATTATTCTATGACTAGTACTATTCTAAGATGCATACTGCCACTATGATTACTATATTCATTTTAGATGATAGACTTATAGAATATTTATAGTCTATCGTCTAAACTGAATATACCAATCATAGTGGTAATATGAATCTTGGAATAATAATGAAAGTAATAATAAATATATGTAAGGAAAAATGTCCCGTGTCCCCGGTCAAATGAGCCAACCCAGGTCCAAATCCGTTGGAGCCATCCCGGAGCCACAGGTGGCCGCGCTCCCCGCAGGGACTCGCCGTCAGAGCAGCGCCAGGAGCGGAGAGCGCTGCGCCGTCCCAGCACGCGGCGGTGAGGAGCCCACCAGGCGGTGCCGCGGCGCGCCCTGCCCTGCCCAGGAGGAGCCGGCTCGCAGCTGCTGCCCACCGCGACAAGCCGGGCACCGCCCCAGCGTCGCCGAGCAGGACTCGGGGCTCGGGTCGGTGCCCCGCAGATGGGCGGCGGAGAAGACGAGCCCGGGGCGGGGGTTTCCTCTCCGGGAGCTGTTCCCGGCCCGGCCCAGGAGAGCGGAGAGGCAGCGCCGTGCGGGCCCTCTCCCCTCGCGGCCGCGCTACTTGCCTGGAGCCGGCGCGGTGCCTCAGGAGGAGGCGGGGAGGCGCTGCTCTCGGGCGCCGGCCAGCAGGTGCAAGCCGCGGCGAGCCCCTTTAGAGACCCCCCTCGTCCTCCTCCTCCTCCTCGTCCCGGTCCAGGAGCGCGGCGCTCCCCGCGGCACGCAGCTCCCGCCCCGGGAACAGGAAATACCGGTCCCGGCCTCGCCCGGGACAATAGGTGCGAGCGGAGGGGGGAGCCGGGCGGGCGGAGTCACCGCGGGAGCCGCCTGACTCACCCGGGCGCTCCCTGCTCCCCGCTGGCCTGCGGGCAGCCAAGCTGCGAGGGCGAGAATGGGCCCGAGGTGGGGGGAGAGGGGTGAGTGTCTGTCCCTGGCGCGGGAAGCACCGTGTCTGGGGCCACGAAGGCAGTTTTCCTTAAGCATTCCGGGGACAACTGTTCATCTGGCTGCTTTAGCACCCGCCGACATGTTGGGGCTTAAAGCTCACTTTATGGAAATGGGAAGCTCCTGCGGCGGTATGGCTGAAGGCAGACGAAGCTTGGGGGCATCCGGACCCCAGCCTCCAGGCTTGGGCCTACATGTAGGATGCCTGCCAAAAGACTTCGGAAACGTCTGAAGCCCCTGGTGGGGGTGGAGCATGTTTGCCAGTTGCAGGGTCACTTATGGTTCTGGACCAACACGGATTTGGATTTGATTTGGCTTGAAACATGAAAAATTTCTTTAAAAATAAAAAGTGTGTATCCATCCCTGCTTTCATAGGGCCTGCACAAAGCAGCCCCTTCCTTCCCAGCCTTGGAAGATTTGGCTTCAGGGGTGAGAGCAAGGGTGGCCTCCTGAAGCCACCCATCCCTGAGGTCCACTTGTCCCTGGGGTCCCCCTTGCTGTCAAAACAGCAAACAAAATGCTAGGGATGTTTGGAAGGGCAGGGCAGAAAGAACAGTAAGTGGGTGTGTCTACACCAGACGCTTATGGCATTTATACACATACTTTGTTTTCCAGCAACGCGTGGGAGATCCCCAGCTTTGGAGCAGATTTGATTAATTGAGCCCGCCCCGAACGCCAGCTGAGGTGAACTGTGCTGTGCCGGGTGCAGCTGTATAAGTGGCAAAATGCACATCAGCGTGCAGAAAATGGCAGCGGTGTGGTTTTGAACTAAAGTCCCTCTGAGGTGTTTTAATTCAAAAGTGCACTGCTGCCTTTTTCTCAGCGCTGATGCACATTTTGCCATTTATTCAATTGCATGCTATGCAGTGCTGGGCACTTTTCAAAGTGCTTGGTGCTGCAACTCATCCATGTGTAAAAATGCCCTACTGTGTATTAGCCTAATAACCAGGGTGCGAATTATGGGGGAGCTGGGGGGGGTCTGAGCCCCCCCCATAAGAGATGAGAGCCACCCTGTAAGATTTGAAAATCATAACTTGGGGGGGGAAGCGAGAGGGTCTCCTATCGGATTGCTCCTTCCAATGAACTGGGTCTTTTTTTTTTGCAAACTGCCCCAAGAATCAAAGTGTAATTCAGACCCTGCTAATAACTGTGCAGTAGCATCTCACATCAAAAATCAGGCTACTAGCTTACTGTGCTACACTGTGCCAGCACTACCATACAGTAACTTTAAGTACTGCGTGTTTAATACTTTATGAAGCAAGTACTAAACTAAACGCTCAGTATCTAAGGCACATTAATGAGCATGTAGATGCACCCAGTATGACTTTGTTCCTTGATCAGTCGGTGGGGCACCCACACCTCAATTTCTGTGCCGTTTTGGTCCCCGCACCTCAACAGTGATCTAGGAGAGGTAGAGGAGGTTGGAGAAGGGCTGCAAGGGTGATCAACAGCATGGAGGGGCTTCTGTATGAGGACAGACTAAAGAGGCCAGGCCTGGTCAGTTTAGAAAAAAAGGGGGGCAGCATGATAAGGGGTTATCTTCTAGTATAGGATGGTTTGGAGAGGGATGATCCTGTCTCAGGTGGGGCATTGAATGAGGTGATCTCTGTAGGTCCCTTCCAGCCCGACTTCTCTATGATTCTATGAAAATACTCAATGGCAAAGAGAAAGTCAGTAGGGATTTATTATCGACTCTCTCACCAGTCAAGAGTGAGGGGGTCACAACATGAAATGAGGTCAGAAGTTGAACACCAACAAAAGGAAACTCTTCCCGCAGTGCATCATTGAAGTGGGGAATTTTGTTGCCACCAGATGTGGTGGAAGCTGATAGTTTAGGCAGATTCAAAAAGGGATTTGACAAAGTCTTGGAGGAAAGTATCTATTGAGCAGGGGAGTTTGGTGCACAGCCTCTGAATCAGAACTTCCTGGGCCTTATATATTGGAGGCTGCAAGTGAGAGAAGAACAGAGGAAAATCCCTGGGTATTAGTCTCTCTTTCAGCATCCACTCTCTGCAGCTGTATGACACACAAAGCTGGGCTAGATGGTCCAACCCCCTAAATGGCAATTACTATACTCTTAGGTGTTTAAAAAAAACAGCCTGATTCAGTGGCTAGAGCAAGAGATGGACTCAGATATGGGTTCCATCATGCCTCTGCCACCAACCTACTATGAGACCTTTGGTAGGTTGAGAGGTAGTCTGAGGCCAGTCAAAAGACAGGGTAGATATATATGTATCTCTGTAGACTAACTAAATAATCTGTATGTAGAGAGCACAAGTTTTCCTGAGAGTTCACTTCATCAGATGCTGTGAAAGGACAGCATAGAGCAGAGTATGAAGAATAGGTGAGAAAGTAGGGAAGAGACAAGTTCCCACCTCTGTCTGATTCCCCTTCTGTCCTTTGGTTATGGGACTACAGAGAGAGAGACACCCAAGTCATTATGATGACCGTTAGCTGCTATTACATTTGAAATAATAATCTAAAGAAGTGCTGCAACTGTAAGGGCTAATTTAGGCAAAGACCAAGTACAGCTTTCTTCTGCTCTGTTGTGCAACTGTATCTTCTTCTTTCACCCATACTGGAAGGAATTTCCCTAGGGATGAGAGAAAAGTTTGCTGTCTGTGTACGTTACACTGAGTTCTCTGTCCACACTAGCAAAAATACCAATACTATTCTGTGAGCAAATGGTCTCTAGGAATTGGTCTAAGAGCACCAGCTCAGTGTTCACCATATCTATTAAAAAACAACTTAGAGCTAGGAGGTCTCACTCAACAATATCCCACTACTAATATCTGATGCCAGGTATTTATATGTGTATATTGAAAGTCTGTATTTACATTTTGTTATGAATTTGGATTCACCAGCCATTAAGATCCTTTCTTATTTAGGGACAGTTTGGTTTATTATTTTAAAATGCTTTGGCTTTTTTTCCCCAGAGTATATTGTATCTGACTTAGAGGCTTGTTTTTGTTTGGTTTCCTGTCATTTTGTGACAAAAGAATTATGACTCACTTCCTTCCGTTTTGCTGGTGGGCTTTGGCAGTCTGGAAGGACCATGCTGTTGACATCATGTCTCCACATTGAAAATTGTGATAGTAGTCTAAAGCCCAAAACAGTCCAGATTTCAGGTTAAAATATGTAGTATCACTGTTCACATTTTATCAACATAAATCTGAAACCTGAACTTCCCAAAGTGGGCTGTGCTTTAAATTGTGATCCCAAAGATTCCAGCTTCCCAGATCCATTAAATATAACTCATGTTCTAGCTGCAAAATGAAAGTCACAAACTGATAACCCTAATAGGAAAAAATTAAGACTTTTTAAAGGGAATTATCTTAACACGTCAGAAAGGAGCATAACATGTCAGACACAATTTATTGTCTGTTTTGCTTTGCAGATCAACTCTAGCTAAACTGCTCCCAAATTAAACAGCATACTTTTTAATATCAGATTCTTGAGATAACATTGCTTCTGGACTTTGCTCTGTGCAAGCTTACTGAACACTTTGAATAATTTGCAGCTCAAGTGTCAGTCAAGTATAGACAGGATCACTTTACAACAGTTGCCAAAGATTCGAAGCTTCCAGGGTTCTCAAAAGCATGCTTTCATAGAACTGTTTTTTGATTAAAGCCAGTGCAGTGCTTGTACAGTGGAGAACAAAATGAAGAGTAAACAGTGTTTTTAATGAAAACATTGGACTTTGAAACTAAGCACAGCAGGCAGAAAAATCTTCCTTGTATTGAGAGAAAACATATGACTGCATTCAAATTGATTATTTTTCAAGTCCTGCTCCTAAATAAAGTTTAAGATTTAGACATACCCATGTAAGTCGTATTAATGGACTAACACCCCAAAGAAAACAAATCACAGTAATATACTTACTAATTATTTTCCAGAAACTTCTAATTAACTGGTTATTTTCCAACAACTACTTTAGGTCTGTGTCCAAATGAGTGTAGCTGTGTGGTATGTGGCGCCACAGACATGTCTGTGGCGCCACATACAGCACATTCAGCTTTACTCTGCACTTCAAGGGAGCAGTGCAGGGTTTATTTTGACCCCTGGATATCCTCAAAACTGGAGCCCGGCTGTCCAGAGTCATGCTCTATCTGCCGGCCAGGTTCTGCATACCTGGATTGCTACTGCCACAGCCCCACAAGGCCCCCAGGACCCCAGGTAAGGCTGCTGGGGCCTGCCCAGTGCTGGCCCCATCCTCCCCTACCCTGCCCAGGGTAACCTGCTGCATGTGGTATATGCATTCCCCAGGGACAACTAACGATGGCACAAGGTGTGCCACTGCTAGTTGTCCCCGGGAACCAAAAATCAACGCATATATGGATGCAGCCCCAGTGCTAAGTGTGGCAGTGCTCAGGAGGAAGGAAACAAGACATGGACTGAGTAGAATCTTTGCTCTTCCCTTACTTTCATCAGTTTTTCAGATTCTTCACATTGTTCTTGATATCTGTTTAATTTTCTTAATGAAAGGAAAGAAATCTGTGGAATTCTTTAACTGCAAAATGCAATTCTTTAACTGGAAAATATTTCCTACAGTCAGAGTGATTTTATGGGAGTAGCTAATGATCTTAAACTGCTTGGAAGATAAGAGTTACGTTAAATATTTAAATGTTAGTCTTTTATGAAAATAAGTTTTAAATAAGCGAAACAGAACTGTAGAGACTATTGATGGTTAGATGCAGCAAGGCCTAAATCAGGACATTGGTGCACACTACAAAATCACTAATTGAACCAAAATGGTACAATGGAGCTATTCAAATGCCAAGACACAAACAAGTTATAAAACAATTCAGCCACAACTAATATGTGACTTGTTTTAAAATTCCATTATTTCCATGCCTTAGTCATTTAAATCCATGTCAGCCTCTCTAGAGATTCATTTCAAAGTGTAGCAAATAAATAACATACATTTTAATGTTCCTAGTCCTATGTACAGTACATTCTTTTCCAGAGGAACAGTCTATAATATCTATTATATTCTGTGGAGATAGTGAACCTTCCAATTTCTGCAGCAGAGTATTTTATCTTGTGGCTGCCAATATACACAAGCTTTTTATGTTCTAAATATATCTTTAAAATCTCAATAGCAATGTGAAGGAAAGCTAATCTGATTGTTCACAGACCACCCATGATAGATCACAATAGCTCCTTGCAGGTGTGTGCAGCAAATTTCAAATGCCTTCTGTCTCAAAGTCTCACATCACACGGCTCACCCCTACAGCAGTAAGCTTTCCCTTTCATGCCCTCCTCTGCTCTCCCAACAATGCCATCCCCCAGGTGCTCTCTGATCTCTTTCTCTGATTTTCTACAACTTCCTGTTACATTACAAATGTTGTTTAAACAGGCTTCTGTGAATTCACACCTGCAGCAAACTTACCTACATATATGAGCATTACCTGAACACACTGATTAATCTCTCAGGCCCACGGGTACAGCCCATGTTCCTACCTTGTCTTACTCCAGTGTATATAACTTGTCCATCTTATCAACTATTTAGATTCAAGCTCTTTTGGGCAAGTATTTATCCCATTTTGTGAAACTACTAGCACACCTATAGGAATTCTGAAGTAATACGTTAGAGCAAGGAACAGATGCTGGATTTATCCCTGGATAAACTGTGCCTGCATTTGACCCAGAACAAAAATATTCCAGGATTGACACGTACAACATGTCCTTCTAATCAGGGTTTAGCGAGCAGCTAAATGCGGTGTTGCTTTTCTGCCATTTATTCAATGGTGCAATCCTGGGATAATTGTACAGGCATACTTTGCAATATCCTGGGTTAAACTGTTACCTCTTACCCAGGAAACTTCTTTAGGATTATACCGGGACAACAGAAATGGACATGTTTGTACTTTGTCCCAAGATAAAATGGTTTATGGTGAGGTAAATACAATGTCTGTTTTCAGCCTAGGTTATTTCTTCCCCGGTTTTTCCGAGCATCAATACGTTTAGTAAATTGATCAGAAGAGCCCATTGCCATAACTGGGTTTCTCTGGAAGAAGAAAAGTGAGGAAGAGACAAGAGAAGTGTTAGCAGCTTTCCAGGTGTTGATGACCATTAAACTGCATGAATGTGCTGTAGCTAGTAACTTCAGAGAAGTGTTTCAGAACGTGCAAAAACTGTTGTTATTTTATATTTATATTGTGACAATACAAAAGGTTTAACATCTGGATCAGGACCCTCATTGTGCTAGACAATGTACAAGCACATAGAAAAACAGAATCTTTACCCAAATAACTTACGATTTAATGTAAACTTCAGGACACAGCTTGACCTTTGCCTTATGAATTATGCTGTACCTTGAGAATAAACTCTTTTTTATCTCTCTCTCGAATACTCCCCACTGTCATCACCAGTTTAGTGAACGCTTTAGTCCAGAGAAATACTAACAGCTGGAACATAATCTGCCTACATGAAAATGCTTATGATGAAGAAAGGGAAACCACAATTCCACACACAAGAAACATTCTAAAGGTAGGGACTAGATTTTCAGAAGTGCCCAGTATTAACTTATTCTCCCAATGACAAAACTCTGACTGACTTCATTAAGGAGCAAAGTTAGGCCAACAAAAAACTTTTGAAAAATACATCCTGAATGTCCTGAGTTTGGAACAGAATCTACATCTCAAAGCAGTTTATGAAACTAAAAAGAGCTCAAGAGAATCTGCATGTCTGATATCAAAGAAGAAAACCCAGTAGATGAAGAAATATCTTACATTAATTTTATGTAACTTGGTTCAGTGCCTGCTGCAGAAGTGATCAGCTTCTTTCGCTGAAAGCTCCAAGAAGCTCTTCATGCCATTTATGAAGCGAGCCATTTCTATGGTCAGATCCACTATTTGCATCATTAATTACTGCCTCTATGTTATCGAAACACTACACAACAATAATAGTGGATATGCCTGAAATTTCTGTTCTTCCTGGCATATTTTTTCTGCAGCAGGTTCAGGTATTTCTTATTGCTTTTTTCTTTGTACTTTCTTCCCTTTCAACCTTTCAAATTATTAATTGGGCTTAGAATGCAACTATTAGAGGAGACAGATCTTGGATAAGAACTCGAACATGCTTGGTCAAATTATTTCAGGGTCTGTAAAGTTTTCCACAATAGTAGCTCTATGTTGAAAATGGTGTATAGTTTTCTGCATACAGGATCTGATTGCCCTGGCCCCTGTGTAATCAGCTGCACCTGGGCAAAATTACTGTAAAATCACATAATTTGTAGTAGTGTCAACTACCATTGTAAGTACAGAGCAATGAAGTATCAAGCCCTAAAAGTATCAAGCCCTAAACTGGAAGCATGTTATTGAATAAAACATAATCTAAATTACCTAGGAAGGGCAATTCTCTGAAAGCTGCGTAAAAAGAACAAATCACATCAATTGCGCATATTCACACAAATGAAGAACAAGAAGTAGCAATAGTAGCTAAACTGCACAAAATACATTGGATCCTTTAATGGCTACATAGGCATTCAACTATATCTAGTTATACAAGTTCCCTAGGAATGGAATTTGACACATACATTCCATGTTTCCACTTGTTGAAAATGATGGGTTTTTAAAAAGCCATTTTAGCTTTAATTTTCCTTTGTACAATGGCATATCAGTATATCATACCAATAAGCCCTCATGGCATTGCCTTAGAGCAGGGGCGGGCAATTATTTCTGGTGGAGGGCCACTAAACGAGTTTTGGTGAGTTATCGAGGGCTGTATGGGTAGCCCTGCCCCTTTGTTGCCATCTTGGGACCTGAAGTCCCACCTCTAACCCCTGACCTTTGCCACTGGAAGTCCCTCCCCTTACCCCCATCCTCCCTGGAAATATTCCTTTTGTGGGGGGTGGAGGGGTGCCATCTTAGAACCAAAAAAAAGAAATCATACACTAAAAAAAAACATATACCCCCCACCCCAAGCGCAGCAGCAGCAGGTGGGGTGCTCAGGGCGCAGGCACCTGGCAGGATCCGACCAGTGCTGCACATCACAGCAAGGGGTGCAGCCTCCACCGGGCCACCTGTATCACCAGCACTCCCTGCCTTTCATGCACAGCCCTTGCACTAGCACAGCAGGGAAGGAAGCCCCATGCGTTGGAGCAAGCTGCTTTCCCTGCTTGGGCTGGACAACATAGGAGAGAAGCCTCAGGAGCTGAAGGCGGCTGCTTTCCCTGCCAGGGCTGTGTTGCAGGGGAGGGAAGCCCTAGGTGCCTTCCCCCAGGGAGCAGGAAAGGCAGCCAGCTCCAGTGCAAGGCTGCACTCAGCCCCAGCAGGGACAGCAATGGGCTCCAGCACATGGGACTTCCCTCCTTGCTGTGTGTGGCAGGGAGCGCTGCCAATAAACAGCCCAGCGGAGGCTGCGCCTATTGCTGCTAGCCAGAGCCATGCCCCA
>NW_017729024.1:104343275-104350356 GCF_001723915.1 Gavialis gangeticus
ATCCACACACCCCCTCACCCTCTCTCACACCCATGTGCTGCCCAGCTGAGCTGCATGCTGTTGCCACCCCCCTGGCCAGTGGCTCTGTGCTGCTACCATCCCCAGCCCCAAGCTCTGCACTCCTGCCCAGCTACAACCCCACCCCCGCTGCTTCCTAACCTGCTGCCCAGAGCCAACAGGAGAACAGGGAAGTGGAGCAGGTTCCTAGGGGCTGCAGCAGCGGTCCCCTGCAGAAGCTGCATGCTGACCAGGCGGGGCCCTTCTGTCCACGAGGGTGGGAGCGAGGCAATAAGGTATGTTTGGGGGAGTGGGTGTACACATGGGCGCCTTGCTCCCACACTCGTGGGTGGAACAGTTGGGCAGAGCACAATTTGTTGGTGGGCTCCGCGGGCCTGATGAAAATGCTTGGCAGGCCAGATCCAGCCTGTGGGCCATATTTTGCCTGCCCCTGCCCCTAGAGCAATGGTCAACAATGTTTTTTAGCAGCAGCTCATAATTACCCAGTTCAGGTGTGAGGCAGGCCAGCACTAGGACCCACTGCCAAAGACAAAGCTCCCTGCTGCTTGGCCATGGTGGGGCATAGGGCCACCAAATTCCCCACCCCCCACTGAAGCCCTCTAGATCCCTGAACCAAATTCAGCATACAGGCTGTAGGTTGCAGATTTCAGGCTTAGAGAACGGGCAGACAGCATTTGAAGCACTCCAAAAATGGCAGAAGTGCTCCAAAACTAACACTGGAGGAAACAGCTACCATTTCAAATGAAACACTTTCTGTTACATATGCATAAATCTGTGACTTGCAATAGGGGAGGGCTCTTTCCTTCAGTATCCCACAGTGGTCCATTTCCCTCCAACCCCTCTGGATGGCCCTTTGCCCCAGCACCAGAATTAGAAGAGGTGCAGGGCCTCGTCTCCATTCTGGTGGAGGAGGCACTCTAGGAAGAAGAGTGCACCAGAGAGCACTGGCTGTGCTGCAGAAAAGGGGCTGCCAATCTCTAACAGCCAGCACCATTTCCCTCTATGCCCCCACTGCCCCGCGGTGGGAGAGCAGAGCCAAAGATTTCAGCAGTCCTCTGTTGTGCCCCCTACCTTGTGAGCACGGCACGGCATGCCAGCTAGGGGACACAGCTGGGTTTGTACATCTGTCCACTCCTAAAGTGCTGCATTTCAGAAATGATTTAGTGGAGAAGCAGGTTTTAGATAACTGGATCCTTTTTCCATTGGTTAAAATATATGCAGTGTGGATAATTAATTCAGAATTGGTTCCAACGAGATGCTAGTTCAGATTTAATTAACAGATGGAAGCAGTCACTAACAATTCCATTTTAATCCCAAGTGCTGCACAACACCACCTGTAAGTATTGCACATTGCATTTATTAATGATATGGATGATAAGATCAAGTGAACAATTAGCAAAACTGCATATGACACCATGTTGAGTGGAATCGCGGATACTCTGGAGAGCAGGGCTAGGGTCCAGAATGACCTGGATAGACTGGAGAACTAGTCTTCAGTCAATCAGATAAGATTCAAAAAGGAGAACTGCAAAGTCCTACACTTGCAGACAGAAAAATTTTGTGCACAACTACAGACTGGGGAATGACTTGCTAGGCTGCAGTGCTGCAGAGAAAGACCTGGGGGATACAGTAGACCATAAGCTGAATATGAGCCAACAGTAATCTTGTTGCAAAAAAACCCCCAAAACAACAGCATACTGGGTTGTATTACCCATTGGCACTTGCAAATCAAGGGACGTGATTCTTTTGCTCTATTCAGAGCTGTTGAGTCCTCACCTAGCATACTATGTCTACTTTGGGGCCACACTTCAAGATAGATGTGGACAGTTTGAATAGTCCAACACAGAGCAGCAAAAATCATTAAAGGCCCGGGAGGCAAAACTTAGGAAAAGATGAAAGAACTGGGGTTATTTAGTCTAGAGAAGAGAAGACTGAGGGGGGATTTGATAAATCTTCAAATATGTGAAGGGTGATTACAGGGAGGATAGAGGGGGACTTTTGTCTATGTATGCAGGAGACAGGACTAGGAGCAACGGTCTCAAGTACCAGCAAGGGAAGTTTAGGTTGGGGATTAGGACGAACTTTCTGTGAGGGTGGTCAAGCTACCTAAAGAAATTGTGGAATATCCATCCCTGGAAATTTTCAAGAGGAGGTTAGACACTGGCTCTGATTAAGCAAGGAGGACACTGAGCAGGGGGCTGGACTAGATGTCCTTGTAAAGTACGTTCAAGACCTACTTTCCTAGGATCCTATATTTATATCAATATTTATTTGAATACTACTATTTATTTCACTGGTATTTTTAAATGTTGTATTATTATGCCAGTAGTAATGTCAGCCAGCAAAATCAACCAAATGTAAGAACGAACAGTCAGTGCAATCCAACACGTAAGAAAATGCTGCATTCCAAAATAATTCACCACGCCTCTTTTAATGTAACATTAACACTTACGTTTGGTTTAGTCTCTCTCTCAAGCATGAGAGCACAGCTTTGTGCTCCTTATGGGTTTAGAATCACAGAATCATAGAAAATTAGAGTTGGAAGAGACATAAGGAGGTCACTCGCATGATCAGGGGACTGCAGGGCAGGCCCTATGAGGAGAGACTACGGGACCTGAACCTGTTCAGCCTCCACAAGAGAAGGCTGAGGGGGATCTTGTGGCCTGTTACAAACTGGTCAGGGGGGATCAGAAGGCATTGGGGGAGTCACTGTTCCCCCGAGCACAGCCAGTGACCAGGAACAACGGTCACAAGCTAGCAGAGGGTAGATTTAGGTTAGACATCAGAAGGCGCTATTTCATGGTCAGGGCGGCTAGGGTCTGGAACCAACTTCCAAGGGAGGTTGTACAGGCTCCTACCCTGGGGGTTTTTAAGAAGAGGTTAGATGAATACCTTGCTGGGGTCGTTTGACCCCAGTACTCTTTCCTGCCATGGCAGGGGGTCGGACTAGATGATCTTCTCAGGTCCCTTCCAACCCTAGAAACTATGAAACTATCTAGTCCAACCTCCTGTTCAAAGGAGGACCATCCTGAACTAGAACATCCCAGCCAAGGCTGTCTAGCCAGGTCTTAAAAACCTCCAAGGATGGAGAGTTCACAACCTCTCTGGATAATCTGTTCTAGTGTTTTACTACCTTCCTAGTGAGAAAGTTCTTCCTAATATCTGACCTAAACTTCCCTTGCTGCAACTTGAGCATTTCTAGAGCATTAATGGCAATGATACAATGAGGCAAGTTTTAGTGTTACAGGTTTGCATGTTACTTACTAAATGATTTTTTTATAAGTCATTTGGTGTAATACTGCATAAATAACTTATTTTGTCCGTTGCTTCTCAGTCTGTCAGAAGATTCCACCTTCCCAGTTCCAAGACAACACAGTTTGCATTATTATACTATCGATACAAGCACTGTTTGTGTTGAGATGCATTAAGCCAAAAGCAATGTGATTTCAGCCACAGAAGTAGTATGCTTATAGTATACCAATGCAACACTTGACCTTTTGCTTTTTTGTGTTATGTCAATACAATAACTTGAATTTGCTTATTTACCATTTTAAAAGTCAACATATTCATGCCCTGTTCCCTTATTCTGTGAAGGAGCTCATAATAAGAGGAAAATACTAAAAACCACTTTCTCTACTATGGCGTGTATAAATACACACACACACAATTTATACACAATCAAAGCTTTCTTCTCTAGCTCCATGCATCACCAAGACCTACAGAGAACAGCCTGGAAAGAGGTATAAAACACATCTTGGAAAGGGGTAAAGGAACCTAGAGATTGGATGAAAGAGCATAAATAAAGATCAGAGGGTAAATCCTGCAATGTTTTCTGAGGAAAATTTCTAGTACGTGTATCACAGGAAAAGTATTTCCCCCTTACTTATTTCCTTCATGACTAACTGAATGTAATGGACCATGTTGCAATACTCTTATTTACATTTAAGACTCTATTGCCATCAACTAATCCCAGTCTTCTTGGGCTCTGAATAAAGTACCACAAATTGTCCCAGTGGGAATATCAGGGTTTTCTTTGACAGCAGCAGCCCATCTGTACATTGTTTAGAGTTGCTGCGCTGATAAGAAATCACCAGCCAAGCCCAACTGACTAATCAAAACATGATTCAGCACCAATAGAGTCCACACTGTGCTGTTAGCTAGGAATGCAATGATGGGAAAAAATAAATCCAGACAATGTATACATAAATTCACACATTTACACAGAGGAAACTCAAACATGAGGAGCTAAGAACAAAAATATATTATTCTCACTTTGTTACACAATGTTGTGAAGCTAGAAACCCAAAATAAAAAAGGAGGACAAAAAAATGGAACAAAGAATTAGCTCAGGAACTATCAATCAGAGAGAGACTACCAACCAAAGTCTTTTGATTTCTTGAAGCAGACAATGATCAAGTATCTTCTTTTCCAGAATGCACTAAAGGAGATAAGTCTAATTTAGTTTTTAATGCTGTTGAGATTTCCATTTGCAGGAGTTCATGAAGGGATTTTCCATCATGAGTGTACACCCAGTTTCTTCCAGTCCAGTCATAGCGCTTGGGTCCACTAGGAAACAGAACACAAGCACACTATAAGCACAGATCAAACATTTCTGAAATGTGAACACTTCCAAAACAATGACCGAAGGATCTGAAACACTGAAGTTCAGGAAGTGACAACAGCTGAAACAAGTGGTAGTAAAACAGAGGTATGGGCTAGTACTCAGAAACTACCAAATTATAATCCCAATTCTAATACTAATTCCTACACATGACTTTGAGGAATTCATTAAGAACTCAGTTGAGCTAAGTAATTTCAAGCAACACAAGTAATCCTGTCAAACAGCAGGGGAACTAGTTGTACCTGAGTATACTATCTGGTTCATGACTTGAGAACTCTCTCATCTGACTTAATTAGTTCCCTCTAAAACTGTAGCTGTGAATAGTATACAAAGATGAACTGCTACAGAAATAATCTTCTCTGCCTTAAATAGTGACAAAATTGCTAACAAAAAAATACTCTACCACATAGGAGATCTATATTTGAGAGCTCCTAGTATCACTGGATGCTTGGTGGGTAAATCAGACCTCAGTTCAATTACAAGCCCTGCTCACTGTTCCTGTTGTTGCTTTAGAGCTGTGGGGCCAACCTTTTTGGCACATCTGCCACAAATTGGACTGCACACTCCTCAAGTGCCGCTGATCTCTTTCCCTTACCTGATCTGCTGCTCTGCTTTCTTCTCCCTGTCTGGTCCTCCCTGACCAAGTTGCTGCTCTGGTTTCTGTTCCCTGCCCTATCCACCACTGTGCTGCCTGCCCCTCCCCAATTTGGCATGTGCCACACACAGAGGTTGCCTATGTCACTCTTAGCACCCATGCCACAGGGTGACCACCCCTGCTTTAGAGGTTGGTTTACTCTGTTACTCAGTTACTTGCTTTTCAAATGGGAATAATAGCTGAAAGGCACTGTAAGAATTAAGTCAAAACTGCTTTATTAGTAGTAATTGTCCTGCAACCCTGAAATACATTTTTGTTAACATTCGCTGGAGAAAAGGAGGAGACAGAAAGGAGTAAAAATATCTGTACAGAATGAACAAACAGAAGAAAGACTTCAGTACTTTCTTATCTCTGAACTTATATTTCTAGGTCAAATCTCCTTGGGACTAGAAGCGATTCAAGTATGCATACTCTGTAACAAAACAGGCTGTCCTGTATACGTAATCTGCAGTGTTTAGAAACTAACAGAAAACCTGACACATTAACATCCTTATTTACAGAATTGCAATGAATAATCTTCAGGGTATAAATAAAAGCCCATGTAAAGTTAAATCAAAAGAACTGTGAACTTACAAAAACATCTCATTTGCTGTATATGAACTAATGGCTAGAATTAGGTGTTCCAGTTATTTTATGACATGTTTCTCACTTGTATAAATTTAAATGTAAACTTTAACTATCCAACACTTTAATGTGTGAGATTTTGGAAGACAAAGAGACAAAGCCCAGAAAAGCCCAGAATGGCATATATTTAATGGAAACTAGAGTAAGATAGGCTATTTTAATAAATACCTAAGAAACAGAAACTATCTATATATATAGACAAATGTTGTGAGTTGTTTTCAAATTTTACCTAGTAAATATCAATTTATATTACTATAAATATATAAAATTGTTATATGATTTAATAAATACTAACTGAACTTTACACTTTGAAATACTGCATAAATATTTAAATAAAATAAATAAATGCAAGCATGTTGTTGAACTCAACCTATGCATGCCAACACTTTGTATAATAAATTCATCTCTCACAGAAGGAAGCTACCAAATTTAATTCATTTGTTAGCTACCAAATATTTAAGCCTCATTTATTTTTGGACTTTGGGCTTTTGCCCATGCCATCAATAGACTGCACAAAAGAGACACTGTTTGCAAGTGGCACACCTCCTCTTAAATTTTCTACTTGTGTACAGCTATACAAATGCAAGCTTAGTCCACCTGACTGCACATAACAAAGCAAGGCAGTCAGGAGCCAAAGAGATTCAACAGAAGTTTCCCATTTTTCTTTGTGGTTTGGTTGCTAAAATGGCCTTGAACCACTCAACAATTTTACATTTATTGTGCTACTCCACCAAACCCAACAACATTCAAATACTGATCAACAATGGCAGTAGTGTTCATTCCTTATTCCCTAGCACATCACATATAGAAGATACAGACATCACTGTCAAATGTGCAATATGTCCATATCTTAGACAAGACAAGTTGTTTCAGGAGAAATTGTAAACCTAAACAAATGTGGGGTATTTTCTTCCAAGACAAACAAATTTACCACATTGGCATAAGCCAAATGAAAAAAAGCAAAACCTTTACAAAAATAAAACAAAAATGGCAAAACACCTTCATAAACAACATACACACAAGCACATGCATGAAAAATCGCTTCGGGGATCTTTCAGCAGATATCAGTTCTGTTCCTTTCTTCATTCTTGAAACATATTAGAACTAGTACTAAAACTATAATTTTTTCCATAAATCCATTACGCAGGAACTTCTTAGCTCAT
>NW_017729024.1:104355356-104362886 GCF_001723915.1 Gavialis gangeticus
AAATAAAACAAAAATGGCAAAACACCTTCATAAACAACATACACACAAGCACATGCATGAAAAATCGCTTCGGGGATCTTTCAGCAGATATCAGTTCTGTTCCTTTCTTCATTCTTGAAACATATTAGAACTAGTACTAAAACTATAATTTTTTCCATAAATCTATTACGCAGGAACTTCTTAGCTCATTTAGTGTTGGCTACATAAAAAATGTTCAATAGATCCAAATACAATATAAACTCTTTCGTTTTTTACTTTCCAGATACAGATGAAAAATTTTATGTTGTTGCTACAACAACTACGTTCTCACTAAACAGAGACTGAATTGGTATTATGCTTGAAGTTAAAAAAAAAATCTTGCTCAGATTCTGATACACTGTCTCCATGTGCCTAAAAAAATAAAATTTGTTTGCTTGGTTGTCTGTTGCCTCACTACTGAAGATAGTAGGATTCTGAGAGAAGAGAATGATTAGCAGCCATAAACAATGGCTATTTTGGTGCCCTGTATATCCACGTCAGAAAAAGGATAAAATAAAACAATTACAAAGCAGAAAGGCAAATAATTAGAAACTCATATCTAAACAAGGTATTAAAATGTTAAAATGTATTTTGTAAAATTAAGCCACAATAGTTTGATCCATTTCTGGTTTTATAGTTAATATGTTTTAGTTCAGTAACCTCCAAGAAATCTACCTGGATAACTGAATCAAGTGCTTATTCTTTATCCATTTTAGTGAGGTAGACCCATCATCAACAATAAAGGGAGAAAGTCCTTGCCCATCCCACAGCCCCATCAATGCTGCTCCTGGGATAGCAGCACAAATTTCACAGTGAGCTTTCAGTGAGCCTCCTTATGGCACTCTTTCAACACATTCTGCATCTCCCAGTCATAGCCAAATGCAAAACCTGGAATGGATCAAACTACTGTAAAAGAAACAGTATAGGACTAAGCAACCAAGACCTTCATATTATGAAGCTTGATAAAAACCAACTGTTAGGAAAGCGCACAAAACAAACAAGCATATAAAAAAACCCAAGAAACCCACATGCTTAAAGAAGAAAGATCCACCCTGTTTAAATATAAACAGTTTAGAACATAAGCATCTCATCTCTTTTTCCAACTGAACGGTTTTTTTCAGTCACAGCTGTTTAGCTGTTCTATGAATAAGCTATAAACTGTGGTTTTGAAAACTGGATATTTAAAATATGGAACATAATTTGTTTATAACATTATACTACTGCACTAATCTGCAGGATGGTGTGCCCTGTCCTGTCAGTCATTATCTCAGCGTAAGCAGCAAGGACTTAGCACATCACTACAGAAAAATCAAGTTTGATGTATGGGTCTGAAAAAGGACTAGTTACAAACATGTGATCAGGGTATAAAATATTTCCTGCAGGGTATAAAATATTTCCTACAGGAGATGCACATTTTGCTTCAACTTAGTTTTCAGACATTTCATAGCACATATTCACTTACCTAGTGGGAGAAGACAACCAAATCTGTTTGTTTGGCGTCTGCTTGTTGATTACATAGGTTCCCATGTCTCCACCTAATGTAACTGTTAACACTCCAATCTAAAACATAAAAAAATATTCATGCACTTTTACTTAACAAGAATTTTTTCCCCCCTAACATAAAGCTCTGTCAGTTCAACAAGCAAACAGCATATGAGCTGTCTGTATTATTGGTAGAAATTAAAAAAAAAAAAATTCTAGGTCATTTTGCCTTAAAGATGGATCTGGAGAGAGAAGCCACCATTAGTTGTGGGAATTTATGTTGGTCACTATGATGACGTGTATTGTGTGTGTGTAATCTATCCTGCAAGCTCATCTGGTTATGGACTGGGTCTCATATGAACCCATCACAAAGTTAGCACATAACTAAATGTGAGCTGTGAACTCTATTCTGAGACTGCCAACAAATGTGCTGCTAATTAGTGTTAAATCATCAAGTAGGAATCTGTTTCTCTAAGAATACAGTCGAGACCATCAATTAACTTCACAAAGAACTCCATAGTCAACAGACAACCATGAGTTTTGTTCATTACAAGACAGGTGTGGCCTAGAGACAAGAGGCTCCATAGCCAATTACAGAATCTGCGAGCCATTCAAGTCCACCTAACTTTTCTCTCCATAATTGTAAACAGTCTTCAAGCAAGTGGCCAAGCTTGTTACCTAGTAACCATGATGAAGTGCCTACATTCTGATTTATACCGCAGGAATGTTTCTCTTCTAAACTGTTTGAGACATGTTTCATGTCAGCTATCTCATTTACACAACACTTTCCTACAGTCTTTCTTTTCTATGCATCCTTCTCCCATCGTGAAGCTTTATAATTTTCACAAGTTTATTTTAAAGGACAACTATTACTTGTCTAACACTTGCCTTCCAAGTCCTAACTTAAAGGGTGTAAGAAATGTCATTTGGACTGAATTAACCTGCAAGTGACAGAAATTACACTTAATTCAAAGGAAAAGAAAAAATGCATTGCAAACTATATACTGTGGAAATGCATCAGGTATTAGGACAACCAGACGTTCCTTTTTCTCCCTATACCAGATACTATTTCACCTAACGTGCCACTGGAATGAAAACGAATGTGTTTTCTTGGTCATTAAAAGCTCAGTCTTTCTGTTTCCTCGTGTTCTAACATCTGCATGAAGCAACACAGATAAGTGAACAAAAAGTAGAAATGTTAGAAACCCTCAAGTCCTATAAATTATTCCTATTTAAAACACTTACATAGAAGTATTCTTTCTTCTAACTAATATACAGCGTTATTCAACATTTCTATATATTGTGCTGTATGATAAAGAGGTACAGGTAGCAAATAGGTTTAAAAAAATAATGAGAATATTATACCAAGGCTTAGGCCATTACCCAAATGCAAGATGATCCTTGCTCTGAAACCTAAAATTAAGTGCAAGTTAGCTTCAAAACCTGGAGGGCCAAACACTTACCCACTCATTCAGTTACATTAATGAAATACCACTTCAAAAAACAAAGGAAATTATCTTAATATTTTAAAAATTAAAACATGACATTTGAAAATTATTTTAATATATTGCATGTTGTTTAATGAGAAATTATTGCATGCTTCTTTGGATACTATAATTTCTGTTCTGTTAACAGGATTACCCTCAAAAGGAATTTTTTCCAGCACTCCAAGTCAGTAATCATATACAAGTTGAAAAGGTCAGAAAAATTGAAAACCTCCAGCTGTATTTCAAGTGCGCCACCTTGTGGCTTTTCATGTTATTATGGTTTTTGGTTTTGGAAAGCCAAGGTGATAGCATAATTCACCTCGAATCTAAATAGTAATTATGTGTTATCACATACAATACCACCTATCTATCAGTAAAATGCTGGTAGACGTTAAAACAGATGTAAACAACGTTCTTGGAACCTTTCAGTAAGGAGATGTCAAAAAGCACCAGCTTTGAAAGCTACAGGAGAGAAAGGCAAGTCAAGTACTAAAACATCATAACATACTGAATCTGAAGAAACATCCAGATTACAGAAGTCTCATTTTTCTGTTCAGATTTTTATGCATTCTTTATGGTGAACAGAAACTGAAATGCTAACAAGGTCTGGTTGAATGGCAGTTACTGAACAACACATCACTCTAATTGGAAAATTTACTGGATAAAATTCTGAGTACCAAATCACATCTACTAACAATTAGCATTTACTAACTGGAAAAAGGGGGTAAACCTGGTAAAATGTGATGCTTCCATTGTGCGTAAGATAAAAATGGGCATTGTACCCATGAAAGGTTAGAATACAGGTCCAAAAGCCTCTGTGCAACACACAACAGCTACAGTTGAATTCTCCTGTCAATAACCCACTTATACGTGCCTGAACCCTGATCTGGCGGAGATAGTAGGTAAAACCTCTAAGTGGCAGGCAGACAGATAGGAGCAGCCACAATTGCACAGCAAGACATGGTGTTGTGAAGTCAAAACGTGGAGTTTTTTTAACTCCTGAAGAGCACAGCAACATAACACCCTATTAACTCCACCAATTATGCATAAAACATGTAAGTATTTGAAAGAAATAGTAACTACTGTCATCTTTTAATCTATTAATCGTTTTCTTGAAGAAAGTGACAGGGGAATATTGCTATTATCAGTTTCCAAAACGGTTTCCAAACTGTGTTGAGAACAGCTAACTGTCATGAAAAAGACTTCACTATTTAAGCATTAATTGTTATACTTCTTCAAATCTGATGGTACCAAGAAGACAGCAAGTGTCCCTTTTCACCAAAATAGCTACCACAACCAGTAACTTCAGATATAGTATTTAAAACTGATTTCTGGATGCATTTCAGAGTTTATTCAGTGTGACCTGTTTCTTACAGTAAGATGACTAGATGAAGCCTGTATTGCTAAGAAATACCCCCACTCCCATAATAATTACATAAAAGCATAGAAACTGTAAAATATACCCCAAAGGAGACATCATAATCTTCTGGTGTAAAAGCTTCATCTGCTAAGTCCTCAAAAAACTCTACCAATGAGTCCAGTGTTTCTTCAGCCAGTTTTTCATAAGTAGCCTCATCTAAAGAGCTAAAATACCACATAAACAAACTCAAGATTACTAGGAGCAAAACACCTTTCACTTTAGATTGAAATGATTTTTCTTACAACCAAAACAAAACACAAAAATCATCTTGGTCAAATTGTAGATATGAGACAAATCATGTGCAAGTGGAGAAGCTTTCTAATAAGCTGTGTGCTGAAAAGCACGTTACATATTCAAGTGAAACTCTGGAACTTGGGAATAAAGATACTTAATGAGGCAATGGGTATTTGTTCTCCCCCCTCCCCCCAAATTACTACTGTGCCTAAGATAGAGCCTCATTATATTTACCTTTCATTACTCAAAGTTCCTGCATTTCTTAAATTCGTAAGTTTAACATTCTTGTTCTTAGACCATGTTCCAAAGGTTAATTGCTGCGGATGAGACTCCTAAAAAGAAGTTAAATTAGATGTTAAAGTAAAATATGACACACCATATTTTTTATTTCTTTAACCTAACAAAAAATTGTCTTTAATGTTAAATACTGATTATGTTGCAAGACCAACACAGAAACAAAAAAATTATCATAAGAATCCCACTCCATACACCTATGAATTTTTGAGGCACTCTTGCTTTTACTACAGACTAATGAAGGGGGAAAATGTCTTGTTTTTAAGGTACTGGACTAAGAAAGGTCATCCAAGTCTTATTCTTTGCTCTGAAAGAGAACTACTGAGCAATCATGGGTAAGTCACTGAGGCCAGCATTTTCAAGTGGCCACTAATTTTGTGTGCCTGTTACCATGCATGCCAGGTCTGATCAGGTTTGACAAGCATCCACATCTCCAGCTGAAAGCATCAGAGCTGTGGATGTTCCTTGCCCTTAAGAATAAAAAACCTCCCTTTGGTAAAATGATGTATTTTCATTGTAATTGCATTACTAAAAGGCTCAGACACAGGCTTATTAAAAAAGTATAAGGCGGGACAAGGTAGAACTTTCAGGTGTTTTTACACATGCTCTGGGTGGCTAACTAGCACACTCCGGCAGACTCGAGTCTGCTAATTAGCACATGTTGGAGCAGGCATTGGGCACATGTATAGGTGCCCTTAGAGACTGTAACTGATTCAGAGGCATAAGCTTTTGTAGGCAAGACTATTTTGTCAAATGTTCTCCCTATCAAAAAGTATCTGAGAAAGTAAGAAATTTCCATATGGTGACAGCAACACTAGAACTGTTCCAAATCTACAAAGTACAGTTCCACATACTGGAAATGACTGCCCAAATAACCAACAGAAATTTACCATTAGTGGAAAAATGCACTCGGCCAGAAAAAGAAATTCAGAGCTATATTGGCTTTAGCTTACTGACACAATTAAGGAAAAATTAAATTAATAGATGGGTACTATTTGGAACATCTTCTTTCCATCCAAGCAGTCAGAATCCAGGTAAAAAGCAAAGGAAAGTATATTTCCCAGATTACTTTGTGCTAGCATCATGGACAAGTGACTGAAGGCAGAGAAAAAAAGTGGTGGTTGGTCAATCCATAAAAGAAACACACTCACACATATTCTACAAGTAATTAATGTTGCAATTTTTAGCACTTGATTGCAGTGATAACAAAGCTAAGGGATTTTATGGCAATTACTGATTTGCAAAATGTATCTCATTTGCTTTCCCATTCAACCAGGGCATTCAACAGAGCAGGGACCACAAAAATATTACACCTCAAAGCAATAACCCTTTCCATTTGGCTCCTTCTCACCACTTTGCTGACTCAGGTCAAAAAAAAAAAAAAAAAAAAGGAAGAGTGCCTCACAGCCCACTTCAGTCAGTGGTGTCAGATCCTGAAAGGTACTTAGGCACCTGAAGAGGCAGATAGGTACCTAACTCTACAATTTCAGAACTAGTCCTATTCTTAACACTCAGCTGCTATCTAACCATATAGGCAGCCAACCCTGCTTGCCACGTAAGTTTGCCCCAGTTAACATGATCTGTCACACAGACCCAAAGCCCCAGAATGGGATTCTTTAGCTATCCTATCAAGGGGGCCTGATCTCACAGACATGTCCAAAGGATGCCCAAACTGTATGTAAGCCACCTAGAGGAAAAGAGCCTGCACATCATTAACAAAAAAAGACACGTGAGAGACAACAGAATTAGTCTGTTCTTGTGGTTAGCAAAATTCACATGCCTCTCAGCAGGCTATTGATATTCTTGCAGTGGGTGTCTCTGTTCTGCTGGAGTTGTTCAACTCTTCTGCTATCCAACTCCCTTGCTGACCCAATGAAAATTTAATTTATACACAATGGAAGAGACTGAGCAGTGTGGCTAGGGCACTCATCAAGACCCCATATCAGTCAGGTAGAACTAGTATCTGAATCCAGGTTCTGAATATTCCAGGCAGGTGCCCTAACCACTAGACCAGCAGTTCCCAATCTGTGGTATGTGTACCACCAGTCGTATGCAGACAACTTGTCAGTGGTGCGCATTAACAGATTTATTATAATTACTTCCTTTGACCAAAATTTGCTGGTGGTACTTAAGGCTGAACTGAAAAGCGTGCTGGTGGTACTTAAGGTTGTATTGTTTTAAATTCGTGGTGTGCAATCTGTCACAGCTTGGGAACTGCTGCACTAGGCTATGGTTATTTTGCTTGCTCTGTTTTTTCATTAATGGGATGGAAAAGTAGACAAGGATTAGCTAAGTATCTGCCTGGTCTTAAAAGACTACTTTGGGAGGAGGAGGAGGTTTAGTTATGAGGATGGCAGGCAAAGAAAGGCACCTCTCTAGACTACCTGGCTAGGTGCAGCAAGTCAGGCAGCCAAGGCCTATTGCTCTCCTCTCTATATTTCACCCCACACTTGCTGAGAAACCACTAGGCTGGTTTCAAAGAATTTCTCCCTTATGCATCTCCACATATTTGCTGGGTGTCCTGGCTCCCCGTCTGGGATGCACAAAGCCCCTGCCCTGCCTTTAGACTAGGACAGCCAACTCCCTTGCACTGCT
>NW_017729024.1:104367886-104368405 GCF_001723915.1 Gavialis gangeticus
CCCTGCCCTGCCTTTAGACTAGGACAGCCAACTCCCTTGCACTGCTCAGAGACAGCGGTTAGGAGCCAGAGGAGCCTGAAGGCAGGCCTAGGAGGCAGACCAGTGACGCCCAACCATTTGGCCCTACAGGATGGATGGGCAGTGCCAGGTCCCTCAGCGGGTCCATGGGGCAGGTGCAGCAGGGCTGACAATGTCTGGGCTGGAGCAGGGTTTGGAAATTCGGGGGGCAGGGAGCAATGGCAACTCCCGCTCCTTTGCCACCAAACTGCCCAACCCGGGGGGCCAGGGCCATGGCTCTGCCCCGGCCGGATGCCAGCCCCACCTGGAATGGACTAGCTGAAGCAGAGATGCCCCCCCACACTGTTACGTCAGAGGCGGCCTGCGTTCCGCGGTGACGTCACAATGCCCCACAGCCCGCTTGGAACTCCTCGCCCTTCGGGGCTAGAGCCAATAGGGGGCGCGGCCCGCCCGTTCCCGCCATGCCTGTGCCGGGCCGCCGCTCCGGCCCGGCCCGGCCCG
>NW_017729024.1:104368468-104380252 GCF_001723915.1 Gavialis gangeticus
ACCCTTACTCGCTCCGCCCCCTCGCAGCGCTCCCCTGCCAGCGCCGCGGCCTCGGGCCGGGCGGAGAAAGCAGCTGTGCCTGCTGCGGCACCAGGGCCTGCTTCCGGCACCGCGGGGGAGGGGGGCTGGGAGCTCTCGCGTTTCCACACCAACCTGGAGGGGGCGGGGGTGGTGCCTGTCCACTCCGGTGTGTGAGCGCCTTCCGCTATGAGGTGTGCACGGCAGGGACACGGGCCGCCGGAGGACCTGCATGCCATACATCTCACACACACTCTGCAGGACATACATGACACATCACATTTCTGCATAACGTACATCACACACACACTGGGTGACATGCATCACACACTGCATGACATAGATGACATCACACACACCATATTTCTGTGCCTTAGCACGTGTGCACACATTCATGCACACTTGTGTGCCCCTCCGCACTATCCTCTTACACACACAGGTGGGCCTGCTTTCCCATCTCCTGTGCCCTAATCTAGGCTGGTGCCTTCCGCTACAGGCAGGGGAACGCTTCTGTTGTCAAATGCAGGAAACGCAGCTGCAAAATTTTGTGATAATGGGACTACATTCATGCTTTCCTCCTGGCTTGCTTTTTGGCTAGGAGCAAGAGTGACTAGGGGGCATCTGAACTCCGAACACCTTTGGGCCTAGGGCCTGCATGTAGGATGCCTGCCGAGGATTTGGGGAATATGCAAATTCCTGAATTGATGAACTGGGGAGGGAGGAGACTTGCCCTGTATTAGAGCCACACAGACTTAAAGATTGAGCTCAGCTCAGTCCATTTGAAATGCAGAACTAATTTGGTCTTAAGCCAAAAAAAGAAAAAAATCTGTATTCTAATCACTCACAGTACTTCATACTCTGCTCAGTGCTGTCCTTTCACATCATCTGATGGCGTGAACTGGGGGGTCACAAAAGCTTGTGCTCTGTCTATATTATGCATGTTGCAGTTTATATGGAAGTCTGTGAGACTGATAAACCTATATAACTGCAACATACATAATATAGACAGCACAAGCGTGTATATATAACCCATATATATATAATATATATATTATATATATATGGGTTTGAGAGAGAGAGAGATTAATATGCACCTTTATAGACTTTAAAAAAAATCTCCAGTGAGCTTTTTAGAAGCGCTTCCCGACTGAGGTGTATCAGTCTCACAGACTTCCAAAAAACCTTGCTTGCCCTACTTACATAAATATTCCTGATAAAATGCTCTTAACAAATGCTCCTTTCCACTTGAAAACTATGGTTGTCCCTACTGTAAAACAGGTCAGTTTGTACAAATGTGATCACACAAGAGCATTTCCTGAATAAAAAAACAGAATGATGTCATTTTTTTCAGACCTTACTGAGTATAAGACACAGAAGGTAAAGTATAAATCAACTAACTCTACCTTGGGGCCAACAAAAATGCATTTCTGTCATGTCAGACTCCAGCTCTTCCTGTTCCTCATAACCCTCCTTTCCTAATTTCTAGCAGAGCCATTTTCTCAGTGGGCCAGTAGATGGAGAGCTCACTTTTTTTTGCCTACTGAACATAAGCAGGGTTTTGAAACAAGATTTGAACCGGCAAAAGAAATTTGTCAAACCATTTAAGTTTTTGGACATGTCTACAGATCGGTGATGATGATTTAGGGAACTTGTCTGTACAACCTACAACTTAATTTTTGACATGAAGTTATGCAGTTGCTGCTGTAATGGTTGCTGTAGCATGAATGTCTCTACCATATTAATCTAACTTGCAACGTGTATTGCTTCCTGCCCAGACCAGGGACTACGATTAGTAGTTAAGTCCTCGTAGGCCACGTTAGGCCTAGACAAACCAGCCTGGCTAAGTTTGTTGACTGAGGGTTCGGCTTGGAACATCTGAAAGTTACCAAGCTAACAAAAAACCTTTAAAATTGTCTTGCAGAAGGCCTGCTGTGACTGGTATTGCTTCAGAATGTCTGGTTTGGATATTGGTAGCAGGCTAGCTACATTAGCTCAGCATAGGCCAACCGCCCAAGAATTTATCCTGCACTGAGCAACATGCCACTTTTTTAAAGCTAGTTCTACCCTGCTATAGTCACAGGAACTACTATAGTATAGATGACAAGGTAGACCTTATATAGACTAACCGAATCAGACAGAGGCACAGGAAGATGTTGGTGAATGGGGAAAGCTGCTGAACTCCCTTTTCACTGAGAGGTTACCCATAGCTGTAGGGTTGATCAAGGGTACAGTAAAAAGGCACGTACTGCCTGCATAAGCACAGATGGATACGTGGGGACTTCTAAAGGAAGACAAGCTAGATTGAATGGTATTTCACGTAGGAATAAGATTGTTTGCAAATGGTCTTTAAGCTCTTGTATCATTTTTAGCAAAAAGTAATGTTATGTTGTAAAGTTTGTCAAAAGCCTACCTGTATATACATGTTTACTTTTAACACCCACATGGCTTCTGAAGAGAGAAATTGAACCACAAGACTCTCATTTTTAATGTAATTCTGGGAAAAGGTGTTTTTAAGCTGTTGGGGGAATCAGAGAAGTCAGTTTTGGACACAGGAGTAATGCATTTGGACTCAGTTTCAGCTGTTGGGTAGAGGGGGTAGGCAGGAAGACTACACCAAAAAACCTCACAATTGAACATGTCTTCACTTTGACTAGTTTCCATGGTCTTAAAAGAGCACCTGGATCCCCTGCCATAAAAAGGAAGGTCCCAGCAATTCTACTGAAGAAAAAGCTACTCCTTAAGAGATATTGTGAAATACTTCTCTGTGCAGACGCATTATTCTAAAATAAAACTAACTTATTCCAGAATTTTAGTATCTATAGAGGGAACTGTTGCAGAACAATTTATTCTGCAATGGAGATGCTGATCGGTTTCCTCGCATAGTGAAGGCCTTGAACTTATCCAGTAAAGGGAAGACAAAGTGCTTCATCTACAAGGACAGATGTTTGATACACTCTCTGGAGAAGGGCGAAGGTTTGCTTTAAAGAGGAAGAATGCAGGGACAGAAATGAGTTTTTGTAGGTAAGGGTTTGGGTTGAGTTCAATTGGCCGAACTGGTTATTTTAATGCTGTTGAGATGTTATTGTACTGGCAAGGAGATGTGAGAATACCTGGAACCTTGGATAGCTGTCTTTTATTTAATTGGATTTAAATAATAATAATAATAATAATAAAAAGGGGCTCACAGAGACAGATGAGAGGGATACTGATGAAAATGTATAAAGAAAATAATCATCACCTCTGCAGAAAGAGCTGTTCTGTGCAACTATTTCATTTCAAAATCTTCTAAAAAAGGTATTTTTAAAGAAAACAGTTCCTGTTAAAATTTTGATTTTGTGAAGCATGTAGGTATTCAGTTGTTGTCTTTAAATTCTTGGTGCTGCATCTGTACATTTTTAGGAACCTGCTTTGTAGCAGGAACAGCTGCCATGTTGTAAGGTAAAATAATGCAGCACATTATAGAGAAGACGCACATAGATTAAGGAAAAAAAAGGAAACAAAAGAAGTTTGTCCATTGAGAAACACTGCATACAGTGTACTCAGTGCATGCCATCTTTCAGCTGTAGTCAAAAAAGCAAAGTTTGCTGTAGCCAAAGATCCCTTGGTGCTCAGCTTAACAATAACAGTTTACCTCGTGATCTTAATTCAATTTCTCTGTTGTTCCTAGTGGCGTCGTATACATTGCCTGATGACCACCCTCTCCGAGAATTGCCCACATTTGCATGATACCAAAGGCACAAAGCTATATACATAGCAGTGGGAAATACTCTGATTCAAGACCATCCAAAATTCTTGTTCTTGTCCCTTTTCCACTCCCCACACTTGTTCTCTTTGATAAAGGTAATGAGGGTCACTGAGGGATATTTACACAACCTTTTTCTTCTTAGTTTCATCTTCTTAGATATTTTCTTTATAACGTTGTGGTAGCTTCGGCCTGCCCATCTAAGGTCCTTGGTAAATTCCAATATATCAGTGGGAAATGCTGGTATCTCTCAGCCTATAAGCCAATAGTGGGTCAATAAATTCATATAGATCGAGTGTCCTCCTCAAAATTTGCATAGCGACTAATCAGGTTGAATATGCAATTAAAGAGCTTATCAAAAATATTCAGGTTAATGAAGCAACACTTTACAAGACATTGCTAACGTTAATGCATTGGATTAATATTAACTCTTAAAGGGGTGATACCTTCTACTCTTTTGTACTAGAATGACTTTACAAGGACTTAAATAGGTAGCATTTTTAAGCATTTTTACACTGCTGTCATCTTGTCCCTCAATCCTGATATGAACAGTGGCCATACCACAGCAATTAGTTTTAATGCCCCTTTGGGCTTGCTTTATTAAGACAAAGCAAAACCAAGCAGTAACCCTAAAAGATTAGGGAATATTTCATTTTAGAGATATCTGATTCAATCCTCAACCTGTATATAGCATCTACTTCTGCCACTGTTGAAGACAGCATACCGGGTGAGACGGACCATTGGCTTGACCTAGTATGTCACTTCTTATGTGTAGTTAATAGTTTTTAAAGCAATGGATGAGGGAAATGTCCATTCTTAGGTTGGATTTCTGGGATTTAGAGCCAAGTTTTCATTACTGGTACACTTGCCTAAAGGTTGACTGCTGACATTGCGTAAGCTTGTATTTTTTAACTAGCAAATTTACAATCTGACATCTATTGACAGTTTGGCACAGACTTATTCATTTAAATTCCCATATGGTACTTGTAGCACTGGCAAGTAGAGTGAAGGAGGAACAAAACTAGGAGATATAGGAATAGTCAGCTAGATCTAAGCTCACAGGCTACTTAGCTTAGTGTGCTGCTTGTGACAATATTCAGTACCAGAAAATCCAGAGAAAGGTGCAAGAAGTATCGTATTAAGCAGACGTGGAATAATCTGTCCTCTAAGTTAAGGGCTACGTGGGGAAATTGACTAGAATAGCTATCCCCATATAAATTATCCACAATTTCTCCTTGACAGAATTCCACCCCTAGCCTAGAGCAGGGCTGGCAGCTCCAGTCTTCAGGCCAGATCTGGCCCATGGAGTGTTTTATTCAGGCTTCATGGGCTGGCTATTGGTGGCAGAGGGCTTCTGAAGCAATGGAGTCAGGAGGGAGATTTGGGCAAGTGGGAAGGAAAAGTGCCAGCCATGTCTGAAGATCTGGTCCATCACAAAATGAATGGCATTATTTCAGCTTGCCATTCCTAAAAGTAGCCAACACCTGGGCTAGGGTAATTACTCCTTCCAGTCATGGATCTTGAACAAGTTAACATCCTCAGAGACTTCTTTGGCCTGAAATAATATTATAGATAATACTGAAAACAGACTCCTAATATGATCATCCCAAATCTTCTCCAACCAAGTCCCATTTTTTAAGAACAAAACAAAACACATGAATATTAAATGCTTATCATACTGCATCTGTGGCTGGCAAGCTAACTGTCTGTACATTCTGAACAGGCCAATGTGCGGAAAAGAAAGGAAAGTACCACAAGCCGATTCAATATGAACCCATGGGTTTGGCCTTACACAAAAAGAAAACAAGGGGATTCTTGCCTCTCTCTATGGGCAAACTATGTTCTTTCATTTCTTTGGCAGGACCCTTTACTTCTTCTGGCAGCAGGCTGCCACTTTGGTCTGGAGAGAAGACACAGAACCACAGTGGAAAGAGGAAAGGGATTGAGGATGAGCTACTGCATAATGAATTGGGCATAGGTGAGATGAGCACCTGAGAACAAAGGAAAGGTGGGGAAGAGGGAAGGAGGAAGAGGGGGAGAGGGAGGACAGAACAGCTGTGCAGTATCCAAAAGCATGGCTGGGGAATGAGGGAACAGGTTCACGTGCAGCAGAGGAGCCTGCTTGAGCTGTTGCTTGACTTCGCTGCTCCCAGATTCTGCACCAGCCCCTGTGCTTACAGACTGTTTCATGCTCCTGCATCTCAAAAGTAAGGAGGCCCCTGGACATTACATGACTAGGATGGACTATGACTCATCCCACAAACCAGAATGAGTAGTTGTTTTACCTTTCCACTCTACCTGCATACAAACCCATGCACTTAGCAGTAAGAACAGATACAGGTTTCCCTTGCCAACCACAGTTTTGAGTATCCACGCTTAATATTCTATATACCATTTTGGCTACCACAGTATACAGTTTTGAGAAACCACGGTTTTCCATGGCTACACATCAGTCTGCCACCTGCCATTTTTCCCATAAGCTTTTTGTCTTGCCAACCACAGTTTTGTCAACCATGAGAATTTTCAGGAACCTAACCCCAGCGGTTGTCAAGGGAAACCTGTACTCATCTCTTATCCAGTTCCTCTGACAGTGACAGTGCTGTGCTAGTGCTATGCTTCACAGCAGAGGTTTGTCTTTTTTTTTTTTTTAAATAAGCTTTTTGGCTCTGGCCGAAGCAGACAGCAATGAGGATCATGAGAAGAGCTTCACCTACATGTGTTGGCGGCCTAAAGACATTTCTGCAGAGAAGTCCAAGAAGGAGAAACAGAGCTCCACAATATTTAGCTAGTCATTAGAAATTTATTAATTTTTAGGTAGCATATGATTTTCTCTCTCTCTTGAGGAATGTGCCCATCATCTTACTGATTTTTTTCCTAGATTGAGTTGAATTTCACCATGATTTGAGGTGAAATTCAACACCCCAAATCTGGGGAAATTCACCTTGGCGCACATATGAGGACAAACCTTTGCACATCCTACATCTTCAACTGAGGTCTTCATTGTACTGCCTTTCAACTTGGGTGAATTTAGCACTAGACATCTAATGTAATTGAGTTGTTTTAGTCCACTTAATCCTTCTGTGCCCTGTCTCCCCACTTGAAAAGTAACAAGAAGTCTCCTTTTTAAAGCCCTGTGAGAGATGGTATACCATGTTAAAATCATTTCTTTTAAATCATACAAATGTGCTATTTACACCAATTTGCTAGAAATTACTATATATATATATATATATAAAAAATCACTCTTCATTTCTAGAAGAGTCTCTCATTGTAGCCCACATCCCACATGAGTTCTATATGTATGGTCCTATCATTTTACTCTGGAAATAGCTGATATGTTGCAAGCAAACATGCATGTCATCCTAAAATGACTCAGCACATGATTTCTGGGCCGAGTAGACAACGGGTGCTGCTAACTGCTCTTTATCTCTATTTAGCATTCATTGGAAACATAAAACAGAGGGTTAAGCAATATGTAGATACCTGTAGGATAAAACAGACAACAGCAAACTTCACTTTAAAGTTCAATTTTTTTTCCCCACTGTTACTATATTCTAAAATTTAGGAGAAAAGGGATTCACAGAAGTGTCCAGTTTTCCAGTCAAATAAGAATAACACAAGTTAATTTAAAAATGTAAATGGCATCTTTGTTCTTCTCTTCCAGAACTCTATAGGACATTAGAACAATATCAATCTAATAAGCTTTTCCGTATTTTCCTAAGCAGACCTCAAACTATCTATTTCTCCTTCTGGACTGTTCATAGGGCCAAGATATTTAAATACCTGTGTATACAGATAGTGCCACATTCTCATGACCTGCTTCTTATGTTGTTCCCTATGGTGAGTTCCATCTGTTGAAACCTGGAGATATATGCTAATACATCCTTTTCCTAGCCCAGGGAGCATGTTATTGGCAACTGTACCTTCCATATCCTTTTGAATGTTACCTGATAAACATCCCCTTATCACCTATCATTGTATATAAATGGCCCTTCAGTTTTTGTAGAAGAATTGCTATTCAGGCAGACTAAGTAACATCCAGTTGCTTGCAGGTAAAACATGCATAGTCCTCATAAATATACTGTACTAATACTTGGGTATGATTTTCTTCCTGGTTCTGTGCCTTAGAGAGAGGACCTTACTTGTTTCAAGCTTGAATCACTGACCCTCAGGTATGTTGAACTCTGGAATTTCTCTTTTCTTTCATTGGAAACTAACCTTAAGAGGAACACAAATACTGTACTATTTATATAATGTGATCCTTAAGGGGGAAAGTCCCCCTTAAGGATCACATTAGATTACCTCTCACATTGGTAATCTAATCTGGATTTACTTTTGTTGGCATTGGATGGATGTTTCCATTCATAGGGAAAAGCAGGGATGTTGGGGCAATAGGATAAAAATACACTGTACTTGATATGTAAACTTTTTATACAGAGCCAATTTCCAGTGAAGCCTGTATTTTCATTTATAAAGACTTTTATGTACTACCTGCACAGAACACACATTATCTGAGAATTACAGTGTAGAAGAACTGTATGTACTTGCATTGATTCACTATGTTCAAACAAATGCCTTCTCTGGGGTAGCAAGACTACTTGTTTATACAAAGGAACACTAAATGTGTAAAAGATTATCCATAGAGAAGCTGACACCCACGTACTTATTATACATAGCAGTCACAAGGCATAAATTAATCTCTCTTTCTCTCTCACTTTCAGTCAGGGTGTTGTTGGGAATTATCTTCCTGAAATGCAGAATGGTTTCATAGTTAATGTGGCTAGGAGTCAAGAGAACTAAGTTCTAGTCCTGGCTCCATCATAGCCTGTTTTTAAGTGTTTGAAAAAATGTTAGCTTCCTTGATTCTCCGTCCTGTTGGTAAAACACTTCATAAAAAGCCTCTGGATGCTTTTTGCTTAGTACTAGGAAAAATCCTTCTATAGAAGGTTTTACAGAAATGCAAAACGTTATGTCCAGGGTCTACGCCACTTGTTTTGATACTTTTTTCACTCTTTGGGGAATACTTATTTCTCGAAGAAATGTCATCCCTACCCGCTTCCATGCACTTTCAACATGACATTCATGAAATTTCCCAAAATTCTGCTGCGTCACAGTGTGGATTCTTAAAATGATATTTAAAAACTTTACTGTGACAGAAAACTAAAAGAAACCAGATTGCTTCTACCCTTCCTGCTATGCTCTTCCATTGCCTTTTTTCTAATATCTTAAAATTTCCTCACATAGAAGCAGCAGCAGAAGATGTGGACAGATTACTTGTTATATACTGACTGGCACATTCCTACATAAAGACCATTTCAGATGTTCAAAAAGGTACTGGAGCACAAGGATAATACATGCGTAAACCTCATAAATATCTTCAAGTTTTCATCACAGGTTTTGAGAACAAAATATTTTATTTCTGTCAATAAAACTATAGTTTACGGTAGTATATACTAAATAAATTATATAATTTCTCTTTTACAAGCAATAAACTAAATCACAAATATTTCAAAGACAACGTATGTACACAACATAAGGCCTTGTTATAAATAGCTTTTTTCTCCTCACCAATAAACAGTGAAAATGTCTTTAGAGGCTAGTTTCCATAAAGTATGTGCAGACATTTACACTAACCTTTATATGAAATCATTTTTGACTTGCAGTGACACAGACCTAAGTGATTAGGATTCTGTGAGAGGGGGGGAAAGTGAAATTAATTGTACTCACCACTGTGCTGATGGATTTTTAAATAGGTAAAGCAGATTATATATTTTGCTTGTGCATAATCACCAAACACATGCAAATGAAATCACTAGAGTCAATAAGAAAATATCACTTTCAAGTCCAAAAAAGGTGACTGGCAATACTAGAGAGAGCAGCTCAAATACGCAGTTCTTCACAGTTCAGCAAGCGACAGCACATGATAGCGAAGTTGTGTAATGGTTTCATGTCACATCTGCCGAGTCTAGCTTTCATTTCTACGTTTCAAAGATCCCCTGACATTTCTCAAGGATAACGTTCTGTTGAGTATTACTCTTTGTCTAATAGGCTCAGTAAATTCCTCCTCCTAAATCAGGAGTGCAGAAAGTGCTCTTTATCAACCATGGCCACTTCTTGTCCATCTCTTCTGTGATTCTTCTGTTCTATTTCTTCTACTCTCTATTACTGAAAATAGAAAAGAAATGTCTGCGATAAGGATGGGGAAGAGGTTGTTTATTCTGCATTTATGTATAGAGTAATAGGATACGAGCTTTATTCCCCTCCCTAGCCCCAGTAATGTGCAACATAGTTTTTCAATGAGTCTTTTCTTCCCCTTTGTCACATGCATGGAATCTTCTCTCTTTTCAATGGTAATCCTAAAGCTCTGTAGCCATTACAAGCCAAGGGAATATCAGTATACTTAATATGCTGCAAATAAGCTGTATCCCACAAATGTTCCTGCAAAGTGCTAGAGAACCTGGCTATCAGTAAAGATCAGTGATAGGTGAATTCACTTAACAGTTGACAGGAGGCATTTGTTACCTTTCAGGATTTACTATTTAGGTAAGTTCAGGCTGACTTTGTTGGTAAGTGCCCCACAAATTAAGCTCTGCAACCTTCCTAAGTGCCACTTGGACCCCCTTCCCCTGCTCAATCTGCTGCTCTACTTTCTGCTTCCTGTCCTCTGCTATCTGCCTGTTCTGCTGTACTATCTTCTGCTCCCTGCTCCATCTGCTGCTGTGTTTCCTGCTCCCTCCACAGTCAGCCACGTGCCACAAACAGAGGCCACCAACTTTACTAGTGGCACGAGTGTCCCAGGTTGGCCACCCCCAGTATGGAAAGTCAGTTTCATGACTCCCCATTAGATTCAATAAGACTAAGATACAGCCCTTGGACAAAACTGCACACATATGCACACACTCCCAAGACAAGGAGACACTTATTCATCTGAAAAAGCCTCACAGACTACTAATGTTCTATACCAGGGGTTGGCAATGCCAGGAGGCTATATGATCTGAGAAGCCATTAGATACAGCCTCCAAAGCTGGAGGCTTTGCCTGTACCCACGCCAAATCCAGAGGCCAAAGCCAAGGGAAAGATGCCAACCATTGACATGTCACCAAAGCCATCCAGCCCATGTTGGACAAAAGCTGGGTTGTCTCAGCCCACAGCTTGTAAAAGGTCTATACAAATAAATTTATAACAAGAATACTAACAGACAGTAGCTTAAACATACAAATGAGTCAATCTATTTGACTGGCATTTTATCTCCTGCAGAAGAAATGAATACATAGTACAAACTACTTATTACTTCTAAGATTATAGTAATGAGTTAGGTGGGAATTGCAGTGAAATATATTGGGCACCATAATGAACTTACCTGAACTAAAGACAAACTGACTCCTAATCAGAATTTTTGCTAAACCAAAAAACTAAAATTGGGATCACTACTATTTCTGGAGTGGAAGAAACTGACAAGACAGACCCCATATCACACATCCTAAAGAAACAAAAAGAGAGTAAAGAGGGCCCTGTTTTCACCAAACTTCTAAATCACCTTTAACTTTGCATCCAGGTAGAAACATTTAATTAACCTTTCAACAATTCAATAACCATCTGAGCTTGGTAGTGGAGGAAAACATAAAGAAATTTTATCCAAAATATTTCTTAACAACAACAACAAAGTACCAGTTGCCTGGCATAATATTATACTGCTGCAAACATTTATACTGATTGCTGTAAAATGGTATGAACAAGGTTTTTTTTAACCCCTGTTTATTTTAATTAACACAAGAGTCTCTCAAAGGTTTCTCATCTTCATATGTGGCTGTGGAGTGTAATGCATAGCAGACTATCCTGTCACGTTCTCAACTTTTTAAAATGTCAAGGCAGCCCTCACTAGACTCAAGGCACCCCTCAGAAATGTAGCTCTTAGATTTCACTTGGTTTTTGACTATGAAAAAATAATAGAGCAGTTCTTTTGTTGCCAAGGGCTCAAGAAGATGACCACAACAGGTCAGAATGATTCTCCATATTTCTATTTA
>NW_017729024.1:104385252-104391036 GCF_001723915.1 Gavialis gangeticus
CACTTGGTTTTTGACTATGAAAAAATAATAGAGCAGTTCTTTTGTTGCCAAGGGCTCAAGAAGATGACCACAACAGGTCAGAATGATTCTCCGTATTTCTATTTAAAATCTCTAGGTTTATCTTGTGAATCATGTGCAGGTGTTTGCACACCTAACAGTGATATTATTGCACAGCACGCTATCACACCTCATTAAAGGCTCTCCTGGCACTCCATGGTGCTGCAACATCCTGGATGAGAATCAGTAATCTAAAGGATGCAATGCAATTAGTATGGAAAGTGAAACTGATAAATGGATAAATAAAATGAATTAGAGTGGATGAACAAAACAGAACTGATGTCTGGTTGAGTAAATGGAATGCATTTTGATAAGTATATGAAGCAGCAAGGCTGATCAATTATGTTTTATTCTAAATACCAAATTTTCTTGTATCCAACATGTACCTTTCCCCCCTACATCCACCCCTCAGAATTGAGGTGTTCACAGTAAGCACAGAAGCTGATTTTTTGCCCAGGCAGAAGCACCCTGCTTTGATTCTTGCTCCACACTGCAGTAGCAGCTGCATTACTATTCAGACAGCTGAGGCAGTCAGTGACTTAGTTGCTCACTGGTGTTTACTCCATAGGTGTGAAAATTATCTCTCCTTTTTAATAATCTTGATGTTCCACTAATCAAGCTAGCCTTTCTTAGGGCAAGTCTTCTGTGCTCCTGGTCTCGGTCTTCCTACCTTACAGCCTGGGAGACTCTTTAGCTCTTTTTAAAATAATAAATCTACCCAAGGATCCAGTCTTCTATACAGCCACAACTCTGGAAAAATCTTTTCTTCTTCGTTCTTCCTTTCAAAAATAAGGTACATTATATCCTGAGGTGTGTTGTATCTGATAAAAGGTGGTAATCCATTTTGCCAAGAAAGAGGCTTGAAAATGATAATTTTGCTAGTGGGTTTTTATGAGATCTGGATAAATTAAGAACTATTTCTACTATAGATTTATGTCTTGTTTCCTGTGTAGTTTCTACTGTTTCCTTATGTACATTGTTGGCTATGAGGTAGGGTCTGAATAACTACTACTACATCCTTGTTATCTCTCATCCAATCTTTGGCCGGTTTTACTTGTCTGCTTTGCCCTCCCTGGGTGCCTGTAGATATGTGGGGAGGCTGCTCTGACACGCTGTAATTACAGTGTGTTGAAGCAGACTTGATAAATAGAGTCTGCTGGAGCATGCTAATTAGTGCACCTCCAGCAGCCTCCATGTCTTGTGCATCAGCATCTCCATGCTTCAAAATGGCATGGGGGCACTTTAACTAAAGCTCATTTGCCAAGCTTTAGTTAAACTGCCCCTGCTACCATTTTGAAGTGCAGGGACCCTGACATACGAGATGCTCCAGGTGCTTTAATTAGAGCAGCTCTTGGAGCTCCTCTAATTAAGGGGCCCTCCCTCCCCTGAAGCATGTGTAAAAACGCCCCCTAGGAGCAGCTTTGACCCGCTACTGTGCAGTCTGTGATTGTGACTAGCTCCTCCTTTCTTTGTTCCCTTTCCTCCTACCCTGAAACTATGCAACGCTATTCACAATCCAACCTGAAACATTTAGAAGTAGCTGGCAAAGTTGCAAAGAGGAAATTAATTTGATATTACTCCGTATACATACCATACAATGCTTATGGTCCTAAAAACCAACTGAGATGTAATTATTTGAGGAGGGACTGCCACACCCTGGGTCTAATCCTGCAAATCTTTTTCAGATAAAAGTCCTGTCTACCTCAGTGAGTAAAATCAGATTCTCTTTAAGCAACATCTTATGTGCAGCTGTTGGAATGACATCAACAACAGGTCCAGATAAAGCTCTTCTCTCTGCTCATACTGATATAGAATGAGTATGATCTTAACAACAACAGTGGCTAACAAATATATAAGATGACAAAAATGAATGAAAGCTATACTGGGACAAATTTTTTCTATCAGATAGTACAGAATCATTATCCCAGACTTGCCATCTAATGGATTTAGAACTTGATCTATTATTTGAACATATTTTTGTGCTCTATTAATTTTTTCATGCATTCATTCCTCAGTAAATTATTTCCTCATATGGTACATTAAAAGCCCTAAGGCACTGTTGATTTATAGCTTAGCAATTATACATGCAGGCTTTCTAGACCTCAACTTAATAGTAATAAGAGATGGCATCTTTATATCTAGTGAAAGTATACCACTCTTGTTTCTGACTGATGGGAGAGAGATATTGGTATCATGCTGCCATTATGTTCTTCTTTAAAAACTTAATAAGAAAACCTACCTTAGGGGGATTACTCAGATGCTCAGGTGTAGCTAGTTTTAGTCAACAGGACCCAGGCATTAATAACTAGAATACATAACTAGGGCATGTATATTTCAAATGGAACATTTCCTTTAAAAAAAACAATAAAAAAAAAAGAAACAAACAGCTCCTTTATGGAGGAATTCATAAATGGATAAAAGAGGAGAAAGGGAGAGGTCCTTTCTCCTCAGCGCTGCCCTTTTATAGAGTATGTCTAATTTCCTACATTAAGGCATTTACGCTCTTCTTTCTCAGTCTGACCTGAGGAAGCGGTGCATGACTGGGTACAGCAGGTACATTTGACTGACATTCTCCAGGGTAACTCATAGAAAGGTAAACGTGGAAAGGTAAACATAGCTGTAAGTGGCGATGGATCACAGGGTGAGCAGGGCTGTGTAAAAAGCCATGTCTATTGGAGCTCAGAGGCCCCTAATTCTGCAGCAAGCCGTACCCTCTAGCCTCTTTCAGTAGCCCCTAGTACCTGGTAGACTGGATGGAATGATTCCACAGGCCCATGGCCTGTATTTTTGACAAGACTGGGTCCCCATATCAACACACTGTCATAAATACTTTTCCATTTACTACATTTATCTATTAGTGGCATCCAGGAAAACTGTTCTGGGTGTGAATCCTCCATAGAAGTTCAAACCCCCAAAATAAATCAAACACTAACAACTCAGAATCAGAGATTAGACCCACATTGTGCATGAGTTGCAAGTGTATATTTGGAGCAAACTGTTGCTCCTATACAGCCTGGAAGTAACTTTGGTTTTAGTCATGGTTATTATTAAAATAGCCTAATACTACAAAGAGAGACTAGTATGAAACTAAACCTACATAAAACATTATGAGAAAGAAACAACATTACACTGGGCACATTTACATGTGCCATTAGCGTGCAGCAAGAAACTGCGGAGCTTATTACTCCACAGTTTATTGGTCTTGGGAAGCTCCCAGGTGCACTGTTTACATGAGTGCCCAGACTGCAGCACACTGAGCTGGGTCAGAGCAGCTCTGCTCATATTGATTGGAGCGAGGTAGGAGCAGCCCCCCACACTGAAGCACCCTCGTGCCCCAGCCAGCAGGGTTAAGTGTCTATATGTGCATTGCTGCACATGGAAAAATTCTGCAGCAGGGTAGTACTTGTACTTGTATTTACAAGTACTACCCTGCTGTGGAGTTTATTAGTTTTCTGTGCCTAAGAGAGGCATACATGTAGATGCACCCAGTGTGACCAATTTTGAAGCCATCTACTACAAATGTAGTGATTCTAAAGATAACTAAGTCTTCAAGATTCATCAGAAGAATGATTTGTTCCAGTGCACATATTTTATGCTCAAAACTTGAGACTTTATTACAAAGTACAGGCATTATAGGTGCTATAAACGTAATCTTATTTTCAAGAAAAATAGAGTATTTCTAAACCATATACATTCCATTGCCTCATGATGCTATTGTGTTATTGAAAGGAACTGACATACTATTCACAATGGATTCCATGGAGAATGTAACTTGTGCTATGCAGAGCATTTGGCAGGTGAGGTCAAATGATTGGAACAAAAACCAAAAAACACTTAATTAGATGAGAAAAATATACTGCTGGAGTTTGCTTTTTGAGGAAGGGGAAACCATGGTTTTGTTGTGCTCATTTTCTATATTTCTGCAGCTTTGTGACAATGATTTGATAGTCTCATTCTTTATCAAACTGTTTCTGGTTAATCATAAGACTATATCAGTGCTTATTAATTTACATTCGGCAGGAGAAATTACTATTATGTTGTTTAATATCTACATCTTTAGAAGAAGAGGGAAACTTCTGTTTTAAATCTCTATAATTTAAGTACTGTAAACTCAAGCAGTTCATATAAATGCCTCTATCTTTCCATACTGTTTATACTTTGAAAGAATCAGGTTGTTCAAAATGAATTAGTTGCAAATAAAATATTATTCATCTAACATGTCTACCCACATTTTTACAGTACTTGCATATTTGGAAGTCATTTACATTTCTCTATGTTTGCTCAGGATGAAGCATGTTCAATTGTATATTAATAAATGAGATTTGATTAATTTTCTAACAAGGCTGAAAAGTTTTAAAAAGAAATATACCCCAGAAGCATCTCAGAGCAAATTTAGAGTTTACATCTAAAAATGGAATCATTTTAAACTTACAATAGGAAACCACTCATATTTGTTTCATTGGGGCACTGGAAATGTTATGGTATGGAATTTGCTCTGTGTTTACCAGAACAGCACAATGGAACAAAAGAAAAGAAAAACTGAATAAGCATAGATACTATCACCATTACTCTTCTGTCCAGGGAGATTATCAGTCATACCTATTCACTGTTCCATGATAAATTAATTTGTAATGCTAAACATGTTTCTGTATTTCAGAACCCGGAAAAAATACTATCACATAACTATTTTTTGGTTTTGGCTTTGAAAATCACTTGCTGTTTTAAAGTATTTTCTAGGTTGTGTCATCTGCCTTTTCAGGAGAATATTATTGCATTTCTTCACAGATAAAATACAGGCAGTCCTCGACTTACGATGTTTCGACTTACAATGAACGGCACTTACGACATTTATAAATTGAAACCCTGTTCCAACTTTCTGACATTAGTTTTGACTTTACAATGCTTGATCTGATGCCACGCCAAGCTAGCAAACAAGTTCGCTGCATCGCCCATCTCCCTAGAGAACATCTGTCCATACTTCCTTGGATGCTTTCTTTACAGTTACCCTGCACTCCAGGCTCACAGTGCTGAGGCCACCAGGGCTGCATCTATGGGCAGCCGGGCACCACGGTGAGCGGGGGGCCCTGTGGGCAGGCAAGTGAGGGGCTGCAGTGCAGCGGCCACCTCGCTTCAGCCCCCTTCAGGCAGTGCCAGCTTATGGGGCTGTGCTGCTTGGGGGATGGAGATGTGGAGCTATTTATTTCTCCCCTTCAGTCTCTGGGGCAGTAGCTGGCTGGATGCAGAATGGGTCCCTCCTGCCCCTGCCCACCAGCAGTTACCATGAACCTTGCAGTAACAGGCAGGTGCAGTAGGGCTACAAAGGCAGGGGCTCTCTGGCCCAGGACAGAGGGTGTTTGAATATGGCTTGCAGGCCCACTGAGTGCTAAAAAGTTCATGATCCGGCCCCACTTTCAAAAAGGTTGGACACCCCTGTTCTAGGGGTTCCCCAGCCAGTGCTGGAGGGTGGGGTGAGTGAATTGGAGCCCCTCCCCACTGGGGCAGAGGTCCAATACACCCAGCCCACCCTCCAGTGGGGACTGAAAACCCACCAGACCGAATTCCCTCTGCTCTCTTTCCCCCCTCCCAATCTGAAGACAGTGGCAGAAGCCACTTTGTTTTGAAATGTCTTCATCTGATCCCTTCTGCAGTGAAGGTTCAGATTTCCACCTGATCAGCCATTTTTGAAGCTGTCAGCAGCCGTGTACTTGTTTGGTCGTGGCTACAGAC
>NW_017729024.1:104396036-104400145 GCF_001723915.1 Gavialis gangeticus
GTTCAGATTTCCACCTGATCAGCCATTTTTGAAGCTGTCAGCAGCCGTGTACTTGTTTGGTCATGGCTACAGACTGCTTTCTGTGGCCAGATTGGGCAAAACTGTCACTTCTGTCTGCACCCCCAGTGAACAAGAACCTCTACCATCCAGCCAAGACCTTGTATTTGGGTAAGTAAAATTGACATTCCTGTTAACTGACTGCTCAGTGACAAAAATGTCAATTTTATTAAGCAGGTACAGAGGGATTCATAGATCCTGGGCTCAGGAAAGTCCAGATGTTTGACTTTCAGTGCTGGGCCAACTCACTTCCAAGCAAAAATGTTGGGCTCCATGAAACAGAATTTCCTAGCAAAAATAAAGATTTGTCAGAAAATTTCTAAACTGCGATTAATGGGCAATGTTTGGATCTGCACTATTTTATCTTATAGGCAGGTGCACATAATAACCTTTCAGATGCAATCTTGACTGTTTGGCTATCTGTAGCCCTTGTCCACCCTTAAATCCTGCACAAGATATTAGTACAATATGTAGTAGTAACCCAATGCTAACTAGCAGCACTGCTTACATATCAATGAAAATTGAAGGTAATTGCATGAACACATTCACTCAGAACACCTCTACGTGGTTTGTGTTGCAAATGGCTCCAAAGTATTTAGTAGATTTTTTGAGGACAGAGAACATAACTCATAGCCAACAGTAAAAAAAAAATATATATATATATATATATATTTTTTCTGGATTTCATTTATGGATATCAGCCATCAGATGTGTTATCAAATATTAGACCTGATTTTGATTTCACTCTTATTTTATACTGGTACGTTACTGACTTCCTACTAATTGCAATTTTATAAATACAACAAAACAGTAAGGTTGTTGGTTGTAGCCATGTTGGTCTAAGGATGTAGGTAGGCAAGATTCTTTGCATAAATGTGATAGCTCTTATTAAATGGCTGGGGAAAGAGTTGTTTGCAAGCTTTTGGGTGCAAACAGATGAAAGGTGTGTACATCCAAAAGCTTGCAAAGAACTTTTTCCCAACTATTTAGTTCGTCTAATGAAAGATATCATATCTACTCAAAGACACCTTACCTCCAAAACAGTGAGCACATAGAGAGAAAATTGCTATTTAGGCTAAGTAAGCATTAACTGGCCATAAATGAATTTAGTGTGAAAATATAGAGGTTTCTAACCATCAGACCACTGAATTTATGGAACAGGAAGAACTTCCACATAGGACTAGTGGAGAGCAGTATAATGCACCCCCCCTTTACCTTGAAGATGGCGTTTGATCATTTTATGAAAGGAATGATATGATGCGATTGTTTGTGAAAAGAGGGGAATGGACCTTATGAACCAGGATGTTTCCTTCCAGAAACAAATGTATCCTATATTTCTATGACTTCCTCATCACTCTTGCTTGAGATCAGAATGGGGTCTGCTGTTTCTAATATCTATTACATAATGCATGTTGTATTATGAATGTACATATGCTACTAGTGTTGGGCATTATAGAGAAAGTATGGAGTGCAGCACTTCTGCAGTCAGTTCCCTGGGAAGTTTAGTGGGAAGGGAAACTAACTAGAATTCCTTACTGCTGGTCTGTATTGTTCAGCAATAGGAGAAGTTGCTGCTAGATTCTTATATAGGCAGTCCTTGGACTTACGACACAACTGGTTCCTGAAAACCGCATCTTAAGTCTCAACGTTGTAACTTGGAACCGCTATTTCCCATAGGAAACAATGTTATAAATGGGGGATTGGTTCCTGAACCAAGGCCCAATACTCTATTTTCACCAAAAAACCCAGAATTTTGTATTTAATCAATTATAAATGAGTCATATAGCTACATTAATGTATTTATATTGTAAATAGCAATCATACTGATTTGGAAGGACTTGTTTGAGGTGACTTTACTGGACTTTTTGAAGGGCTCTTGGTTGGACTTCTTGAAGGGTTCTTGGCTGGAGTCTTCTCAGGAGTCTTGGCTGCAGATTTTTCTGGAGTCCTGTCTGCCCTAGAATGAGCTCTGTCTGTTCCCTTTCCCCACCATTCTGAAAACTTTGCAGCCTCGCAGGGAAGAGGCACTGCTGCTAGGGGAAATTAGCTGCATACTCAAAGCCAGAAGCTAGATTCCTCTCTCCCCTTGAACCAACAGTGTTTGGTCCGGGGAATCGCCGTAACTCAGAACACTTCATGCAAAGCATTCTCAGTTACAGCAGGGAGATGCGCCCCAGAAGTTTAAGAGCATCTGTTATTGTTTCAGTCTGATTTAAACCAAAACTTTGGGAAAAAAGTGGAATTCCTTGAGAACACCAATAAACCATAGTGCTCAGCTATAGCAATGGCTGATCAGGTGAAAATCTGAACCTTCACTGCGTAAGGGATCAGATGAAGCTCTTTATTTTGTACAAAAAAATCACAACTTACTTGAGCCTTTAATTTATCTTCTGTACACAACATAGTTTTACTAGATCCTGCCTTTAAGTTACTTTCTACTCCACAGTAAGCAATAACAAGTCTATTCTATTATGCTGCTTTCTTCATAAACGGTATATATGACTGATCTTATCTTACCCAAGACCTTAAACTTCACCAAGAAGCTTAGTACTTCAAAGCAAGAGAAGTAAGGGAGGAGAAGAACAAAGGAAGAACTGAAATCAAGCAAGTTAAAATATTACATATTATCATATCTAACTGAAAATGATGTAGTAGCCTGTCTTGTAAAAACACTGTTGATAAAAGTCATTAACCTGTTGGCTAACAGGAAAAAAAACAATCCTGTAAATTACTTTTAATAATGAAGACTTAATATGTTTATTTCTTTTGTAATGTTCTCAACAAATACTTAGATCCATCTGAGAGTTTCATCGTGTTTCATGCTTTTTGTTTTGTTTTCATGGAGAACGTATACAAAAATTACCTGGTTTGTTCCTGCATTCATAAAAATATGCACCTTCCCCTTCCCAACTCCAATGATTTATCAGCATCCTACATACACCAAACTTCGTTCCATTTCAACAGCTCGGAATCAAGTCACTATCACTTATCACCACTGTTGCAGTTCGGGCCTAATATTTTTTTTTAAAAAGGACTGACTGTTGAATCAAAATGGATATTGTGATTTGGTGACATCTTCAGAAGTCAGTGATAGCTAGGATATGCACAGAGCTCTCTTTCTTAGCATTTGCAGTGAGTTTGGCCTCACAAAAGCTTACAGATCTCTGACTTAGTCTATATGGTACATATTTTCTGTCTTCAGAAGTGGCAGACTACCATATAGAGCTGTCCCATCTTACCTATGCACAGTTTTGAAGTACCTGCTCAACTCAGACATCCATTTGATTTATTTGAAGTAGCTAGCAAACATATCCGTACCCTTAATTGGGTGACATAACCTCGTGTCCATAATTGTTTTAAGGCAGAACCTTCAGGGCACACCTTAAAACCATTCTCTTTTCACAGCCTTTTTGACTGAGGACATGGCAGGGGTATGTTGGGTACAGGCATAGTCTTTTCTATGAAGCATTGACATGGATCAATAAATTTAGGTTTGATCAATTTTATGTGGTCATTCAGAGGAAAAATGATGAGCATGCTATAAATCTACACATATATTTCAGAGACAACCTCTGTGAGATTTCTTAAGGAGGACATTTAAAACTTTAAAGAAAATTCTCTTTTAAATTAAGCCCCTGCTGAATTTCCTGGCCAAACTATCTTCTAGCTATCTTTCTTTTATACTTTGAAGCTTTAACAACTATTATGATGATGATGATGATGATGTGTCTACAACAGTGCCCAAGAATGCAAGTCTTAAACAAACAACATAAGCATTTTATCACTTTCTATAACACTCAGCTAAGATGTGGGCTTGGGAAGAAGTTGCTCATTCTAAGCACAGCAAGAAACAGACTGCTTATTGGAAACTAAAGCAACAAAGGAAGAACATTTCCGGCATATTCCTGAAACCACAGTGGCACCACTCAGATTGAAAAAGGAACCAGCTTATTAGCATATTTCAAGTACAACTCTGCACAGCCACCTATTCTCTTCACCTGCATGCAAATGAATGATACTTTTTCCATCTGGAAAACTGGCATGACTGACAG
>NW_017729024.1:104405145-104411022 GCF_001723915.1 Gavialis gangeticus
GCACCACTCAGATTGAAAAAGGAACCAGCTTATTAGCATATTTCAAGTACAACTCTGCACAGCCACCTATTCTCTTCACCTGCATGCAAATGAATGATACTTTTTCCATCTGGAAAACTGGCATGATTGACAGTTTTCCATCTGGGAAACTGGCATGAATAAGTTTTCCATCTGGGAAACTGGCATGAATAAGTTTTCCATCTGGGAAAACTGATATTCAGTGTTGAAAAAAGTTTAGAGTGAAAAAAAACATTTAGCTTTTTCCACGAGAAATGACTACTTGGCACTCTCCATCCCCCCCTAGGTAAAATAAAATTAAACAGCACCTAGCAAACATCTGGAGTAAAACTGATTTAACAAGGTACTTAAGTGTATGCCTAACTTTAAACACTTGGGAAAATAAAGCATTGAGACTACTGTGTGCTTAAAACTGGGCATGCATTTACATACTTTGCTATATCTGGGCCGAAGTAACAAAAATAAGAAAAAAAGATAAGAAATGGAAGCAACACATTTGACAACTTACTAAATAGACATCCAAAACTGAAGCATTATCATTCTCCATTTCCAGTGTGCTCTGTTCTGAAGTCAGGTAGATGGCACTGTCTTCTAACGTAAATGTTGAACTCGACGGTAACCCTTTACTGGAAATGGAAAAGGAAACATAACAAACACAAGAAGTAAATTACCAGAACACAAACATAAGACCTGAAGCTTTAAAACAGAAAAACTCTCCTACATTCTTACTTTTCCCTCTATTTGGTGAAAAAAGTACATTTCAAAAGACCTTAGTTACATATGTAATTAGTGCAGTGGGGCAATAAGAAGAGCTAATCTTTATGCTGCAAGTGCAGTTACTTGATTGTTGGGCACATTCATGGAGAAGCAGCCTGCAATCTCAGAGACACTTTTGCATCCTTTTTGCAAGTATATTTTGGGTCTCCATCTTAAAAAATTTACTTTTAATGATGTGATTCTTAACTGGGATGCTGTATTTTTCTGTACTAAAAAAAGGAGAAGTAAAAACTAAGAGCTGGCATTTTCTGAGGGATGTCTTGAGCCTAACAAGGGGGTATCTCAAGGCTAAAAAGGTTGAGAAGCACTGCTTTCACGCTTGCATTTTCAAAACAGCTTAAGCTTACGTGATAGGCTCACTGAAAGTCAATAGCAGCCATGTAGCTAACTCCTGTCAGCTCCTTTGAAAAACACAACCTAGTTTTTTAAAGCCAAATTTTTAGATGGGGAAACTGCATTTCACCCACATATTGTGGGTCACGATTGCACATGGGACTGCATAAAATGGTACCATGCTGTGATTGAAGGAGAAAAGATTAATTTTTTCCTTCCCTGGAGAGCGACGCAGTTCATGGTTTACCTACTTACACTGTGCATTTAGGACTGGATTTGCTCTTATGCTTACTCCCAAGGGGAAAAAAAAAAAAATCAAATTAACATTAAGCACTGCACTGGTCAGTTTTTGAGAATCAGCAAACTTATTACTTAAAAACTATAAAACCAATGCAAATTTAGACTATAAAACTGAATGGAAAAGTGATCAGCAAACCTGATGTCATACTCCTATTAGGTGCATAGTATTACATCAAGATAAACTATTGCTTTCATGATGTCGTATATTGGATGTCCTCAGTAATGAGGCTCTATCCCCTTGCCTCCTCCTGGGCTGACGTAATTCCCACTGACTTTAGTGGTAGTTGGATCACACCCTCTATCTATATTCCATTTAGCAATCTTTCAGTCGGGTCATTTTTTTTGCCAATGCTTAGTTTAACTAATGAAATAAAGGGGACTCTTTGCCAGGGCAACACTGGAAGTGCTTCTTGAATGTTGACTACATTTTATCATCTTTTTTGCAAACCAAGCACTGGCATGAAAGATACTGTCCTTGATAATAATAAAACAACTGACTAGAAATGAGTTGCTTTAGCTTTTGAGATTCAATTTTAATATTATAAAAGCCTTAGTCTGTCTGTCCGTAACGCTTTATTTGCACTCTGGTTGCCTCAGCAGAAGAAATTCTCCTGGTTTTAAAACAGTAGAAGTTTACTTTTAAGGTGAAACATCTGGTTTAGAAACAAGGCTGGAAAAGGCCTATGAACACAGACTGTCCGTATTGGGAAGCTAATCTGCAAAGTGGGGGAAGAAGTGGAAATTCTGAGTCACTGGCACATTAGCGTGAAGTTGGAACCCATGCTGGTGTCAGAATGCAGACTTCAGCCTTTGCCAGGATCCAAACTCTGCCACACATCAAGCTGCAGTGCAATGTTTATTAGTTATAAAATAACGTCACTTCAGTAACACTGTCAGTCTGCAGCAAACAGAGATAACTTCCAAACGGAAATATAACAGAATATACTGGCTGTGCCAAGAAGGCTCTTCCATCAGTTTGATGGTAGACACTACTTTGCCATATAGTTTATTAAAACTGCTATCTCATGACACTGTGGAGAAAGTTCCCAGCACAGTTTGGAAGTAATGGGGGGTGTCAGACAGGCAAATTACTGTTTACTTTGTCTTCAACCATATGATGAGAAACTAAACAGGCTTTCCCTTTTATTTTCCTGCATACCTGGATCCTGCTTTGACAAGTACCTTGCAAGAAACACAAATAAGGATTGTGAGATTAGGTATGAAGTTATGAAAAAATCATCTGAGTTAAAGTGGATCTTCAGCAAATTTATAACAGCACAGTTCTGATAGGTGACCTCTTCTAAGGCCCCTGCTACACATTACATATATCATGCAATTAACTGATCAGTCACACAACAAATTTAGACTGGCCACACATGCAAAGTAAGACTAACCACAAGTGTAAAGTAATTATCACACAATTAACTGGTTAATCGCTCAATAAAGTTAGACCAGCTACACATGCAAAGTAATTACCAAACAATAAAAATGACTGTCCATCTATAAAAGAGCCAACCAGCTAGAAACCTGGTGCTTGAAAATGTGTGACAAATCTATAGCTGGTTGGCTCTCTTTCTATCCAGCTTTAATTTGAATGTGCAGCAGGGCCCTGAGTGATATGCAGGCAGCCCTCAGACTTACGACACAACTGGTTCCTGAAAACCATATCTAAAGGCAAACCGTTGCAACTCAGAACTGATTTTCTCATAGGAAACAATGTTATAATGGGGGATTGGTTCCTGAACCAATGCCCGATACCCTATTTTCTCCAAAAAAACCCCAGGAATTTTGTAACTCAGTCAATTATAAATGAGTAATATAGCTACATTAATGTATTTATATTGTAAAAAGCAATCATATTGATTTGGAAGGCCTTCTTTAAGGCGACTTTTTGAAGGGTTCTTGGTTGGAGTCTTCTCAGGAGTCTTGGCTGCAGGTTCTTCTGGAGTCTCATCTGCTTTCTTAAAGAAAGTGCCCAAGGAAGTTTGGACAGATGTTCTCCAGGGAGATGGGTGATGCAGCGAACTTGTTCGCTGATGTAACGTGGCATCAGATCAAGTGTTGTAAAATCAAAACTGACATCAGAAAGTTGAAACAGAGTGTCAATTTATAAACACTGTAAGTACGAAATGTTGTAACTCAAAACGTTGTAAGTCGAGGACTGCCTGTAATCCCCCATGTTCCCTGTTAGCTTACTTACTATTGAAGGCAACAAGACATTGCACTAGGGTAAAGAAACAGAGTACATTAAAATCTAGCAATCCCATTTGGGACAAACAACTGAACAGCCTGGAAATATCTTTTGAAAAACTTCACAAACTTTCCTAAATTTAAGATATTTTTATCCTCCAACAAATTTCATTTTTAGTCATGTTGAATTACAGAATTAAAAGGTCCTAGGACTGTGCTCTGGACACTAAAGATTGCTCTTCACAGAAGAGAGACAGTAGTGAAAATGCAGTTTCCTATATTGCTCTAGCTACATCCATCAACTCTGGCATACCCGCAAGACCTAGAGGATCATTAACTGTCTGTCTTTGGAGAATCCCAGGGAGGAGTGGGAGTAACAATTGTCAAAAGTGAATTTTCTTTGTGATATAGACATGTCTCTAGGGAACTGACATGAAATTACTAGCTCCATTTGTATAGGCCAAAAACCTAACAAATTAGACCCAAGCCAGCCAATTTTCCCTGTAGTGAAGCAGTACTATATTAAAAAAGCTTTGCACCACATGTTGAGTATCTCTGGGAGCACGTACCTCTATGCATCAGTACCTTGACTAGCTGTCCCCCGACAGAATTCCCATAAACATAAAAGCTCTTGTGTTAGGACAGCATATCACATCTTCTCTGGATAATAACTATTCCAAGCCAAGGAAGGAAGGTAGAAAATACAGCCTTGGTTCACAACAACTGAAAAATGCATTTGGTACACAAACGGCAGTAAAGTGGTTGTTCTAACAAGAAGACTTCTTAACAAACACTTCTGGAAAATGTATTATATACAGGTATAAATAGATACAGAAACAATTTGCCTTTTAAAAAATGACATGATGTGATCCAAAAATTACTCTTAATATGTTTCATGTTGTAATATAGCATCACTTCTGAACCACAATACTGCATGTAAGTCTTTAAATTCAAGTGCCGCATGAAAAAGGAGGGTCAAACTGCCTTATGATGAAGCACTGGTATCTTATTTTTACTGCAATTACTGTTAAGAAGCATTAAAGCTATTGAAAAGCAGTAAGTGGGACTGACTTTTTAATGCACTTGCTGGCTTTGAAGTAGTTTGACAGGAAAGGTTCTTTTGTGCTACCAAACCTAAGCTAATCAGAAACCATGATTTGTGAATGAGTAAACATTCCAGATGCAGGCAATCTATTCCATGAAGGTGACTGAGTCGGTAATTTTTTGCAGCTGCCATTATAAATCATAGTAACAGCTGGCATACAATTTCAGTACAAGAGAACTGGTGCAGGGGACCACCATTTAGCAACTCAGTGTTTGAACCAACTCCAAAAGGTGATGCAAGTAGATAGCACGTGTATACTAGAGGGCTGGACCGTGATTCAAGTGTTCTTTTGACCAATAAAGGAGTTCTCTCTGTGGCCTTTAAAAGATGCTAGGCCTCAGCAGAAGGGACAGAGGCCAGTAGGTGGGATTTGAGTTGTCTTGAAGATGGAGAAATAATAACAACAATTTTAAAATGTTATAGGATTCTGGGCAGAATGAGATTTGTAATTCCTACTGCCACTAATATAGTGAAAGTGAGTGTGTAATTCTGACCCCAATCTAAAAATATCTTTCTTCTGTTTCCTATGCACTTATGTCTATGAAACAAAAAATTAAGGCTAGACATACCAAAATGTCACGATTTCTCTAGATAGCTCACAGATTGTCTAAAACAGTTCCAATGCAGTGTCAAACATAGTACACCAACCTTTTCATAAAGCTTGATGAGGTGAGTCCATAAGTATGGGCAAAGTGATCTTACTTTGGTTGCACAGACACTTTAGTGCACAGTAGCCTTGTAGAGTAGAACTGACAGCAATGCAAAGAGCTGCTTTTATGACATACTGCTTCAACAATTAAGATGTAACTCCCAATACTGCTACTACATTCATACAGTACATAGAGCCCACTCAGAACTGACAACAGGAGGCAGAAAAAATTTCATCTTGTGTGAAATGACAATAGAGTGCATACTACATAGGGTTAGGTTTTTTATCCCCTTATGAAGATGAGGGTTCCCACCAACTGGTGGTATAGAGCTGAAAAAAATCCAGCTGCATTGGACTACTGAGATGCTTCAGCTACTTGCTGTGGCTTTTAATTCAAAGGGCACAGCTTCTACAATTAGCTGCCAAGAACCACTGATGAGTTCCAAATGAGTGGAGAAATGGAAGTCTTTCAAGTAAAAACTGTGACAGAACAGTTGAGTGGCTT
>NW_017729024.1:104416022-104416948 GCF_001723915.1 Gavialis gangeticus
ACCACTGATGAGTTCCAAATGAGTGGAGAAATGGAAGTCTTTCAAGTAAAAACTGTGACAGAACAGTTGAGTGACTTATCCTTAATTCAATAACCCACTGCAAATTGGGCAAGTTGTAAGCCATTATCTGAATGTTCAGGTGCTAGTTGAAAGAAGCTAACTAAACAATGACACGGGGCTTGTGGCACTGCTGTCTTGATAAGGGAAACTGCAAAGAGACATGGATATGAAGATAAAACTATTTCAATCAACAGTCTAGGGAGCTCTATCTGGAATACCTAGAAGCCAAACTTTTATTGTCATTTGCAAAAATGCCATACACTTCAGGAGTTGGTTCAGAAGATACTATGGAAATATTAGCAAGATATATCTGAAGGTGAAGAAAGACATGCTTGATATACTGGATTTACTACCAGTGGGAAAGTAATGCTGCCAATGCCTATGACAGTAGGTTTATATAAAATCTAAAAGTGCTGGCACTATCTGTTAGACTGACTCGGGCCTGCAGCAAATTGCACGCCAATTTTTCATACACTTTTCAAAGTCAAGCCATTCTGAATCACTGGAACCAGACTGTGCCACTTCAATGGTCATAGACAGCATTTTACCATGTCTGCTGAACAGTTGTTTGGACCTGGTTATATCTAACTTCTGTTCCATTATTCCTTGTAAAGAGAGAAAATAGTTTTCCCTGTGAGATTATATAGACTCTTCTTTACAGTTACTGACTCCTAATGTGCCAGAACTGGTAACTGCAGTTATTCTTTGAAAAAATAGTTTCATAGTTTCTAGGGCTGGAAGGGACCTGAGCAGATCATCTAGTCCGACCCCCTGCCATGGCAGGAAAGAGTACTGGGGTCAAACGACCCCAGTAAGGTGGTCATCCAACCTCCTCTTAAAAACCCCCAGGGTGGGAGCCTGCACCA
>NW_017729024.1:104417503-104422630 GCF_001723915.1 Gavialis gangeticus
CCTATGTATTTAAAAAAGGACTTCTTGTTGTCCTTAATCCGGGAAGCCAGCCCCTGTTCCATCTCTGCCTTGGCCTTCCTAACCATCCCCCTACATCCCCGAGCAACTGCAGAATAGTCCTCCTTAGTGATGACCTCTCCTTTCCATTGGGAGTAATGGAGCAGTCTTCAGTAAGAGACTGCATTTGCAAAGGTGAGTCATGTTGTTACTCCTTTTTATAGGTAGGGAGATCCAGGCACAAAATTAAAATCAAAGAGTTGGGACTAGAACTCTAATCATTTGTCCCACACTGTTGTATCTGTCCATAGATGAGACTATACTGCCTATTTGTATTGTGGAAGTGGGAGGCTGGGATTTAAAAACAAAGCAAAACCTTAATGGGATTAAAGCCTTTACCATCAGCAGTCTGCAGCGTATTTACTATTATTGCAGCATTTCTCTGAAAACTCAAGGAGAGGTTATAGTTTTGCAGGAATTCCATAAAACGTAATAGGTAATGATGCCAATAGGGTTTATCAGATGTTTAGCAGGGTTTTATTACTTAAATAACACTTATTTGACTTACCTGATATCACATGTACTATTAAATTGAAAGACCTGGGGAAAACCTTTCACTAGGAAAAGCTGTGACATTCAATTTTTCTCACCTTGGGTATTCAATTCTTGTTACCCAGGATTTCTAAGTCAGGTGGCCCTTATGACAAGCCAAAAATGATTGGAGTTATAGCTCATCCTTATTTTATATCTTTAATCCTTGATTCATCTCCTTGTGTCTAGAAGTATCTAGGCAGACAGTCTACTAAGCAATTCTTCTGGGAATCAGCTATCCCATCAAACTCAAAACTTTGCTTTTTTTTAATGCTCATTCCCTATGATATTTAATAGTATAGGTATATATAAAATAAATTAGACTATCCAAATATTTTCTATTAGTTTAACTGTTTTAATAAATTAACAAAAATAGTTCCATATGATTAAATACATTCAGCATCTCAGCAGAGTAGCACCATAAACACACAAACCATCTAAAATAAGATTTGTAGCAAAGCAAAAGCCATTTTTTCAGGCACATACATTATTAAACATCCTCTCATGTCTCACTGACTAAAAGATTAAGTGTAAATGATCCAGAACTCTCTAAAGGAAGAAAAAAAGACTTGATTCCTTTAAAAAGTCATCAATCCTTTAATGCCAGCAGTAAAGGCTGATAATTTCAAATCTTTTATCTGAATCATGAAGAAGTCAATATTCTTTTAGCTCTCCAAGGAACTTGTGGAACAAAACCAGGCTTGAATAAACATCTACCAGCTAAAGTGGATTTAAAATTAAATTCTTTTTAGAATGTTTATTCTGTGCAGCAACTATTAGTGTGTATATGTACAGTGTTTAACAAAATGAGAACTTTGGAGGTTATGCAATAAAATGGAACAGAGAATAAAACTGGGGCATCATTAATAAAATACTTGCAATGCATATTTTAAGTTTTGTTAGCATTCAGTGACTAAAACTTAACATTTCTGATGAATATACAGGATATATGTTTGCATCATTGTGACAGGTTCCCTTACCCTAAAAACAGGGAATACGTGCAGTTAAGAAAATAGCAGGTCTTAAAACTATGTTAAGATTATATTAGTCTTTTAGCTAAAATATAGATATCTATATGTAATATATTATTTCTGCTACAGGGCTATATGCATCACATTCTGGCCTTTAAACAAATGTATTTTTAGACCTGTTGCATTTCCCCTTCATTAAGATAAAGATACTCTAATACAAGGCTTCCTACTATACAACCTACACACCCAGAGTTTCAAGACAAACAGGTAAACTGCTAGATTTTGGTAACACATTTCAAATGTTCCCATCAGCATATTTAGGGTACAGTGCCTGAAGAATGAAAAATGTGTTATAAATGACTGCAGCTGTAATCCTTTAGGTTGGAGAAAAAAGAATGCTAAGGCAGCTTTTAAAAATGTGGAAAGCTTTGCAAAGAGGAAGAAATACTGCCTTAACCATGATTCCAGGGATTCAAGCAAATTAATGCCTTCTCTTCTGAATCTTAAATTAGTAATTGAACTGAAACTGACATGTGCATCTATATTTCTCTAAAAACTATAGAGTCCATGTAAAAATCTTTGAATTAATCATTAACCTTAATCAACCCACTTAATCATCAAAAGTCTGGAAATATGTAAGTTTAGGTTCCCACAGCAAGGTCTATATAGCTCCACTGCTTCATAAAAAACTGCATTACTTTATAAAAATTATGGTACCACAACACAGAAAGCATAACTGGCAAAGCTGACAGAAATTAAACCTCCTCTGAAGGCAATGGACTTATATATAGTCCATACAGAAGTCACATGAAGATAATATGCCATAAATTTAGACTGAAAAACATCAGCAAACAGTTTCTAACCAAGAGAGTGCAATTCTGGAACTGCCTTTCAATACGAGTAATGGAGATACAAGAAACCCTGTCAATTTTAGATGCATCTTAATTACTTCATAAACATGCTTAATGTGCTAAGGATGCCTGTGATAGCAGCAGCAGGATTTAATGAATCAGAAGGTGCCTCCTACTACCACATTTTATGTTCAGTACAAGTCACAAGGTAAGATAAATGCTTATGTGATCTCCTCTATGTTACATGTATTACCCAATTAACTGGTTAATCGTGCAATTAATTTAGACTGGCTACATGTGCAAATTAACTATCACACCATAAAAAAGTCTATCCAGCTATAAAGTTAGAGCTGGAAAATGTGTAATAACTTTATAGCTTGTTTCTCTCCAGCTTTAATTAACACGCGTAGTAAGGTGCCCAAATGACTGGGAGCCCCATCCACCAGCTGCTGGGATTCCCAGCCACAGGGGTGTACCATATGCAGCTGATGGGACTTTCTGCCCTGGCAGCAGTGGGACTTGCAGCAGTGGGAGGTTGCTTCTTCCCAGTGCAGGGGGAGCACACAAGGGTGATACCAAGCTTCTTCTGCACTGGCAATAAAGTGTGACTGGATTTGATTCTGGATCCCACAATCACACATCCTGCCAGGCATGTGACATGGCATGAGGTACAACTGTGTGGATTGCACATCGGCTTCTATCATGCATTTACCTGAATGTATACATGGGCCCTGTGGCTCAAAGGTGCAGAAGAGATATTTTGGATTAAAGGTGCTTAGGTCCACACAAATCCTGTCACATGAAATATGATACTGTTTTTTAATGCAATTTTTATCAGTGCACTGATGATTGCTTTTAACTAGTGTACTGATGGTTGCTTTTAACCCGATTAATGGAGTCTGCTGCAGCCTCTGCATCACATCTAGCCAGCATCCCTATGCTTCAAAATGGTGGTGGGGCACTTGAATAAAAGTGCAAATGAGCTGCAGTTCAAGTGCCCCTGCTGCCATTTTGAAGTACAGGGATGCTGAATACATGTGATGCTATGGGTGCTTTAATTAGATCAGCTCTCAGAGCCACTCTAATTAAAGTGCTCCCCTCCTCCACCCCAGAGCACAAAGGAAGAAAGCAAGCCAAGCCTAGGAAAATGCAGAGTTTGTAAGAGTCTAAAAAGGGGAGAGGGGTGAGGAATTATGAAGCAGATGCAGTGATTCTTTTGGTATTAATAAGTTTCCACGTTACATCATATTCTCAGCATGATTCTGGGAACAGAAATCTGTTTGGTCTATACACCCTGCATCTATCAATGTATGTATCCAGCAAAATCATGCCTCACTTTTGGTATCCCTCCTGCTGCTTCTCTCTTTACCCTGAACTAGCTGGTCTGCTAGAATACTCCTCCCCAGGAGCTCTGACTGGAAGCCATGGTGATCAAAGCATCTTCCTGTACTTTTCCATGTCCTCAAGATCTTGTTCAAGACACTTCAGTAAGTGGCTCTTGATTTCCCAGACTTCCATAAAGGCCATGACCTCATTCAGCTTTTTACTAGTAGGCTAATTAAGGCCCTTTTTCATATTAAGACAACTTCTATATCAGTCATACTTTCAAGATACTGCAGCCTGTCAGTTTGATTTTAGCTCATCAACCTAGGTATTAAAAATGTTTTAAGTGAAAAAAATTATAGCACTCTTCCCCCCTTAGCACATATACAGATATTGCAATTACTCTGTTACCCAAACAGTGCCCAGTATTACCCAGGAGCATAGGACTTCAAGGGGCTTACCAAGCCACCAAGTCTAGTCCCTAGTACAGATGTGTCAATCTCCTAAGGCAGGAGTGTCAAAGATATGGCCTATGGAGCCCTATTATTTGGGATGGGGAACTACCCATTGGTCTCATACCAACTCCACATGCCATGTGTAGCCAAGACATGAAGGCTGCACATGAGGCCAGGCCAGGATGTGTGCTGCATGTAGTACCCATGCTGGACCGGTGCCATATGCAGTATGTAAGGTTAGGGCCAGTGCATGCTGCATGCAGTGTGCAGAGCAGATCCAGGGTGCGTGCTACATATGGTGCCTGTACCAGACTGGCCCTGCACTGGCTTGGGCACATAAGGCTAGTCTTAAAAAATTTCCTCTTTTGCTGCAAAAACAAAGTTTAACTCACAGTTGTTATGAAGCATAGGGTTATTACACCAAATGGAAGTCCTTGCCACTAGCTATATCCCACCCCCCCATTCAAAATGACTAATTCTTTGTTTTTCAACTGGCAAAGAATAAATTCTATTTTCCACCTGAGTTATGTTCATATTCCTCATTATAACATTAATTGCAGTCATGTACATGTACAGATAAACACCGTAATGCTCTCATGGATGCGGTATTATCTTCCTTGGCAAGCATAAAACAAGGATTCCTGTCTGCTTCTAATCTGTTTCCTCACTCTATAGCTCATACCAAGACACTTCTTTAAAATCCCAACAGAAAATGACAGATAAGAATTATATTAAATAATTTAACAAAGTAAATCTTAATACTATATTACTTATTTAGGAGCTGAAATTGGGTCAAGTTTGTAAATAAATCGTTGTTTTGATTTCAAAGCTTGCTTTGGGCTGCTTCTTATCAAAGAAAGCTTGTGGAGCTAAGCCTTCCACATCAAAGTCTCTTAATATTCAAAACAAAAAACCTAACCACCAAAAAAAAAAAAAAAA
>NW_017729024.1:104422657-104427454 GCF_001723915.1 Gavialis gangeticus
TCTTAATTTTCAAAACAAAAAACCTAACCCCCAAAAAAAAAAAAAAAAATCAAAAGACAACTACACCTACAGTATCAATTTTGTTTGATTTTTTTCTAGTTAGGATTGAAGGTGTACCACGATATCAGAAAACTACATGTACAATTTGAACCTCAGACTTTAATGTTGCAGCAGTTTCCTTTTAGGTCCCTCCAAACCCCTATCCTGCCAAAAAAAAAAAAAAAAAGAGAATAGCTGCAGCGGGCAGGAGAGAAAGATTAATTTCATTATCTGTGTTTTTGCATACAGCAAGAGAGCAGGGCTGGAGATTCAGCAGAATGCTGAGAATCACCCAGAAGGGACTGAGTAGGTTTCCTGAAGCTATACAGAAACCCTCCATTTACTCTCTGCATGCTATCTGCACTCAGTTGCAGAGGAAAGCCAGAGCTGGAGAGGAGGGGAGGACAAAAACAAAAAACTCAGTAACACCACACTGGGGAACTCAGCTGGAAAAAAAAAGAATGCAAGGCCTGGAAGCATGTTAGATGTTAGGGCTGTGACATCATGATTACAGGGCAAGATTCTAGCATAGAAGCTGAGCAAAGCCAGCCATCCAGCAATGATCTGAGAACTGCTAGCTAGAAGCATCTAGTGTTCTGGCATCTGTTTTTCTGACAAGGAAAAAATATGCAGTTCTGAACTGTGACACTCTACAAATCCATTCCAATGCTACTGGTTCTAACTTAAAAGTTATTTAAAAGCATTTAAAATGTTCTCTTTTAATGACAGGCAAGGTTCTTTGAGTAGATGTGATATCTTTCATTAGACCAACTGAAACTTTTAATGAAGTTTAAATCATTGTTTCTTGATAAGTTGAATGTTTTTTTCTCTCTCTCACCACAATACTGGGTGTTGTTACATAATTCAAGGTTATAAATACAATTGTTCTGTCTGATATTCCTATGCTTTCTGAAAAGTCCCAAAAATACAGAACTTAGGCTGCATATTCAACAAAGCTGAGTTACGGTGTAGGAAAGTGCAGTGTACCAATATAAAACATTTGCTCTCATCTGATGTTAAAACAAATGGACACCAGAGTAATGTAGTTACATTACCAGCTTCCAGGGCCTCATTTAACATTTTTATTTATTAACTAATGATTTTGTTTTTCAAAGTTCATATGGGGACAGAATGGGGTCATTTTGGGCTTACTTAGTTGTTCTGCAATTAGGTTGTTAGTTCTAACATGCTCCTAAGCTCTAAGTTATTTCAATGTTTATAACACTATCATGTAATTATGTAAGGTTACATCATTCACATTTTATTTCAATTTCAAAATAAAAAACCTTTAGCTGTAAAATCAGACCAAGTAACACTGAAGTTTAATTTTAATCTGCTTTAAAATTGAACAAAACACATTTTACCACTGGGTGGGATGACAGACTCAAGATTGCTCATAAAGATGTCTCCCCTCAAATTTCTTTGATTTTTCCATGCAGAAAAATGTTTAATGTAAACAGCTGCATTCCCCAAGTCAGATTTTCAAATGCATTCACTGCCTTAACAATGCTTAGGGCTAGATTCTAAATTATTTAAAAGGAAGTTGACAAATGTCTAAGTATATTTAATTTACACTCCTTGGCTGAAACTGAGAAGCACTTGAAAAACAATCACTTCAGAAGAAGTTATCCAAACTTTCAAGTGTTCCAATAGAACACTTGGCACAGCACTTAAAACAGAGCAAGCATGAAAACAACATGATTCCCCCTAAAACTCAGACAGTACATGCAAATGCAACAAAGAAAAACATCCCCTTTACTCTTAAGCCCTGCTTGCTCTATGTTTGGGTACCATTTTGTAGCACAGATGAAAGTGAAGCAAATTTTAAGCTCTTAGTATAGTTTGGGGACATCCATGTTTCAGAAACATTAGAAAACTGAACTACATTGCTACAACTGGAGACCATCAATCATGCTGCAACTAGGTCCCTTCATGTGGTCAAAGTTGTTATGTAGGTAAGCTTAGTGATGCAACAATATCAGTACATGCTTCTAAAACCTCGCATGTCCATAGGACAAATAGGTATACATATATTCACCTAGTTTCCTCTGAAAGATTAATTTAAAAATACTTATGAAAATCTTTTCTGGGAGAGTAAAATGACTAAATTGGTGACTAAAAGCAAAAGGTATTAACTGCCTTACATGGGAGGAAGGATGGACAACTGGGGCATTCAGGGGACCCCAGGTTCAACCCTTGCTTCTACCACAGACTTCCTGGGCAAATTGGTGGAGGGGGGCAAGGTGAAATTTCCAAACCCAACTAGGCCTTAATTTCTGTGGGAACTATGTAGGTAATACATAAAGAAATTAAAAGAGAGCTGTTTATTAGCAAAATCAGAAGGAGGAAGAAGCTAGAGGCCTCCAGATCTCCCCTCAAAAATGTGACATCTCAACACATACATGCTGGTTATCCTGGAACCACTGGGCATGTCTACACATGCATTTACGTATACCTAAACTTAATGCACCTTTGCTTAAGTCTCAGTAAGGCAATTTAGGTGGGTGTCTACTCACAGACACACTAATACACATTAAGGCATATTAACTTTTGAGCACAATTAGCTAAATTACATTAGCCCACATGCAGACACATTAATGCGCATTAAGAATCTACACATGGGCTAATGCAACCTAACTAATTTCACCTAGATTAGATACTTGCTTTATGCAGATATCAAATTTCGGTGGGATTAGCCTAAAATGCCCTTAATGCACCTTAAAAATGGTGATTTTAGGGTAATCCTGCTTAAAAGGTACTTGTAGGTACACCCACTGAGAGGGTAAAGTTTCTGACAGAATTATTTAAGCCTTAGTGCTTTTATATTCCACATCAAACCCCACTACTATGCACTTCATTGCAAAAGTTTTTGATAGGCATATGTGAACTACCTCAATCTTACTACTTTTCCATACCCTTGTGAGCATACATGCATGTGCAGTCTTCTCACCTTCTGGAAATGGAAGATGTGGCCTTGATCAGCAATATAAATAATACAGTAAAAACCCTGTTATCTAGCATTCTACTAGCCAGAATACTCTATTAACCAGCACCGCGCCACTGCCATCCACCACCCTGTGCTGTCACCGCTGTGTGCAAGCTCTGTGCAACCATCCCGCACCATCCACCACCCTGGGCTGCCATGTGCAACCCCCCTCCCCACCTTGGTATTTTTAAATAACCGGCATTTTTACATAACCAACACCCAGCATTCCTCACTCATGCCGGATAATGGAGCTTTTGCTGTAGGCAGTTTCACAAACTAAGGAACCTAGGTATGGACTTTGTATTATTTGCAAAGGTCAGTAGTATCAAGACAATATAAGATCCTACTTGCAACACTAGCTGCATGTTTCTGCTAAGTTGGTAGTTCTGCATGAATGTATCCAAATCCTTTAATTACTTGTTACTGCACTTAACACCTCCACACTTTCTTGGAGGCTTCTCAAGGCAGAGTTAGGAAACCTGCTCCTGGGAGGCCAGCAACCAATTTTCCATTAATTAATGGTGTTATGCTTTAAGGATAAATTCAAAACATAGGCAAATCTCCATGTAGGTTGCTGAGCTTTCACAGAATACAGAAGGGAATCATTCAAATAATAAAGCTTAGGGAGAGTAGAGAGACCACAGAGAATGCTGAAAGGACAAATCCAGCTGGTTCTCTGTCAAAGCCAGAATAGTAAGACTTTGTGTAGATTTAAAGCGTTAACCTCATGCCTCAATGCTAGTGAGTATTTCCTAGCTATAGCTTTTAGATGCCATACTCCATAAATATGGACTTCAGCACCTAATATGAAACTTGATAGAATGTAGGTGTCTAAGTCCAAGAGGATGACACACAAGTACCACCAAATGAGTTAGACACCTGGATGTCCCAAAACACCAACCTTTCTACTAGGGAAGTTATTTAGATGCCTAAAATTCTGCTATTGCACATGACCCAATTTGGATCAGAGGCGAGAGGGAAGGTGGCGGGAGTGTGCTAAGATCCAGCTGCTGTTACCACTTTTCCCAGAAGCTGCACAGGGAAAGTGCCCAGCACTACACTCCTCACTGTGGTGGCACAGGGGACGTGTTTGCAGCCAACACTTTTCCCTGCAGTGGCAGGGGGCTTTGGCAGTAGTCTCCTTCCCCTGCTGCAGCTGGGATGAGTGCCATCTGAGGACACTTTTTCAGTGCTTCACCAGGGAAACACAGTCCCACCTTCCATGCACTCACCTGCTTTGACTTGATATTGGTTAATTCAACCCAAAACCTCAAAAGGTTGCCAACCCCTGACCTGAAGTAGTGTTAGTAAAGAAAGATAGGACTTTATTTTAAAACATTTTCAAAAAATAATGGAGTCTCTTTAAAAAAAATTACACTATTATAAGAGTTATATATTATATATAGTATGTATTTATATTCTATATTTATATGTAGTATAGATACATTAATTATGTTTACATAGATTAAGATTTGGACCCAAGCAAGCAAAACCTCTTTCACCAGGGCCTCAACAAAAAACTGGTGAATTCCAATCAATAATGGAAGAATGTCAGCAGTGAGCCCTCAAGGCCACTGTCATCAGCTCCTGTGAAAAGACATTTGGATTCTCTACAAGGAAACGTCACGATTGGTTTGATAAGAATGACCAGGAGATCCAAGAGTTGATCAATTGCAAGCACAAGGCCTGTTGTACTTGGCAAAAAGACACCAACTCCAAGCAAAAGAAATTGAAATCTCCAAGAAGCCAAGGCAGAGGTCCAAAGGAGGACC
>NW_017729024.1:104427727-104429069 GCF_001723915.1 Gavialis gangeticus
CTCCAATAATTTGTGTCCATTATTCCTTGTTATGCCAAGGAAATTCGACATCTTGCTGACATCCACAATATGCACAGTTTCTTCAGTGCCAAAGCCATCTATGCTCCAAGCACTCGGGGATCAACCCCCTAAGAGATCTAAGGATGGAGGAGACCTGATCAAGGAAAGGCAAACCATTGATGCCCGTTGGAAGCATTTTGAAGACCTTCTCAATCGAGACTGCTGTTGATGACAGTGTTCTCAATTCCACCCTACAACAACTAGTCAGAGATGATCTCAGAATCCCTCTGATCCTTGACAAGGTGAGGAAACCTATCAAGCAGATGAAGAACAACAAGGCATCTGAAGCTGATGGAACCCCCACTGACATTTTCAAACAGGAAGGAGATTAGCTCACATCACAGCTTCTTGCCCTCATCTTAAGGATCTGGAATGATAAGAAAATCCCAGACAACCTTAGGAACACCATGATTGTGACAGCCTTCAAGAAAGGAGACAAGTCCAACTGAGGAAATCACAGAGGGATCACTTTGCTGTCCACCACAGCCAATTGACTGTTAAGGGAACCCTTCTAAACCGTCTCTTTCCACTTGCTGAAGAGCTTCTCCCAGAATCTTAGTATGGGTTTATGGTGTCAAGAGGCACAATTGACATGATCTTCATGGCTCATCAGCTGCAGCAAAAATGCTGAGACCAACATAAGCTTTTCTACATGGCTTTCTTTGACCTCGTGAAAGCTTTCCGCTCTCAGTCAAGAAGCACTGTGGAGGATCCTCCTGAAGCATGGATGCCCACCAAAATTTGTCACCATTCTCTGCCTGTTCCATGACAGTATGTATGCGAGTGGTGGTTCTCTGTAATGGATCTCTCACAGATCCTTTGAGGTTAAAACAGGAGTTAAGCAAGGCCATATCATTGCTCTAATACTTAATATTCCTTGCTGCAATGCTACATCTGACCATCAGCAAGCTTCCAGCCAGAGTGGAGCTAAACTAAACTACCGAATGGACAGTAAGCTGTTTAACCTCAACCGACTCCAAGTCAAAACCAAGACCACCCCGACCTCAATCACTGAGCTCCAGTATGCTGATGTTGCTGTAAACATGTGCTCACTCAGAATCACAACTTCAGGCAATCATCATCTACTGAGGCATACAAGAAAATAGGACTGATGCTTAACATTCAGAAGACTAAGGACTTTCACCAACAAGCTCCTAATCAATAGTCCCCAGCTCCAGTAATCCAAAATCTACGATGAGGCTCCAGATACCGTTAAGTATTTCCCGTACCTCAAAGGCCGTCTCTTGAAGAAGGCTGATGTTGATGAAAAAATCCAACATTG
>NW_017729024.1:104434069-104442735 GCF_001723915.1 Gavialis gangeticus
CTAATCAATAGTCCCCAGCTCCAGTAATCCAAAATCTACGATGAGGCTCCAGATACCGTTAAGTATTTCCCGTACCTCAAAGGCCGTCTCTTGAAGAAGGCTGATGTTGATGAAAAAATCCAACATTGTCTCAAATGTGCAAGTGCAGCCTTTGGATGCCTGAAGAAATGGATGTTCAAAGATTGCAACATCAGATCTGAAACCAAGCTCATGGATTATCAAGCAACTGTGATCCCCACCTTGCTGTACAGAGCTGAGACATGGACAACAAAAAGGAGACATCTAAAGTTGTTGGAGAAGTACCATCAATGCTGCCTGCAGAAGATCCTTTGAATCCAGTGGGAAGACAGACACACCAATGTTAGAATCCTCCTACAAGCTAATACCATGAATATTGAGGTGATTATCATTCAACATCAACTTCGTTGGGCCAGCTATGTCATCCAGATTTCCGACTCCAGACTCCCAAAGCAAGTTTTGTTCTCCCAGCTCAGCCAAGGTATATGCTCAGGAGGGGAGCAGAGAAACAGCTTCAGGGACATCCTCAAGGCTGACTTAAAAAAAAAAAAAAAAAGCAAAATCAACATCAAACTGTGGGAGACTATTGCCCAGGACTAACCCAAATGGAGAAGGGTCTGCTGCAGGGATCTCAGTATGACAACAGCAGGAGATGGAAAAGTGGAAGTGGCAGAAACAATGTGCTGTAGACAAAAATCAAGAATGCAGAGCCACACACTTCACACAGAAACATGTCTGAGCTGCAGTATAGTCTGTCGATCATGGATAGGCCTCATCAGCCATCTTCATACACACAGATAAGACAATCGTGGAAAGCAATCATCCTCGGCTGCAAGGAATTGCCGAAGAGGAGAGATACATTAATTATGTTTAGAAAGATTAAGACTTATTATAGTATTTCACCCATTCAAGTGCTGCTTGAATTTTTTCTCCCTGATAATCAGCAGGTGTCCCCAAATCTTCGCCCACTTAATATTAATGCAAAGAAGAAAATGCACAAGCTGAAGATATTTTTTTGGCTCCAAATCTCATGTTCCTCAAAGCCCATGAATGTGTTCCTTCATAAGTTTTCCATGACAAGAGATGTTAAGGCATTTGGCAACTTGGGTCTTTGGATCTACATATCTGTATACACATACCTACTAACTCTGAACCCTTGCTGCATACATGATGTTTTTGTAGAATGGGAGAGCATGCCTGCTGCAGTGCACTTTCACACAGAGGCAAAACTTGTCCTATAAAGAGACTGAGACCAACTGCACTATCATGCAAATTGACTGTTTTTCAAGCAAGAAGTTGTAAATTATTGCATTTATGGGTAAGGGTTATTTCTACATAACATGACATTCTCCAACTTAAATTAAAATGACCGTTACCTGCTGGAATAAAGCATAGTTCCATCACGTTGATATTGCTCATCTGCATACAAAGAAGAAGAAGAAATTGTGGTTGCTAAGGAAGCTGCTTCAAACAGAGATGGAGTACTTGGCACTAAATCTGGCCGGTGCCGGGAATCTAATACTGCATAGGGAAAAAATGTATATAAAAATATTTTCACTGTAGGCTGTTTTAAAGTTCATTTATAACTACTAGAAAAGATAATATTCTACCCTATCTTTATACAAGTACACACACGCACAAGTGCTGTTAATACACTCTCCAGCAGCAACTTAACATATTTTAATTGACAAGACACTAATGGTTATCTAACCAGTGTACATGCTTCTACCTACTCCTAATCTCCTTAATGCCATAAGATTAGTTTCTACTGCTACCCAATACATTTAGCAGAATACACAGCAAGGCCAAGGACATTACTTAGCAGTAATGTGACTATATGAGAATTTCTGCTAAGAGAACAGCTCGGTCTTAAAACTTCATGTTCATACTGAGTGTATTTTGAGAAATTGTGGCCTTACTGTCTAGGTTAGCCATTCTAAAATACTACCTTCTTCATCAAGACTGGAATAACTTTGTCCTTCAGTAAGCATGTCACGCTTTTCATCCTTCCATTCTTGGCTAACAGCACAAACGATTTCCTGTGACGTTGCCTTTAGAGCTGCAATAGAATTGCATCGTCTCTTAGAAGGAGAGGACCTTAAAGCTGCATGAAGAAAAGAGAGTTCACAATGAATAAAGCTACTGGATTATAAACATTTTACCAATCATTAACAGAGGGTTTGTAACTTTTTTTTTTTTTTTAAACATAAATCAACAGGCTGCTACCTACAAAAGCTATTTCTAAATTCACAGATCAAGCAAATATCATTTTTATTCTACAGAGTTTATATCAGATATTACCTATCAAAGTTTTAATTTTTTTGATTTTAGAACATGCAATTTATATGCTTTTTTCCATTTCCTAAATTACAAACCATCCCTTGAATATCTGCCCAAAAAGTCAGAAGAAAAAAGTAGGTAGTGTAAGTCCCATCTACAAGTGAAATTTTACCAGTTAATCAGGCCTTAAATGGTCATCCAGCCACATGCTCAATCAATGGCATGATAAAAGCAGGAGGAAGCTGCAAAGTTATTGCACAAATTGTGTAATAACTTTGGAGCTGTTTCCTATCATGCCATTAATTGAATGTGTGGCCAGGAGCTCCGGAGGCTGGGAACCCTATCAGTTGATCAAAGCCCCCAGGTTGGGAGGCCCTTATGCACCCCCACACCTGGGAGCTCCCAGCTGACAGGGCTTCCTGCTGTGAGGGGGCAGGACCCAGGGGCTTTGGATCCCTGTGGCTAGGTCACCCTACAGTTCCCTGTGGCTGAGAGACTGCATGAGCATGAGCTGCAGTCTCCCAGCCACAGAGAACTGTGGTGTGCTCCCATGGCTGAGAGATCCCATAAGCTGCAGTCTCCCAACCATGGGAGTTTATAGTGCATTCCTATGGCTGTGAATCCCATCAACTGAGAGGACTCCTACCTGCAGGAGCTTGCTTCTTACTGGTGCAGGGGGAGCCTGTGATTGGCCTGATGGAATGATGGGATCTGATTCATGATCCCACTATCATGCCTCCTGCCATGCACATGTAGCATGGCAGCAGGTGCAATTGTGTGAATTGTGCATTAGATCCCAATGCATCTTTATGTACATGTGTGGAGGGGCTCATAGGATAACGGAATGAAAGGAGAAGAGACAGTAATTAAGAAGGTAATCAAGCCTTTGAACATTTCCTGTGGATTACTGACAAGCTAACAGAGTTAATGGCTTGAGGATAATTATTGCAATACTGTAAAACTATCTGTCATGTCTAAGGATTTCCATGACACTTTAGCAAACATCTACTTTACATGAAGTAAACATTTCCAAGATATTAAAGCTTGTGCATTTTCTAATCAAGTTATGGGGCTGCTTCATGAAAATCTCCTTTAGTTCATAATGATTTCCAGAGACTGCCATACCTGCATAAGTAGTTTAGGCAAATGCAGGATCTAACAATGGCCACTGCTGTTTCTCACTCAAAACCCATACTTATGCAATCTCCTTTCCCAAAAGCTTTTGAATAATCTCAGTTGTTGCTTTTAGTTATGAAATGTTTCAGATACCCCAGAAATAGACTACAGCGGTTCTTCAAAGAAGCTGGAGCTGGTGTTGGGACAAGATTTGGGATGAGAAGTACCCACTGCACATAGCTAAAAGCAGGTACATGCCTTTGGAAGGAAAGAACAAGATATACCAGGCCTCCAGCACAAATGATCCAGTGCTAGTCCAGAGCCCCTTTGGAAATAGTGCCACAGGCTTATGACTAGGGGTATTATTGTTTATCATGACATTTTTGGTGCTGCTGTTTAAAGGCAGTAAACCCTTGCTGGATTTAATGGGCATTGAGATGAGATATTTCAAAAGCAAAGTGAGGATTAATAGGTGGTGAAGGCACTAGAATGGGACTTAAAACGAATGGGTTCATTTCCTGGTTCTGACACAAAGTTCTTTAAAAAAAAAAAAAAAGTCTCTTGACGTAACTGTGACTCGCTCTCCTCCTCATCAAGCCTCAATCCCCCAAATTTATGATCAGGAACAAAGTCCCTGGACGAGGGTGTCAGGGTGGATGTTGTCTTCCTAGACTTTAAGAAGGTCTTTGTCACGGTTTTCCACCAGATTCTTAAAAAACTTGGTGACTGCAGCATTGATGCCTGCAGTCAGATGGGTGGCGAACTGGCTAGATGGTCACACCCAGAGTGGTGGTGGACAGGTTGTTTTCAACCTGGAGGGATGTGGGCAGTGGGATCCCCCAGGGCTGAGTCTTGGGGCCTGTACTATTCAACATCTTTATCAGCGATCTGGATGTGGGTGTGGAAAGCACGCTGTCCAAATTCACTGACGATACCAAGTTGTGGGGTAAGGTGGGCACACTGGAGGGGAGGGACAGAATCCAACTAGATCTAGACAGGTTGCAGAGGTGGGCAATGACAATAGGATGGAATTCAACGCAAACAAGTGCAGGGTACTGCATCTAGGGAGAAGGAACCAGCAACACACCTATAGGCTGGGGAACACCCTTCTTGTCAACACGGTGACAGAAAGGGATCTTAGAGTCATTGTTGACTCCAGGATGAACGTGAGCCACCAGCGTGAGGAAGCGATCAGTAAGGCTAACTGCACTTTGTCGTGCATCTACAGATGCATCACAAGCAGGTCCAGAGAGGTGATCCTTCCCCTCTTTGCGACATTGGTCAGGCCACAGCTGGAGTATTGCATCCAGTTCAGGGCACTACACTTCAAGAGGGATGCGGCTAGCATTGAGAGGGTCCAGAGAGGGCCACTCACATGGTCAAGGGGCAGCGGGGCAGGCCCTACGAAGAGAGGCTAGAGGGCCTGAACCTATTCAGCTTCCACAAAAGAAGGCTGAGAGGGGATCTGGTGCCCGTTTACAAACTCACCAGGGGGGACCAGTGGGAATTGGGGGAGGCTCTGTTCCCCCAGGCACCACTGGGGGTTGCTACGAATAATGGCCACAAATTGTTAGAGAGAAGGTTCAGGCTGGACATCAGGAGACATTACTTTACAGTTAGGGCTGCCAGGCTCTGGAATGGGCTCCCAAGTGAGGTGGTACTCACTCCTACCTTGGGGGTCTTCAAGAGGAGGCTGGACAGATATTTGGCAGGGGTAATATGACCGCGGCACCCATTCGCACCCGGGGCAAGGGGTTGGACCTGATGATCTGTTTAGGTCCCTTCCAACTCTAAGTACAATGTCACTATGTCTTCAGCATAATTTGTTTCCCTTTCACCCTTTGTCTATTTAGCGGTCACACTCTCGAAGAGGCACAACTTCATACAGTTTGGTATGATGCATCAGGATCTAGGTTCTGTGTTAGTGAGAGCTGACTTCCCTATAGTTGAGTCTAGGGCTCATCTAGTTTTAATTCTCACTTGCCTTTTGTTTTATTTTTGTCCTAATCAGTGTTCCAAAATCCTCCTAGTTTAGTATCAAATGCAAATTCCATGAACATAGTTAACTTCTTACTTCAGCTAATTAAGGAGCTGTTATAACAGAATGACTTTGCACTGGTCACAGTGCAACACAGTGAACACCTTCAATCAAATTTGGCACAATGCCATTTGCCATTACTCTTCCACTGACTCTTGAGCCATATTTCTTTCTGTGACATCAAAATAAAGTTTTATAAGACCCAATCATGCTATTAACTACAACCCACATTTCAGTACATATTCATAGATTCATAAATTGTATTCCTATTCATTAACTTTATAATTCTACCAACAAGTCATGTTTGTCCATCAAGATTTGTTCAACTAATAGCATGGCTCTTATAAAGTTCATAGTTGTGTTTTTGTATACATTTGGTATTTCTCATATTAAAATCTGTCGTTGTTTTATTTGAAATAGAATTTAGATGTCTGGGATATGATGCTAGGAACCTATTTGCATTTTTTAAACCATTGATACATTTTTCTTTCATTCATTAGTACCTTAATAGTTTTCAAAAACTGTAAAGGCAAGTACAGTGAATTAATTTTAATTCCCTTAAATTGCATGTCATTTAGACCAGTTACTTTATACTTTTCATCTCCTATCTTAAAATTTCATAATGCTACTTTTGTATCCGAGTGAGTCGAGAGCTTTTTTTCTTCTAATCAGAAAAGTCTGTCATCATAAAAAGCTTTATGGTAGGACCCAGTGAATCAAAAAAAACTTCTCCTTGTACAACTGACGTATTCATTTGGTCTGCTCTTACAATGTTTACCTTAGCTCACATGCATCTCTGAAAGGATCGCTGAGGTCACCTGTACCTACCTTGCTGCTGGTAATTTTCATATGTTCTTAAAATTATTCATTACATTAAATTTTCCTTCAGTAGCAATGATGGTTTGCATTAGAATTCACTAATGTCCTTTAGGCTATTCTGTGTGCTTATCAGCATTTGCATTAGCACACATAGGACATCATGCCTAATTAGAGAGTCACTGCTTAGAGTTGCTTCTTAATTTCTCTCTCATACCTTCTCTACATTTCTTATTTCTTGGTTTTCAGTTGACCTACTCTCACCTTCAAATAATTCCTCAACTTACTTCTGCTCATACTCAAGAAAAGAAAATCTATTGTTAGTGACTAGGTTGAAAGACTCCATAAAACTTTTGCCTAGTACTTCTCTAACTATTTACTTTTCATTCATGAACATCGATCTCCTTTCTTATTCTCATATCTAATTACATCTGTTGTTCTAACTGATGATGGCCCTTTTCATGACCAGGGTCACAAAATTTCCTGAGTTTAATCATGCAATTGTCCAAAAAATTGTAAACTTTCCAAGAATAATTTAAATCATGGTCTGCCGCAGAGAAATTCTATTGTCCTTAGATCAAGCAGTTTAACACAGGCCAGTGCAATCCAAAAAATATTGACTTTCAGTGAGGGAATTTTTATTGAAAATAAAACCTGAACTGAACTTTTGTTGGAAATAGCCTGTGAAATCCTAGCTTACTACAGACTACCAGTAATTTCACTATAGACCAGGGGTGGGCAACGTCTGGCCCATGGGCCAGATTTGGCTCATGGCGGACTGCATTTCCCAGCAGCCCCTGCCAATGTCACTTCCATGGAGACCCCAGGAGGGGTGGGGCCATGATAGCACAGGGCCAGGGTTTCCATGAAGACCCATTCAGGCAACACTGGCAGGGTGTGTGGCTGCATAGGGAGCTGCTCTAGGGCTGGGATTCTGTGGCAGTGACAGCGTGGTCCAAAGCTGGGGCAAAGTCGTGATCCTCTGCCATCATGTGCTTACCTAGGGTATACGAGCAGCAGGGCAGAGCCATGATCTGCTGCCTACATGCCCCTACCTGGGTTGTGCAGACAGTGGATCATAGCTCTGTCTCAGCTCTGGGCCACACTGTCACAACCACAAAATCCCCACCCCAGCCCCAGAGCAGCTCCCTGCCAGTGCTGCTTGGGCCAATCACCATGGAAGTCCCAGCCCTGCGTTGTCACGGCCTTGCCCCTCTTGGGGTCTCCATGAAAACCATCTGCAGTGATGTAGGCATGGGCTGCTGGGAAATGGAGTCCATTGCAAACTTAATTTGGCCCATGGGCCGGACTTTGCCTGCCCCTGGTCTATAGTGAAATTACTGGTAGTCTGTAGTAAGCCAGGATTTCACAGGCTATTTCCAACAAAAGTTCAGCAATGTGGGCAGGGGCTGCTGGGAAATGGAGTCTGGCCAGCAGCCAAATCCATTGTTTTGCCCACACCTACTATAGACTAATTTCACCAGATAACATATTGATCTAATAATGTACAACTGAATGTCAATTTTTCATCTGTAATCATTTACAAGAAAAATGGTGATGTATTCTTAAATCTTACTGAAGACACAATTGCAATTGAAGTATTTCGTCAACTCAAAATGTAAATCTAAATTTTTTTTTAAAAATCTGTAATTTGTGTGTGAACATTCATTCATTGGGTTAGTATGAAAAAATCTCAAGGCTCATGTTAAAAAACAGCCAGTAATTTTGTCCATTTTCCTCACACTTTAAAAAAAAAAGTGTGAATTAAAATTCTCCATTCAAAATGGAAGGCTTGGTTTAGCTTTTATGAAAATCTATCCCTTAATGGCTCCTCAACATCACCCAATAGCCTAACTGCAAAGGTTTTGATAAAGATTCTACTGGGAGCTTGAAGAAAGGGATGACCGATACTAATTCCATTGACTGTTCCCTGCCTAAACTGTACCCTGGAGCCAGTCTCAGGTAAATAATATGCAATCATATACTTAGAAAAACAAACCCCTCCCCGGCACTTACTGGCAGTTGAGCTGCTGACTGGAGCCCCACCCACACAGTGCAGGGCAGGGTGACAGCCCCACCAGCGCCAGCCTGAGCCCTCCTGCCCCACTGCTGTCCTGTGCTGCCCAGGGGCCTCTGCCAGGAGACCCTGGAACCCCTCCACCCCTGCTTCTAAGGTAAGCAGAGGCTTTTTTTCCCCATTTTTTGGGGGGGGTTTTTTAAGTGATGGTGCCTGGGGTTGTTGGGATAGTCATGGGGGCCTGGGGGTGCAAGCTGGGGGGGTAAGACTGGGTGGGGCAGCCATTGGGGGGGCTGCAGCATCTGGTGGGGGATGAGGCCAGGTGGGGCAGCAATGGGGGGGCTGGGATGGGGCATGTGGGCCTTGCAAGGGGGTGGTAGC
>NW_017729024.1:104443664-104473452 GCF_001723915.1 Gavialis gangeticus
CACCCAAAGGGCAGGAAGTCAGCTGGGGTCATAGGATCCCAGCAAGATAAGCATCCAATTTACTCTTGAAGGTGTTCAATGTAGGTGCTTGAACCACCTCCGATGGCAGGCTGTTCCAGACCTTGGGGGCTCGGACAGTAAAGAAATTCTTCCTTATATCCAGCCTGAAACGATCTTGCAGGAGTTTATAACCGTTCAACATTGTCATCCCTTCGGGCACTCTGGTGATGAAATGTTCCCCCAGATACTGGTGGTCACCCCAATGAACTTACAGGTGGCCATTAGATCACCCCTAAGTCTGTGCTTTTCCAGGCTAAAGAGCCCCATGGCTCTCAGCCTGTTGTCGTAAGGTCTGTTTTCCTGACCTCTGATCATGCGCATGGTTCTTCTCTGGACTCTCTCAAGCTTCTCCACATCTTTTCTGAATTGTGGAGTCCAAAACTGGACACAGTACTGCAGCTGCGGACTCACCAAGGCTGAGTACAAGGGGAGAATGACATCCTGGGATTTGCTTGAGAAGCATCTATGGATGCAAGCCAGCGTTTTGGTTGCTTTACTAGCCACAGTATCACGCTGCAGGCTCACGTTCATCTTGCGGTCAATGACGACCCCCAAGTGTCTTTCTTCCGTAGGGCTAACCAGCGTAGCACTGTCGAGCCTATAAGGGTGCTGCAGGTTTTTCCTCCCAAGGTGGAGAACCTTGCATTTTTCAGTGTTAAACACCGTCAGGTTCTCGTCCGCCCATTTGCTGAGCCTGTTCAGGTCAGCCTGGATCGCCCGCCTGTCTTCTGGTGTGGATGCTTTGCCCCAAAGTTTGGTGTCATAGGCGAACTTGGCCAGTCCGCTTCTGACTCCAATGTCCATATCATTAATGAAGATGTTGAACAATATGGGTCCAAGGACAGAGCCTTGGGGGACCCCACTGGTCACAGGGCACCATGACAACTGACTTTGTCAATTACAACCCTCTGGGTCCGACCACGGAGCCATTTTCCCAGCCAGCGGATCATGGTGGACCCGAGGCTGCAGTTGGCCAGTTTTGCCAAGAGGTGACCATGGGATATCAGATAGAAGGCTTTTTTGAAGTCAAGATATATGACAACAATCTCTTCTCCCTTGTCCAGGTGATAGGTCACCTGGTCATAAAAGGAAATGAAATTGGTCAAGCAAGACCTACCCGCAACAAACCCGTGCTGGCTATCCCAGGTGGCCCTGGGCTGTAGCTCCCCCTGGCTGAAGATCCGGGAGGAGCCAGGCAGGGTTATTTTGCCCCAAGTGGCACAATTTGCTTCACAACAAAGTGCATGTCCGAGCACGTGCACTGAAGCAAAAAGCCCCAGCTCAAATTTGCACCACTTGTATCTGAGCTGCTGCAATTGCACGTGCTTGCATGTGTGGACACGCTCTACAGGGCTGCAAGACCAGTAATTTGAGACCCATCCCCCTCAGTACAGAGAAAGGGAATGAGGAGTTCCCCATAATCTGTTCATTAAGGATTCCTCCATGTGCAGCTCTAAATAGAAACAATTTAGATTTAGCACGTCTGTAGCCCAGGTAAGAAATGCTTTGCTTGAACCTATGGCTTCTTAACTTGACAGTTAGTTTCCCCCACACCATTTTTCAAAATGAAACAAAGTAAAGCAAGCCTGAAAATAAATTGGTTTCTTCATCTGGGACATTTGCAAACTCCTTTGTTTCATGTTTTAACTGTGCCAGATTATGATAAAAGACCTGTTGTGCTCTCTTTGGCAGAACCACGCAACTATGGCAATATTAACTTGTTCTTCTCTTTATGCAGCAAATTTGGATTCAAGAAAAAAAAAATGGTAGTTATTTGTTATTTCTCAAGTACTTGTGTGGGAATCCAGCTTCCTACACCCAAACGAAAGGTAATTACTGCAGTGTTATCTGTTCTATTCTCATGTGCCAAGTCTGTGTTTCACTTCTTGACTGTTGAGAGAGAGAAGTGGGATCTTTAGCTGCTGTAAACCTTCTTCCCCTACCCCACTGTAATTCCAAGTGTTATAGATTCTTATGCTCTTTTAAGTTAAAGACCTCAATGATTTTACAGTTGCTAAGAGTCATCATGATTAATATCATTAATACATTTTTCAGCCAAACTAATTTTAGCTCAATGGAAAATTTGCAATGCCAGTGGCCCTCTCAAGTGACATATTTTTATAATTTTGGTGAAGTGTTTCACATAAACTTTTTGGTTCTGTTTTCTCATTTTTACTCAAACAATTACTAATGACATACCCATTAATCATGAATTGAATTAGACAATTAAGGTAAGGAGAAATGAAGGAATAATAGTTGAAACAGGTGTTTAGTTACAAAGAGGAGAGAATTTAGCCATTTAGATCTTCCCGACTCCTCAAACCATACCCTTTTTTATTGTACTAAAGTGCAAAATAGCAAAGCATATCAAAAAAGAAGATGTGCATCCTTCCCAAACCTGCCTAACATAATGCCCAGTTGTTTAACCATTATTTATTTAGTTAGACAGTTTGAAATGAATAGGAGCCCCAAGGTGAATAAGGGCTGCAAACTGGACCTGTACTTAGCTTATATTTTTATATTCACAGTAATACTAAACAGGGTTTCCCTGTTAGTTCTCATCAAATATATAATAAATAATAACCTAATCGTAGAGATATAGGAAAGAGTTCCCATTGGTTTCAGTGAAAGGAAGTTCAGGGTCTTGAAAGAGTCTTCAGTAAAGAAGTGTGAAATGTAAACATACAAACTATTAGGTTATCCAGGAGTAACAACCACCACCCACTTACCTTGAACTTTTTTGAAAACCCTGGAACTCATAAACTTTAAAAATCTGTCGGCATAAAAACTTGGTCTGTGAACTGAAACAGTGTCCTAGAAAACAGAAAGGGCTTTAAATTTACATTCTTCATACAGAAATCAAAATGAACAAGGGAAAAACTTGACATCATATTTTTCTTAAATTTTCATACTTTATTTGGTGGCTCATGGATGAAGATATAAAGATTTTGCTTTCTCATGCCAACTAGAAATTACTGTACAATTAACAACCATTATAATTAGTAATTGTACAACCTTTTTGTAATCCATGTATCACCATAAGCATTTAATATAATTCAATAAAATAAAATTCAACTCTAGATTTTTGATCAGCTGGTATACTATGTGGCAAAATTTTGCCTTGCATTACATTCTATACAGCTGCACTGATGTTGATTCAGGAGGCACTCTAACTGGCTAATATAGTTTTCAATTAACTCTTGACTTAACTGGTAAATTAAGATTAGGGATAAAAACATCATCCTTTTATTTTAGTTGTGTTGTACTGTATTACATTTTTGGCCTGGTACCTAATTTGTCCAAAACCTGGTGAAGGAATCTAAGGGCTTCTTACAGACATTAAAAAACAGAACAAAGCGGCACCTTTTAACTCAGTGCACTCCCATGCTGAGCCCAGCACATGCCCAGAAGAACCATCACATTAGTTGGACCTGGCTTGCCCAATGTCTGTATAGATCAGGCACTTTTATCTAATAGCTGATTGAAGTCCTGCTGAAGCACCAATCTATACAGATGCTGCAGAGCCGGGTCAAACTAACATGCTGCTTTTTCCAGTAAGCGTGGTTGGTTGGTTTTTTTAATGTCTGTAAGCAGCCCTATTGTTCAACAGAGTTACAAAGAGGATTTGATTTTATTTATTTATTTATTGGTTAGATATGCAATAGGATGACAGCTTGTCAAAAATTACAAAACTAAACTTACTAAGGAAAACTTATCAGGAAAAAGCACATTCAGTAGCCTGGATACCTTGGTGATAGGCAGATTATAAATGTAAGAGTTTGTATTTCCTCAGACAACAGTTATCAAAACTTTATCATAAAAAATTGTCAATTAAAAAAAGATGCTTACCCCATCATAGACCAGCGCTTTCCAGGAATGTTCCAGCTTCTTCATTAACCTAACCACATTTAAATAACATTAAAAAGTTTGTTGTGAAATGTTCTCGTTTTACAGCAATCTCACAAAAAAATTATTAACATGACATTTTAAAGTGTAGCAAAACAGATGCATTCTAAACTGCCACTTACCTATAAGACTGCAGAATATCAATAATACCCATAAATAGAAGTAGCTTTTCTCCTTTATGGCTCTTAGCTGGAATGCCTCCCATTCTGATGGCAACAACAAAATAAAGATATGAGATATTTTATAACAAAGATCTTTCTAAAGATGCCATAAAAGGTGATATTAAACGTGAACTGCATCTTAGACAAAAAGGAATTACTAGTAAATTCATTAAGGTGGAGTGCTGAATGCCCTAAAAGCAAAGCCAGCTGAGGGTAGGACATTCAACCTCACTGACTGGAAACATGATCTTTCTTTTCAGCTCAGGTCCACAGGCTGCTGCTTGTTAAGGCAACCCCACATGTCACAGTTTCTATCAAAGGCAATACTTCCTTACACTTCTGTATCATGTCCCATTTGAAGATTGCATTACATTATACAAACCTATCCTTATTCATTCTGAAGTAAGTAAATATTGTTTCCCTATTCACAGATTGGGAGGTTAACATGATTTGCCTGAAGTCTCCTAGGAACACTAATGACAAACGCCAGAATAGAAGACTGGTCCCCTGATTTCTACTCCTTTATTCTAACAACTAGTATTGCTCCCTCTTCTACAGAAATACATTGAAAGGCAAGCTTAAACGAAATTTTATTTGTGGTATCCTACTTTACAGACCTGTAAACAAAAAATAGGTCTATATTCTTTGTGGTTATAATTTGTAAAAGATTATGAAGAGCTTCTTTCCTAACTTAGCACCCCTAAAATGGGGTGTTTGAATTTTGCATTCTCAGAAAAATCAGATCCTAGATTTTTTTTTTTCAGGAAAAAAATCAGTCTCTTTGACCTGAGTTTCAAAAGTGATTAGTGATTTAAGGTGTCAAATAAAAAATCATTTAAAAGGTAGCCTAATTGATTTAAGCATTACAAATTGTTAATGTGGTTTGAAAGTCTTGGCTCCAATTTTTAGTTCATTTTTATTAACTTCTGTTAAATTCAATATACCCTCTAAACTGTTAGTGAAAAAATACCATCAAAAGATGCAACATCTCATTTTCTAATGAAGCCCAAGAAAAGTAATAATATACTCCTCAGACATCCAACAAGAATAAAGTTGACAGTGTTTAATATTTCAGATATTTCTAAGATTCAAAATTAAATACCAAAATGATAAATAGTTTGAAAGCCAAAACACAAAACCACTGCTCAGGCTTTCCTACTGTATCACAACAATGCACTTGAATGTACTTGAAAAGTGACCTGCAAATGGGAAAGCAAGTACAATAACTTGCAATTTCATAATTCTGTTCTTACTGAAAAAAAATTAATTCTATTAAACACTGTGTCCTTGGATGTCAACCTACCACTAAGAAGGAACCACACTCCATTCAATGGGTGGCAGCTCCTCAACAACATAGAGCAATAGTACACAATAGTTTTGTTGGAATGCAAGGGAAGAAAGCAATGACAGCAGGTGGGATTCAGAGAGGCACAAGTACTTAAAGCACTGTAAAATCCAAGTAGACTAACTAGCAAAAATATCTTATAAGCATTTGGGTGACTTAGCAGCTTATATTAGACTGACTTTCATAGGACATTAAAGTGACTCAGGAACCTAACAACTGTATTTCTGCATGTAATATCATTGGATTTTTGAAGACAAGGTGTTGGTTTTCAGTTACTTGAACAGAATATTTCCAACAGTACACAGCTCCTATCACCATTCTTGAGCATCAGTCCAGTTATGAGTCATATACTTATTTCATGCAAATAAGAGTAATTTCATACTTGTAGGGCAAAATACAGCTCTTTGTCTAAACCCATATTCTAGTACTTTAAACACAAAACTATGCCAATACAAAGTAGTATTATTCTCCCATTAATTTGCTGTAGGTTTAAGCATGTAACACTAATGGTATTTACCCAGATAACTCCCTGGTGAACCCAGAAAAGTAAAACCTTTTCCAAGTGAAATTAAGTCTCTGTTATTAAAACAAGGATTGATTATACAGAATAGGAATGCTGATTGCAACTCTCATTAGCACTGAACATGAATCGGGGAAGAGAATATTCTGTGGAGACACATACTTGAAATGAAGACAAATGGAGCACTTCACCCTTTTCAATTACATCCTTAAAATTCTCAACAGCTTAGGAAATGCTATTGCATACAGAGGCAGTAGAAGTGCTGTCTTCTGAGCATAATATAAATAAAAGATTTTGATCACTGTAGTTATTAAAGATCCCATGGCACCATTTATAAGCGTAAGAGTCTTAACACCAAAGTCTTGGCTGAATTCCAGCCTGGCTAACTACAGCCTGCCTACCTACATTTCCACTGCAGTTTCAATTAGGGAGAGAAAAAAGCCAACATGTTTTCAGCTGTGCTATAGTGCTCATTTGAGAAGTTGAAATATCAGTCTTGTTCCTCCTGAAAGGTGACTGCACCTCAGCATTTGGTGAAACATTTTCTGTGTATTCAGTGAGAAAATTTCTTTGGGATGACAAACTCTAATAATTTAATTAGTAATTAACAGGTTTGGTTTATGAGGCTGTTTCAAGTTGCAGTGAAATGGCATGTGGGGCTTTTCTAATGGCAGTTTCATAACACATCTTTTATAAGAGAATTAACTTATGTGCAGATAAATTGATTTGACTCATAACCACAATTCCTATAATGTATTTAAGACAATGAAGAAATTGGCGTTTTTATTTTTGGATCTCTAGTGAACCTCAGTGATATAAGCTTTGAACATTTTTTTTTTTTTTTTAAAGGAAAGAAAAAAGAATCCCCACCACTCTCTTCAGTTTTCTTAAGCTTTACAGTCACTTATGTAATCTTGGATGGGAGAAAGTTCAATTTGAGATTTCATTCAGCAACAGAACAGCCCAAATAAATAAGGTAGATAAATTCCAATAGTCATTTTTTTTAACAGCAAGGTTTGTAGACTTACGTATTTGTAGCTTCTGTGAGAACAGAGTCGCCAGACTTCCCAGGCCCCTGTATGGATTCCATGGCTGTAGAATAGAGAACTTTCTGTCCCCCAGGACGTTTAGCATCAGATGCATTCTGGGAACTCTCTCCATCCTTCTCTCTTGTGATACTGTCTAATGTATGGATTCCCAGCAGCAGACTATAATCCATGATTTTAAAACTTTCCAACACCTGTTAAGGAAGAAGGACTTTTTGCACCATAACATAAAAATGACTACATAACTGTATTTCTCATAATTAAAATACTTGAGAAAAATCCCAAAATAAAAGTATATAGAATACAATGGCCTCCACTGACTTGGGTGGTTTGCAAAATGTAAAGGCAAATTTTAATGTTTGATACTAGTGTGGCACCAGAGGCAGATTCGGAGGGTGGGGGATGCACTGATGCACTTGCACCCCTCCTGCTTTGATTCCTACTTCACCCAAAGTTTAAAACCAACTGCCTGGCAGTGGCAGCAGCATGTCCAGTCAGGCAGTGCTGAGGGAGTCAATTGACTTCAGGGCTCATTAAAGTCTACCTGATACCTTCTAAGGTCTTAATTCCACAGGTGTTAGTGACACTCTGTCCTTTTTAATGACCTTTGACAATCAAGCTTGCCTTCCTTCTGCAATTGTGCTCTCTGTTAGATGCTCCTGGTAATGTAACTCCTATTTCACAGTCTTGCAGACTGTTTTAAACTCATTCCAGTAAAGTTATTAGAGGTCAATATATCAGGCGCATAACAGATCAGCACCAATAAAAGGAAAATTAACATTATCAGCAATTGTCTTTTTTTGCCTGGTGTAGCTGATAATGTCACTGATAAATGCTGCATGCATGTGCACAGCTGTAGCATGCTTGTAGCCAGGAATGCAGCCTGGTAGTTTGGAGAGCAGTGTCTGGCCAGTAAGTCGGGGAGGGTGGGAAGGAGATTGATAACCCCACAGTGAGGGAGGAAGTGATGCAGGGGCAGAGGCAGGGGCTGCCCAGTCAGGCTGGTGAATGCAACACCAGGGCCAGGAGCCATAGGCAGCTCATTTGGGGGTGCGGAAGGGTAGGGAGAAGGGGTGGATCCCCACCACTGCACACACCCACAGGGGAGGTGTGTGGGGCATATACTCCCTGGATTTGTGTGTGGGGCAAGGGTGGGCTGCCCACTGCAGTCTCAGTGCCAGGGGCTGCACTGGCCTCTTCCCTATAGAGGAGGGGCTCCAAGCAGGTGGGGGTAGGGCAGGCAGCAGTGGCACTGGGAGGTGTGGATATGGGGTGGGCTATAGCTATCCCAAAATTCCCCGTAGCCACCCCTCCCAGCACCGCTGCTGCCCCCACTGTCCTGCCCCCACCCCCTGAGGACAGCCCTGGCCCAGCACCCCCCATCGGAGAGAGGCTGGCACAGCCCCTAGCCCTGAGCCCTCCCTCACCCTGCACACATATCCACGGGGCACATGCCTTCCATGCCTCCTGCAGGTTTACGTGCCCTCACCAGGCACCATTCCATGTGCACCCTCCTTTTCAAAATCCTACAGCTGTCAATGCCTGGCACCTTTTGCCTGAGGGTCTCAAATTAATTTACAACCATCAATAAACTAACCACTGCAAACCCCATTTTAAATATGGGGGAAGCAAAGGCACAGGGGGCTGAAGATGCAGTAATACAGTCTGCAATCAAAGGGAGTTTGCCTCTTAGTAACTTCTTCCATTTACAGTGAAGGAACGTTTAAGGCAGTTATCTTATGCACTGACCACAATATATATTTACGATCATAGTAACACACGAAAGGACATTCTGCTTAAATATATATAAACTCAAATTTGCAAAAAAAAACCCCAACGAGGAAGAATTTCAAAAGGCAAGAAGGACAGTTGGCTGCTCAGTCCTATTTGAAATCAATGGGATTTGGGTGAATAACTCCTCTTTTGTGTCTTTGAAAATCTCTCCTTGGCACTCCAAAAGGGACAGACTTTATACTTGAAACATGACTTGGAGATTAACCAACCTCATCCCTTGCTCTTATTAGCCATTTTGCCTCCCTGGTTTTAATAAGTTCAACCTCCCCATTTAGGTTCACATACAGGCATAAACTTCTGCTACACCAATATGAATCCAGAGAATGCCATTAGAGGAGGGGGAAAAAACCTATCATCATCGGTATTAAGTCATTTAAAATGTGAAAAAGGCAAAATGAAGCAGCTCCTAAGTACAGTTAATAATACACAAAAAATCACCTGCAGGCAGATATTATATCAAACACACTGCATGGAAGCCTTGCTTGGCACAGGGGAGACAACCCATTTAATTTGCTGTAATCTCAGGGAGATATCTGCCGCAAAGCAAGTCTTCTTTACTCTAATGCAGCCCAGCAGTGATTTCACTGCCAAAATCTCTTACTGATAATGTTGTAATCCTTGGCACTGAATTGTAAAAATGTATGTCATTTTATGTGGAACAAGACCAATTTGATTTTACAGAGACAACAAATAAAACACATTAAGTTTAGGCGTGGTAGTTTATCAGAGCATAAATATTTTACACAAAAACCCTAGACCAAGTTTTGAACTCTCATGCACTTTTTATATCTTCAGAACTGGGGTGATTAGGAAAGCATTCAAGATGCTTTGGAGGTACAGTAAGCAGAAGAGGGAACTCCACCAACTATATAACTGTCTTTTTACACACACACACACGCACACACACACACACACACCCCCGCTTTATCACATTGTATTTCTACTCACTAAAAGCTACAAATGCAACATTAGCATCTTATCTCCATTCTTTACCTATCTTGCATTTTGTGGTACTATCCTGAATAGCTTTTTACATTTTGTCAATGACAATCGTCAAGGCCCATTGTTAATAAGGGAAGATTTGCATAGGGTCTTGCATTGTAAACTAAAGGCAGAAAGGTCTCGTCTAATTTAGAGCTCTGGGATAGGGGTATTGTGAACATCACAGGTTGCTAAACAGGGAAACCTAGGAAAATAACCTAGGTTTCAAGAAGAGAAGAAGAAAAAAAAATGTCTTTGAATTCTTAAATGTCTGAGATGCATCTATCAGCATCCTCATCTCATTCTCATTGGTAATGACACCAATAGATGATCTTGGACCATAAAATAAAAGACATATTCTTGATTATCATGATGACATAAGGAACATATATTTCATTACTCATAATGAGGGAATGATGGTTACTAAACGCATCCAGTTTTGGGGAACTAGAAATTGTGAACTGCAAAGGTAGGTAATAGAATTCTTCTTGCAACTGCCACAATGAATTAAATTTAAAAAAAGATCTACTGGGGTTCTCAGTACAAATATTTTTAATGTTGTACGTATATATTTTATTCAGCTACAAGACTTGGATGCATACCACTGAAAATAGAAAGAACGAAGATGCTTAGCTGATTAAACAATAAAATAGTTTATCCTTCTGAAAGTATTACTCCTGTATTATAGTTATTATCAATGTATATGAGAATCTTGATTTCATAAGCTAAACATAACTGGGAGCACGAATGCCATTCCCATTTGAATACTTTAAAGTAATTCCATTTAGCACTCTTTTTTTTTGCTTTAGCCAAATATATCTTTGCATCCTCAGTCCCTTTTGGATTAGATAATTAGTACAGCGGAAACCATAAAGTAAGTGTAACATCAATTTAATATTTGATACAGTGTAATGAAAGATGATATACCCTGCCTCCCCTTCTGGAGGAATATACCAAATTTAATTGCATACCACATGCACCTTTTGCAATCAACAAAACAGCCCGCTTAAACGTATATGTTATGCAGAAGTTGATTTTCATCACATGGAGAAGTAGAAGGATGCAGATACTGTGCTACAAAATGGCTGCCAGTTACACTCTCAGCCAGCAAGCAAGAGGAGGCAGGGTCAACTGTTACCCTTCATGGGCACGCTCAAATTTGCAGCAGCTCAGCCAAAAAAACTACTGCAAATAAAGCAGCTGTGAAAGAGGTAATACTGGACCCTGCCCATTTCTACCTGTTGTCTCAGAAAGAGCTGTCAGCTACGGGTGCGCAAAATGGGCTGTATTTGATTCGGATTCAGATTCAGCCCGAATCAGAGACAGTGCTTTGATTTATTGATTCAGATCACTGTTCCCGATTCGATTCGTCCGAATCCGAATCTGAAGATTCAGAGAATCAGCGATTCGGCCATAGACACAGCTTTAGGTACCTTGAGGTACCAGGCATGGCTCATGAACTCTGCGATGCTGGGGTGCATGGAGTGTCCCACAGGAGCACGGGAGAGTCCCCCACATGCTCAGTGGCAAACCTGGAAGTGGACCAGAAGAACTTCCGGTCCACTTCTGGATCTGCCAGGGAGCACGCTGGGGGCCCCTCCGCACCACCCCTGGCACTACCCCGGGTGCCCCCCCAGACCCCGGAGGCACTAGTCCCTGAGCCAAGGGGAAATGGGGGGGAGGGGGAGAAAGAGGCCTAGCACGCTCACCGGCAGACCCAGAAGTGGACTGGAAGTACTTCTGGTCCACTTCTAGGTCTGCTGCCAAGCACCCTGGGGACCCCCCACCACACTCCTGTAGGATGCTCCATCTGCCCCAATATCACAGCATTCATGAGCCGCCTCCTACCTTAAGGTACGTAGAAAAAAAATGTAAACCCATTTCTACGTCCGAATCCTTCTGAATCGATTTGGAGAGTTCCGATTCGATTTGGAGAGATTAAAGCATTTCCTGATTTGATTCAGATTTGGAGATCTGACCACTGAATCGGGCCAAATCTCTGCCAAATTGAATCAGGGACCAAAGCTTCACACAGCCCTACTGGCAGCCACTTTGCAGAAGAACCTCTCCATGAAAAAGCCAGTTCTGGGCTACAACTCTAGAAAAATCTGTTCCCCCCTACATTGCACTTTCCAAAAAACAAAGTGTGTGTCTTATTTGTGGGTGTCTGATGTAGCGAACCTCTTCTAGTTCTGACTACACTGATCCACTATCTTTTGCCCCAATTCCTGGCACTAAAACTTTAACTAAAAATCTCACTGCCTGCCTGTACTCTTATTCCAGAACCTTTTAAACTAAAAAGTATAACATAAGAAGTATATGTTATCTAGCTATTCTAATACTCCTGGAAGGTGAAGTCAGTATCAATGTAATATTTTCTTCCTGGACACATCCTGAGAACCTGTTCCTACATGTAGCATGAACTGTAAATTCTACTGCTGGAGTTTTCTTCCATACTTGGTTTTTTTTTTAGATATTTCAATGCATGAATCAACTTAACTTGATCCTATGCAGATCCTAAATAAGATGAATACTTATAGTATGTGTAATCTTCCTAGCTTGCTGCAATATGTGACAGTCTGGCAAACCACAAAAGCTCCAAAATAAGTCTTGCCAGTTGGTATGATATGCATGTCTGATGATCACTGTTCCTATATATTTGCTAATCAAAGCAGCAAAACTTGATGCAAATCCATAGCCTAACTTTAGCTCCATTTCCTCATTTGGTTCAAAGGACAATACAACTATGAAAGCACAATAAAGCAGAATGTGCAGAACAATCAGAACGCCAGTGTCAATAAACAGTCTTTGTCTAGACAATTTTATTTTGTGCCAAATTCTGAAGTCCTTATTCGTGTAGGACTTCCACTAATGTTAATGAAACTTCACCTGAATATAGACTAAGAAGTTTCAGATGTAATATTAGAGAAAGAGGTGGGGAAGTCAACTAAATGTAAATTGTGTTTCATTTAGAAGATTATTTTTTTCATGCATAAGTGTTAATGCGAATTAACAGCTTTGGTTTCACCTACCACTTATGTGACATGATGCAGTAAATTATTTTATTTCAATATACTCAGTGCCCCAGAGGAGCTGCAAAAAATCCAGTTTTGTAGCTCCTTTTCATGTTGAATAGCATTTGGGAATAGTTCCATTAACTTAAGTGGGACTACTTGTATGAGCAAGTGCTCTTAGCTGCTGAATGAGGTCATAATGTAGAGAAGGAAAAAAATCTCATGCAGAAATCGTGATACCATCAACAAATACCAGAATAGCAAATCACTAATAAAACCATGACAATAGATGACAACCATGACCGGGCTCTATAGAAGCAAGTACTAACCCCCACAAATGTTCACCCTCTATGGTTATTGTACAAGGTAGAAACTGTGAAGATGACTCAATTTCTATTATTTTGTACTTTGCTCTTAAATGCATACCAACAGCACAATAAAGGTAGTTTTGCAAGAAGTTTCTGGATTTACTGTTATTCAGGCACACATTTATTTTGGCAGATACACACTGTATTACTATATTTACTCAATTCCAAGACAAGGTCTCCTCCATTTAACATGAGGGGAAGCCCCTCATCTTAGAATTGAGTACAAGGGAGATGGGAGGGAGGTGGGGGTGAGCAGGCAGCTGCTGTGGGTTGGGCTCCAGTCCTTACCTGGAGTTGGAGCCAAAGTCACAGCTGCTGTCTGTCTCCCAACTCCCCCTGCCACCTCTTTATCCATCTTCCCCTGTACCTTCTGCTCCCCCACCTTCCCCTCTCCCCCTCCCCCTTGCTCCATGCTGGTAGGCTCCATCCATGCTGCAGCCCGAGGCACTGAGCATGGCCCCAGCCCAGCTGCATAGCAGTGGTGCACAGCCCATATGACTGCTATATAGGCTGTGCTGTAGCCATGCTCCATGCCCTATGCTAGAATAGGGACAGAGCCTGCTGGTGTGGAGCAGAGGCTGGGGAGAGAAGCATCGAGCAGAAACTGGGGGGGCAGACGCAAGCAGAAGGTTAAGCCGCTTGACCTTCCCATACCACCTGCCTCCCCACTGCCTACCCCACTACACTGGTGGGAGGAATGCATCAAAGATGACCCTCCAATAACTAGTTTCCAAACATGAAAAAGTATAATACATTTATAATTTTTTCATGTACAGAGTTGAGTTACTGGGGGGTCCTCTTAAATTCAGAATCATCATTGATTTGAGTAAAAATCAGTTTGAGTATTGAGAATGTGAGTTAACAGGAATTATAAGTCATTTAACTGGCACACTGATACAGGTCAGTTTTCCTCCATCACTGTTAATACATAAAACACTAGCCCTAAAGATTCTGTAGGCACTGGAATGTCACCTGGCAAGGATACTAATGCTTACAGTATGGTCCGAGCTGGTGGGGAATGTCTAGATCCTATTTCCCAATTATTCTTTGATTCTTAACTCATGGTTTTCTTACAAAAAAGAACCAACTAACCAACAGCCAACAGCAGAGTTTTCAGTGATGGGTCACAAACTGAATTGTTCCTATTAGCAAAAAGCAGAAAATACTGTAATGAAGTAATATAAGAAAAATCTCTCTCTGTTCTAGTGCACTGTCATTTGGAAACATATAAAAAGCTTCTTGGTTTACATTCAGTTGGATTACATTCTATTTATTGCTCCCGGGTGCAGCATTTACATGTGCACCCAGGACTGCAGCATGTTGAGCCAGGGTGGTGCAGCCCTGCTGGCAGGGAGCCTGGGAGGTCAGCCTGCTAGTCTGGAGCTGCTCCACCCAGGCTTAACATGCTGCAGAGAGGCTGGTTGGAGCATGAGGGTGCTACAGTGCAGGCCTAGCTGATAGGCACTGGTCAGAGTATATATGTTTGTTGCTGTGGAGTAAATAACTCCACTGTAGAATAGTACTTGTGTTCGGTAGTACTACCCTACAGCAAAGTTAATTAGTTTGCTGTGGCCTAATAGTACCGCTTCTGTAGATGGTGATACTTTATTGCAGAGCTAATTAGGCAACTTTGCAGTAAGCACTCGTGTAGATGCACCCTGTGAGAACAAATCACTTAGGGTATTTACAGGTGTTACATTTACACTGGTCTAAGTCAGGAGTTGGCAACCCCCTGCACTAGAGGTGCACCAATATCTTGGTGCCATATCGGATCAGAACCGATTAAAGGAAAATTAACATTATCAGCTATCGGCTTTTTTAGGCCAATGTAGTTGATAATGTCACCAATAAATATAATATGCCTTCTGGCTGAGGCCCCTGGATGCCACATGCTTGTATGCATGTAGTCAGGAATGCAGCTGGGCAGCGTGGAGAGCAGCACCCTGCAGGTAAGTCTGTGGAGGGAAAGGGGTGTGGGGGGATAGAGATCCCCTCAATGAAGGAGGAGTGGGGTAGGGGTTGGGGTGCTGCCCAGTCAGGACAGTGAGTGTAACCCAGGGCCAGGACAGGGCGCAGGATGGAGCCGTGGGCAGTTTTTCTAGGAGGTACAGGGGTGAGGGGGGTAGCTCCCCACTGTGCACACCCCCTGAGGGAGGAATGGGGGGCATGTACCCCCCCAGATGTATGTGCAGGAAGCATGCAGGCTGTCTGCTGTGGGCTCGGGACTCTTTGCTCTGCTACCTTTGCCCTGGGGGCTATGTCAGCTGCGCGTTCCCTGCCTGCCCAGCAGCAGTGGGGGCAGCGAGTTGTGCCTTCTGCTGCCAGGTGGGCAGGGCACATGTGGCCAAAGCAGGACCCCCAGGGCAAAAGCAGCAGAGCAGAGAGCCCTGAGCCCACAGTGGGCAGCCCACATCCACCCTTGCCCCACTTGGCTCCACTCTTGTTAAAAGCATCCCCATGCTTAAAAATGGTGGCAGTGGTACTTAAATGAAAGCTCATTTGACTAGCTTTAGTCCAAGTACACCCACTGCCATTTTTAAAGTGCTGGGATGCTCATCCCCTGGACAAGTCACCCATGGATCCATCCCGCCCCCCATCCTGGGTCTCATTCACCGCCCTGGCTGGGCAGCACCCCAGCCTCAGCCCCTGACCCACTCCCTCCCTTACCATGGGGACCTCAATCTGCTCCCCCCACGTCCCTTCTTCTCCACAGACTTACCTGCAGGATGCAGCTCTCCATGCTGCCCAGCTGCATTCCTGTAAATCAGTTATAGGATCAGTATTGGCAATATGGCTGGTTAAAAATTGGCCATCAGTATTGGCCAAAAAAATCTTTATTGGTGCATCCCTAACTAGCACATGTGCCAGAGTGTGGCACATAAAGACATTTTGCTTGGGACACCAGCCCTCGAGGCAAAAGGTGGGAGAGCTGTGAGAGGCCCAATTTACTTGTGGCAGTGGAGCCCTGGCCTCTTCCCTGAGGCATATGCACATCTGCCACAAACTGAGGCGGGGCTCCATGGACCCCAGTGCAGCTGCTTGCAGCCTCCCCACCACCTGATGTGAGCAGCCTGGGCTCCATGGTGGGCAGCAGGGGCCTTCCCAGAGATTGGGCTGGCTTTCGCAGGCAGCTGGGAGGCTGCTAGTGGCTATAATGGGGTCCACAGAACCCCAATCTGGCTTGTTGCTGGTGGCAGGTGCATGTACTCCTTGGGGCAGATGGCAGGGAGGGGGCTGAAGCTGTGCTGCCACAAGGAGGATCAGGCCCCTTGTGGCTCCTCCGCTATCTGCCCCAGCATGCCAACATCATACAAGCAGACATTGTGGGGGGTTTTGGCATTTTGCACAAAGAAGTTGCTGACCCCTGGTCTAAGTGAATGTAGCTTGATCTGAAGCCACAAGCCTAGGTCAGGTAAAAATGGCAAACACAACATAAACCTAAGTTGCATCTGAGACTGTACTTAGTTGAGACTGACGGGGGTAGACCAGTTTATCAAGTGCCTGTACTGTTCCTTAGTGACCACTATTGCAACTAATTCAGGATAAACCAGACTTTATCCTGAGGTTTAAAGCCTCATTTGTTGCCTGTACCATATATAGCTGGAGGGTGGGTTCTGTAAATATGGCATGTTGCTTGCTGTGGGCTACTACAGCACATGCAAAGCATTCAGTGCTGCAAAACATCCTCATTATGGAATGGCTAAATAAATGTCTCACAGAAGTTAGTCCTACACGAACATGAAATATACATTTAACTTTCAAGTTTTAGCCACAGGTCATTTCTTTTCTAACAATATGCTGTTGATAGGACCCACATCCAGTTGCAACCAATAGTGCAATCTTCTCAATCCTTTCCAGCTGAATTCTACATGGTAAAACCAGTACCGTTGAGGTTAAAAAGTGAATGAAAGTGAAATATGCCGACTTCAACTCAAAATAATGGTTTCTTAAAATAATGAAAATGTCTACCTGAAGTCCAAATGACTCATTTTGATGGTTTTTTCACAGCAAAAGTGAATGCAACTTTCCCTAGGGCTGCCCAGCTTCTGGGCAGCTGGGGTCCTTCCTGCCACGCAGGCTACCTGCGCGCACATCATGCAGGGAGAGCTCACTGGTCGCCTGCAGCAGTGGACTGCGATTTGGACATAGCTGCCTTAGATCTACAGGGGGTTACTTTGCACTTCAGCTAATATGATGAGACCAGAATCTGGCCCATAAGCATCACTCTGACAGTATCAACTATGAGCAACAGCACATAAGGATCAGGCACAGGGAAATCAGACACAAAAATAAGCAATGAGTTTTACACAGGACAACAGAATATAGGCCTCTACCCCAAGTGCACCAGAACACGCAGTGTTCCCCAGGCCTATAAGCTGCAGTCTCTACCATCAACCTTGTGCATGAAGGCTGGAAAAGAAGAATGCCTGGATCTGAAGTTTCTATGGAAAAGGATGCCTTTGTCCTTAACTCTGAAGTTTCTTGCTTTTGCAAGCTATTAATGTAGCTCTTTTAAAATTAAATTTCCTCAGTGAAGTTCACAGTGTTCTTTGCTAATATAATAAAAGAAAATACAAACCGTGACAAGCAGTACATCCCTCCCTAGTAAGAAACAGCATGAAATGACTGTCCTGTTCTTAAAAACACATGACGACAACATAAATTAACTGCCACAGTTTCTGTAATAGCTATTTTGAATTTCTGGTATCAATGGGTTTACTATTCTACTAACAATTTACAAATGGAGACTGCAATTTTAGACTAGTTTAAAGATTCCTCTTAATTTATGATGTTTGATTTTGGTAGAGAGAGATAAAACTGCCAAATAAGCTTGTCACTTGTTTTATTTTCCTGATTCACTGGCTCCAGAAAGGGGAACATTTCTTAGTACCACGTGTTGTAAATGCAGTCAGAACGGGGAGGGGAGACCCAAACAAACCCCCCACCCCACACAAACTGTCATTTGTGGCAGCCTAATTAAAAGTTCTTCAGGTCAAATTTAGCCAATGGAATACGTGAGCCCAACTTCCTCTTTAGGAGTTGTACACAGTCACTTAAAGCTGAAATCAGCCCTTTGGCTTTATGTCCTAATTAAAATATGCAGTACCTCAACATGAATTGTTATCCAAATCCAGGTGGAAAGTGGCACAAGCCCCTGCTCTCCTCACCAGTCTTGAATTGGTTTATGTGGCATTCACATATTAATTTTCATCCTCAGGATACTTTAACCATTAACTCAATCCTCACAATACTCCTGTGGGGCATCAAATTAGCATCCTAATTTTAAAATGGAAAAGACTGGACTTAAAGGTTAAATGATTTGCCAGCACACCAAAGCAATCTTGAGACATTGACAATTTTTAGTTCCCTGACTTGCTGTCAGCTCATACTTCTTACTCAACAAAATGAGGGTCGAGGCTGCCTGAGAAATTTTTATAGAAAGTAACATAAAATCCAATTTTTCTCATAATGTTGGAAAAGATATCCCTTGTGAGAAACAAGAATGTAATGCATCGTCAGGAACAATTTGTCCTTTTCTAGGTCATTAGCATTTTGACTGACAGCTTTTTTTTGCATTTGTAAAACTGCCTCTGTAGAAACAGTAAACCTCACTGCTTACCAACAGACAGTAGCCTTCTTATTTCAACACTGTGGTAAACAGACTATTTATGTAAAATGACATTATTTCTTCATTGTGTAAAGATATTTAAAATCAATCCACTACATAGTCTATATTAATACCACGTCAAAAACCAACAAACAAAACAACCCCCCACTTCCACCTTCAAACCCTACACTTAGAAATGCAACAGTTTAAAACTTTGACTCCAGCATTTTGGGCGTTTCCTTTACTATTCTTTACAGTAAAAACAAACAAAAAAAATCATTAGGAAGTCTCAATTTTTTCCCCACGCCAGAGATTTCTGGAGAATCACCCTTAGAAACCCCTTCAGTTTTTCCTTTTACTCGGAACACTCATAAACACTGATTATCATAACAGTTTGGTGACACACGTATCTATTTAGAAATGTTCAGAAAAGTCAGTGCTTAGCACGGATGTGTTTCGTTTCTAAAGAACATGGGTGACATATTCCAAAATTCACATAAATAAATTCAGAGAGGAGATGCCTTTCTGTAGTCCCTAAAGTCATATCATTTAGTAAATATTTTATTTACAAGAAATTACAAGTTTTCACAGAGAACCACATGGAGACTCTTATAAGAATCTTTTGCTTCCTTTTGACCAGAGTAGGAAAATGCTAGAGGAACAGGGGACCAGGAAACATCCCCATATTTGGCCACGTGGATTTTCAACTCCCTCTGGGAGAACATTGGCCTCTGAGTATTACGGAAACCTGATGCTACTCTCATCCAGTTTTTTTCCCAACCATCAGAGTTATAACGTGGATTAACCAACTTTGCGATATAAAAGAACAGTAGACAATTTCATTATTCCAGACCTCTAATCTTTTTGCCCAGAAGATCCCAGTTCCAGGGTCACGGCCCTACTTTATGTGCAAACCTGTACACTATAATTTAATTTCCTTGGGACTCACATGCCATTAATAAGCACTGAGACCTCATTTGGGGTTATGACCTCCCAGTTTAGAAACTGAAGGTCTAGACTACGGTGGGAAGGAAGAGGCTCACTTCACTGTGGGGCCAGAATTATGGCACAAGGATATGTGGGAAGTATGACTGTTTAAGGAGTATTGCAGATGGTCAAAAAAGGTTAGAATATGTCTGGGGAGCAAATGGCATTAGGAGTGGAAAAAGAGCAATAGGTCTGATAACTGGAATGGCTGCAGGATCCTTTTTCCTGCCTTACCATGGAATTAATGAAACCTTAATTATCATGCTACTTACTGCTCTGTTGTTCTTTACTAAAAGTTATAAATACTGTATTTACTTGAAGCTAAGATCACCCCAAATTTAAGACAATTTCCCAATAATTAGATTTGATATATGTAAAAAAAATAATTTGTTATAATTTTCCAGGTATAGAATCTAATTATTGTGGGGGTGTCTTGAATTCATAGATGCTAGGGTCAGAAGGGACCTTAACATATCATTGAGTCTGATCCCCTGCCTGGGCAGGAAAGAGCACTAGGCTCAGATGACTCCAGCCAGATGCCTATCCAGACTTGTCTTAAAGACCCCCAAGAGAGGGGAGAGCACCACCTCCTTTGGAAGCCCATTCCAGAATTTGGCCACCATCACCATGAAGTTCTTCCTGGTGACTAGCCTAAATCTGCTCTCTGTCAGTTTGTGACCATTGTGCCTTGTTACCCCAAGAGGCACCCTGGTGAACAGAGCATCTCCGACACCTTGCTGTGCCCTCCCCAATGAATTTGTAGGTGGCCGCAAGATCAGCTCTCAGCCTTCTCTTGCAGAGGCTGAAGAGATCTAGGTCCCTCAGTCTCTCGTAGGGCTTGGCCTGTAAACCCTTAACCATATGGGCGGCCCTCCACTGGATTCTCTTGAGTCTATCAACATCCTTCTTGAAGTACAGTGCACAGAACTGGATGCAATGCCTCAGAAAGGGGAAGTATCACCTCCTTGGTTCTATTTATCATGCATCTGCTGATGCACGATAAAGTGTGGTTAGCTTTGCTGATGATTTCATCACACTGACAACTCATGTTCATCTTGGAGTCCACTATGATGCTAAGATCCCTTTCTACTTCTGTGCTACTGACAGGGTCATTTCCCAGCCAGTAGACGTGCTGCACATTTTTACGCCCTAGGTGTAGCACTTGTCCTTGTACTGCATCCTACTGTGCTCTGCCCACTTTTCTAACCTGTCCAAGTCCACCTGTAGTCATTCCCTACCCTCTGGAGCGTGCACTTCACCCCACAATTTAGTATCATCTGCAAACTTAGAGTACGCTTCACGCCCACATCCAAGTCACAGATGAAGACATTGAAGAGTACAAGTCCAAGGACTGAACCCTGCGGGACCCCACTACCCACCTCCTTCCAGGTTGATACTAAGCCGTCTACTACCACTTTCTGGGTGCAACCCCCAAGTCAATTTGCCACCCATCGGACCGTGTAAACATCTAAGTCACAGCCTCTTAATTTATTTATGAGAATGGGATGAGATACTGTATCGAAGGCCTTACAAAAATCCAGGAAAATGACATCCACCTCTACTCCTGCATCTAAGCATTTTGTGACCTGGTCATAAAATGAAACCAGATTAGTCAGGCATGATCTACCTACTACAGATCCATGCTGGTTGACCTGCTGCATTATTTTTGCCACTGGACTCCCACAAATATGATCCTTAATAATCTTTTCAAAGACTTTTTCAAGGATGGAGGTGAGACTGACTGGCCTATAATTACTCAGATCCTACTTCCTCCTGTCCTTGAAAATAGGGACTACACTGGCCCTTTTCCAGTCCTCTGGGACCTGACCTGAGTGCCACGAGCACTCAGACGGCCATGCCAGTGGTTCTGCTATGACACTGGCCAATTCCTTCAGTACTCTCGGATGCAGCTCAGTTGATGCATCAGCTGAATTGATCCCCCAGCCCCACTGCTACAGCAGGGAAAGCCTCTTGCGCTTGTATACGCACTTCCTGTCACAATGCTTCTCCTGTTTTATAGTTGCCCTTATTGTTGTTTTCATAATATGTTCTCCTTCACAGTTCAGCAAATAAAAAAAACCCAACACTCCAGGTGATGTCACATCATGCAAGGTGAGGAAAGAGAAAGAAACAGCCAGTTGCGCATTTGTGTAGCACTGTTACATGCAGTTGCTGCCACCGGCTGAACCAGGCACCGGTCCCTGGCCCACTGGAAAAAACATTGCCAGTCCGCCACATCAGATAGTTTGAGGTGAACTGGTCTAAGGAATCTGGACTTGGAATCTCATCAGTTTAAACATATTGACTTATTTCAATCAAAATAAATCTGATTTTCAGTTAAATTTACTCCCTCTTTAATTTAAAAATGCACAGTTCAAATTATCTTAAGTGTCTGCATTATATCATTTTAGTGATTTTTTCATATTTAGACCTGCATTTCATCTAGGTATGTAATATCATACTAAAAAGCTTCTGCATTTTCTAGCCAGTTCCAAAACAAAGAAACTTCTATTAAATTTTATGAAAAATGTAACCATTTCTTTGGATATCAGAGAATATGTTCTGTGCTTTAATAACGTATTTACTTGGAAGTAAGAGGTGGTCAACCCCCTCCCCAACCCAGTCAGCATGGGGGAAAAGTTCCTTATGTTAAACTCACAAACAAAGTGGAGAGAGGGGGCAGGCAGCTGGGTTAGGGCCAGAGTCAGACCCACAGAATTACCCTGATCCCACCTCCACTTGACCTCTGCAGCTTCTGCCACCCCTCTTCCCCCAGCTCCCCTTACTGTTAGGTACAGCTCGTCACCAGCTCAGGCTGGATACCCTCCCCAGCACAGAGCACGTAGAAACTCCATCTCCTATTGTGCCAATCAGCGATGCTGCTGTACAGCCCAGCAAAAGCCGAACTTGCATGTGCTGTGCTCCAGAGAGGGAATACAGCCCTAGCAGCATCTGACACTAAGGGGGCAGATGGGGGGGAGGGGGGAAGGAGCAGAAACTGTGGGGAGGTAGGCAGTGCAAGTGCCACATGATCCCCACAGCCACCCCCCCCACCAGCCATTACTTTCCCTGCTATAGCAGGGGGGTGGGGGATGAATTCAAAATAACCCCCCCAATAATTAGATTCTATACCAGGAAAATTATAACAAATTTAGAAATTTTCTATATACAGAATCTAATTATTGGGGGATTGTCTTCAATTTGGGCTCATCTTAGAGTCAAGTAAATACAGTAATTTATAACTTAGTAAAAAACAATGGAGCAGCTAGCAGCATGATAATTAAGAATGAAACAAAGAAATTTAGTTCACATGGTTAAAGATATCAGATACATTCTGCATTTAACAAGAAAAGAAATGCTACTACATTGGTTACTAACCACCAGTAAATAAGGCATACTTCAAAACAAACAATTATAAGGCTATATTAATGTCCTGAAAAGGAACAAATAGAATCAGGTGAAGCATTTATTTCTGTACAGTATAACATCATAAATCCAGATATCAAAAGTCTGGAGAATCTGGAATTTTTTAAAAAATACATTATATTGGAAGGTAGCGGCAGCCAGTCCCAGAGCAGTGGAGGGGGAAGCTTGCATGCGGCAGCTGCCACTGCCATCTACCACCCAGTGCCGCCGTTCTACGTGTGGCCGCTGGAACACCTCCCGCCCCAACTCCGCGACTGGCTGCTGCTCCGGTTTCAAAAATCCAGAATTTTAACATTTCCAGCAGGTTCTCGGTCCCGAGCATGCTGCATTTATGAGGTTATACTGTACTATATGCTGGATTTTTTTCCAGCTATAATGACATTACACACACCAGAAATGTTGATTTTTCACACACACACACACACACACACACACACACACACCCTTGCAAAGTAAGGAAGTACATTTTCAATTTTGAGCACTACATCATAATCTCAAGAAAAACTGTAGCCTGAAAAAGTTGTGCAAGTGCAATTTTTAGACTGTATACCTCCAAATACCATCACAAAAAGCACAGTATATACAAGGTAAAACAAAACATCAGCTTAAAATCCAGTCATCAGTAGTTTATCACATCTGCTTTAGTGTGCAGATAGAAGTGACAACTTTTCCCAGATCTGGTCACAGAAAATGATCTATAGTTGTGACCAACCACAAGTGCACAGCTGCAGACTGCTTCAAAAATGGCCTGTCGGGTGAAAGTCTGAACCGTTGTCGCATGAGGGATCAAATGAATACGTTTCAAAACAGCGTCTTTTGTAACTTTTGTCTACCTGCCTGCCAGCCTGTCACTGTTTTCAAAATGGAAGGGGGGAAAGGAAGGCAGCAGAGGGGGTTCAGTGCGTAGGTTTTTTCAGCCCCTGCTGGAGAGTGGGGTGAATATATTGGAGCTCTACCCTCCTGTAGGTGGGCAACCCCTTGAATGAGCTTTCTCTGTTCCCTTTCCCCACTCCCATTCTGAAAACCTTGCTGCCTTGCAGGGAGGAGGGGTCATTGCTAGGGGAAAGCAGCTGTAGGCTTGCAGCCAGCAACTAGATTCCCCTCTTCCCATGGAACCAACAGTGAACTTCTGGTTTGGTTGGGGTGATCGTTGCAACTCAGAATGCTTCCTGAAAAGCATTCTCAGTTACAGTTGGGAGCTGCACTTCTGTCTACACCATTAGGTTCTTATGAAGATCCAGGACTCCCCTGGGCTATCAAGTCCAGTCTCCTACTAATGAAGATGTCACAGAAGCTATTTCATAAACTGACCAAACACATCTTAAAATCAGATTTCTGTCTCCACTGCTGCATACACCAGGGGTGAGGAAGATACAGCCTGCAGGCTGCATTGAGCCCACCAGGCACTTTCATCTGGCCCACAGTGCCCTGCAACAAATTGTGCCCTACCCAGCCCTCCCACCCATGAGGGTGGGAGCTAGGTGCCTACACCCGCCCACAACATATCCTATTATGCCTCACTCCCACCTTTATGGGCAGAAGGGCTGCCCCGCTAGTGTGGGGATGGGCTGCTGCTGCAGGACTTCAAGTCCCAGTACCTCCGAGCAACAGGTAGGGAAGCGGGGGATGGGGTGGGTTGCAGCTGGGTGGGAACAGAGCTAGGGGCTGGCTGCAGTGCAGAGCCCTTGCCCAGGGGGGTGAGGGGGGGAAAGCAGCAGCATGGAGCTCGGGTGCGCAAGGTGTAGGTGTGAGGAGCATGGGGATCCTTCCTACACTCCCCTCCCATGGTGCACAGCCCTGGCCGGCAGCAGGGGGCCATCAGTGGCAGAGGGTGCTCCGCTTGGCATTAGTCCCTGGCTCCAGCCAGCGCTGCCAGGAGCGAAGAACTCACTGGGCTGTTTGTTTCCCAGTGCTCCCTGCACTTGCAGGGCACGGGAGGGAAGCCCCAGGCACTGGAGTGGGCTGGGGTGGGAAAAGCAGCCAGCTCCAGTACCTGGGGCTTCCCTCCTGTGCCCCACAAGTGCAGGGAGTGCTGGGGAAACAAATGACCCTGTAGGGGATGCACTCCTCACTACGATGTGCAGCACTGGCCACTGCCAGGCACCAGCACCTCCACCTGCTGCTGCACCATGGGGCGACTGTAGGGCGGGTTTCCCACACCCCTCCCACCCTCCCTCACATGCCACACACACATGCACAGACACCCTCTCTGCCCGGCAGGGGCTGCACTCCAAAATGCGGTGCAGAGCTGGCCAGAGCCATGCACCAATGCCCTCACCTGCCACTGTGCCATGGGAGGAGTGTGGGGGGTCCCCACACCCCAAAACCAGATACAAACACCCCCCACACCCCCAGTGTTGCCTGCATTGGCTGCAGGAGAGAACAATGTGTTCCAGAGCCACACAGCCACACCCCACAAATGGCACACACCCCTCCAACATCCTTTATGCCCCCCAGACAGCCACACCCCTCACGAACTCCCCCCACACCCACACCACACCATACACCCCCCACCATACACATACACAACCCCCACCACACACACGCAACCACACCTCCCACAATATAAAAGACTAAAACTTTATTTCTGAGTTATTATGCAGTCACCTCTATATACAGTACACAAACACAAATCATGACAACAATATTTTTTGTAATAAAATTAAAATATAGTAGGTGTTTGACTTTTAGTGTATGTTTTTTTTTGGTCCTAAGATGGCAACTACCCCCTTCCCAAAAGGGGCATTTCCGGGGGGCAAGAGGAGGGACTTCTGGTGGTGGGACTTTTGGTCCCAAGATGGCAGCCAGGGGGCAGGGCACCTGTCAAGGAGCAGGGCTACCCATGAGGCCCTCGACAGCTCACCAAACCTCATTAAGCAGCCCTCTGCCTGAAATAACTGCCTGCCCCTGGCATACACTGTTCCAGAACCTTCCTACTTTAATGGATAGGAACCTGTTAAATCCAGCTTTAATTCTAACCTCTTTATTTTAGGCCAGTTTATAACCATTTTTTCTTGTTCCGATATTATCCTTTCACTTAAAGCAGCTGCTGTCATTCCCTGTTGTTTATTCCCTGATATACTGATTAGAAAGCAATCATATCCCTTTATAGCCTTTGTTCTGATAAATCAATTAGCCAAGTGTTTGGTCTCATATGATAGGCTCTCCCATCTCCAGATCATCTCAGCAGCCCTTCTCTATCCCTATTCCAGTGTGAATTAATAAGTGAGTGACCAGAATTGCACTGAGTATTTGAGCTGGGGTCTTACCAGAGCCTTGCAGAGTGGCATTAATTCTTCCCTATATCTACTGAAAATACTTCACAGCTGACTAGGATCACATTTACTTTTTCCACACAGGCATCTCAGAATCATCCAAGACTGATCCTTGAGAAATTCCACTGGAAACCTCCCTCTATACCAGCGGTGCTCAATGTTTTGGTCCCAGGGGCCAAAAAATACTACAGAACTGCTCTGGAGGCTGGATTGGACCTCACATATCAGGATCCTGGCCCTGGGATCCAACATGTTAAGACCGGAGCCTGAGCCCCACAGTGCCTCCACCCAGCCCACCATGCTGAATCAGGGCCCTGTATTGCCACCCAGACCAATGTTGCCCGGAGGCGAGATGACCTGGCACAGGGGTTGAGCACTGCTGCTCTATACTGATGCCTTCCCCTTCAATCATGCCAATTACCATGATCTCATCGTAAGCCAGTTGCTCCACTAATCTCATTTCCCATATGGCAATATACCAAATACTAGGCCTGTGCGAATAGGGAAGTATTAGATTCAGATTCGGAGGACAGTAATTCAATTCGGAGCTTCGGATCACTATCCTGAATCGATTCGGCTGAATCAGCTTCAGAAGATTCGGTGATTCAGATCAGCTAGGGAGAGGCAGGCACAGCCAGGCAGCTCATCCAGCTATGCCTGCCTCTCACCAGGTAGGGGGAGCCACGGGAGAAGCCCCCATGGCTACCCTGCCGAGCCCCAGCCTAGTCCCAGGACTTAAAAAAAAGTACTGCACTCACTGGCTGCAGCAGGGGGCTGGGCTGGGGAGAGGATGGAGCCAGGCAGTGCAGCCATGGGGGCTTGTCCCGCGGGTCCTCTGGCTGTGCCTGCCTCTGCCCCAGCAGGGGGAGCTGCAGGGGCTATGCCCTGCTGCTGCTTGCCCCCTTCTGCCTGGAATGAGCCCCGCCTGCATCCCGCCCGATCCGCCCTGGCAGGTCAAGCAGCAGCAAGGCAGAGCCCCCACTCCCAGCGTTGCTACACCCGCATCCCACACCCCTCTGCCCACTCCTGGCAGCTCATCTCAGCTCCAATTCCTTCCTCCCCCACACCCCTTCCCTCCTCCCACCCCAACCCCAACAGACTTGCCAGCTGAAGGCAGCTGCATGTTTAGTTTACAGCTGAATCTCTGAATCGGCCAAATGTTTTGTGAATCAATTTGGATGCTTCAAATCAATTAGGAGCTTTTACTTGGTCTCCCAATTTGATTCAGAGTCAGAGAGATTCAGTCCCTGAATCGGGCTGAATCTCCTCCAAATCAAATCAGCTACCAAAGCTTCACACAGCCCTAACCAAATACCTTACTGAAATACACATAAATAAGATCAACTTTATTCCCTTTGTCTAGATAAGCAGGTATGTTATCATGTGATCAGATCAGTAAGGTGTAATCCATCTTTGGTAACGCCTGGCTTATTTTATTCTATTTTCTATTTACTTCCATGTCATTATTATTATTAATTATATTTTTTCCCTTTATTTTTCCTTTAAAATTTGTTCTCAATCCTTGCACATTATGGAGGTCAGATTAATGGGCCTGCCACTGCCAAAATCATTCCTTTCTCTGTATATATAGGTACTACATAGCCACATGCACTTAGCACTGTGGTCAGGCTATTTAGCTTGCAGTGGTAATTTGGCATGCCTGAGAATACTCTTGCAAGGCATGATATGTTTGAGGTACAGACATGGCTTCTGACTAGTCCTTACAACACCTCACTGCAGGAGAAACATAGACAGAGCATATGGTCTAATCAGCCATGCCAAGACCTGGCAAAGTGCCAAACTATTTGAGACAAGTGTGTCTAACTAACTTTGTGTCCCAGGCTGGATCTGCACCGTGGCACTCCTTGCAGGCCAGAACCAGCCCAAGTCATGCAGCAGTGGCAGTTCCAGCTTCTGCTGCACACCCTATGCCAGAGCAGAAGCTGCTGCTGCCACTACATGCCTTGTGCTATGGCAGCAGCTCTAGCTCTGGCACAGGGCATACAGTGGTGGATAGCATGGGGCAGTGACAGGGATGGCAGCCAAACAGTTAGGGCTGCAGCAGTAACAATGGGCAAAGTATGTGGAGGGTGAACAGGGATGTATCAACCCTTGCTTACCCTCCTGCCACTGACTGTCATGCCCCCCCAGGCACACCCCACAACTTATGGTAGCTGGCTGTTAGCATAGCAGGCTGGACTCAGCAGTTCTCTGGGTCAGATCCAGTCCATGGACCACATGCTTGACACCCCTGGCTTAAGACACTGCTCACAAAGGTTCACAAGAGTACTGCAAAAAATGCAATCCTGACTTAGTTAAGCCAGACACTCAGGCTGGGGACTTTGACTGGGATATGCCAATGCTCCTGTTGAGGCTGAAGCTGGAGGTTCCTGGCCAGGGGGTTTAGCTCCTCCATTCAGGGTCAGACTGATCACCAGATTTGGGGTCAGGAAGGAATTTTACCCTAGTCAGATTTGTATGGACTATGGGGTTTTTTGCCTTTCTTTGTAGTGGGGACATGGCCCTCTACCCACGATCTCTTGAGCATATATTGACAGCATTTCAGAGAAGCAGGACATTGGCTGCTGCAGTTCCCCTGCTTTACTTGTGGCAGGTTAAGGTGTTAGGTTTGTGTTGTGCTGGGGTTGACAGTAGTTTTATGTAGAGTTTAGACTATGGTTTGTATGGGATGGTTTGGATAGGGATGATCCTGCCTCAGGCAGGGGCTGAACTAGATGACGTCCAGAGGTCCCTTCCAACCTGACTTCTCTATGATTCTCTATGATAATGCAGATAGAAACAAGGGAGGGATGAGAAAGAGAAGAGACAGACTAGAGGACTCACAAAGTAGTGAGTGACAAAATAAATGTAAGCAGTATAACATTTTTGGTAGTATTCTCTATTTAAGCCAATGCTTGTAAAAATGGAAGTGTCATCTGCTTCCTTGTCTCTAACTTAGTCAAATCAACAATCAGAATCAGCATAACAAAGGCCCAACAGTGTCACAGTGGATTGTAAGATGCACTGGGAGTGACTGCCATGATGAAAGGGCTCATTACTTTCTGTCCATCCCTTCTCCTGCAGTAAGAAAGTAAACGGCAGGCAAACTTATCTTCTCACTATTTTGTCCATTGATTTCAGCCCATCAAATTTGGTTCACTTCACTTATTTCTAGTCCCACAATTCCCCTCTTGGAAGACATGATCTCAAAAAGTCTTTGGGTTCTTTTCATTTGGATGAATTTGTTTTTGTTTTTGTTTTGTTTTGTTTTTTTTTTTTTTAACTTTCTGCAACTTT
>NW_017729024.1:104473557-104476040 GCF_001723915.1 Gavialis gangeticus
TTTTTTTTTTTTTTTTTTTAACTTTCTGCAACTTTTATAAAGAATGTTAAGTAACATGCAGAGTGGAACTTTTGTTACCTTGCGTAACTTAAAGTATAGGCTTCTATAAAGCACAACTGACAAAACTAAGTTTTCTGGTTGAAAAAGCAAGAACATACTATATTTTGTTTATCAAAATTCATGAGCATGTCTGATATGCACACACAAAGAAAAAATGTAATATAGCAGGTTAAGATAGTAAACATATAAAAAGCATGTTTAAATAGAAATATCATATACACAAAATGCAGACAAGATAACATTCCCACTTAAATAAAGAGATGACAGCCTAAATGTTACAGTATCCAAAACTTGTTCACTTATTAGTGTTCCACAATTTATAGAACAAGAAATTGGATATCACACAGCTGAACTTAATAAAATAACTTAATTTTTTTTTAATTATTAGATTTCAAGCCTGTGTGTAGCTTATACATTTCCCAACTTAACAATTTAATTGTGGACTTTTATTAACAGAAGTGAAATAAAGTTTACTGAAAAACTGGTGTGTCATATGCAAAGGAGACACGATTTTAGTAGGCTGGCTAAAAATTCTGGCAGATATTTATCACATATGCTTTAAGAGTCTTCAGACATCACTTTCCTTTTTTCCTTTTCTTTAAGATGAACAAAGTCCTCAAGCTATACAAAGAGTTTTTGTGATGTCTCAGAATATTTTTTAAAAGTATAATATTTGGCGTATGGTGCCAGTTGGAGTCCACTCAAACATAGCTTTCAACCTTAATTCTTTTTTTTTTTAAACAATTAAGTGATTTTTTTGGGAACATGTGCAGGAATCATGTCTGGTACAAAATCAGCCTCTACACAATCCATGCGAGAACCCTGCTGGGTGCATACACTGCCTCAGCGTTTATACTGCTAAAGATTCTCAGCACACTTTTTCCTTCTGACTGTTTAAATGCTAATGAAAACACAGTGTTTGACCTCATTCTTCCATCACTTGGCACAAAACCATTTGTAAGTGTGGGCATTTTTCCACAGACATTCTTTTAGTAATTATGTGATTATACAAGCGCTAATAAGAACACCTACTACCCAATATAACAATTGACAGAAGAAACCCACAACAACCAACTAAGGGTATATTCATGCACTGTTGATGGGAATTCTTTCAAAGCCGTCGGGTCTAGCACTCTGATTCCCACAATATATGGTGCTTTTCTTAAAGCCCCAGCTCCTATATTATTGGAACTGCACAAAAAACTTGACTTCTATTAATTATTAGCCTTTATGACTGCAACAATGACAAAAAGTTTGAAAGCACAATCCAAGTGAACCCCTAAAGGTTCAAGGAAAAAAACAACCCCCCAGAAAGCAAATAAAAACAGACATTATTTTTAAAACCTTAATGGCTTTTAAAGTCAACCCCACAATTTTCAGGGGTGCGAGGGTGGGTAGCAAATTCAGAATTTTGAGCAACTAAGGTCATTGCTGTTTCCTGAAAGTTCCTCTGATAATATTGACGTGCTGACTTTCTCCCGCACCAGCATCCACGGCAAAAACAGTAACCCCATTCCCATTCAAGAGCAGGGCATACAAATACCACATAAGTATGAGCAATAGACGGTCATAAGACAGTGGCCCAACCCTAAAAAACATCAATAGGGTGCTCAAGGGTTTTTTGTCTGGTCTTCTAGCCCTTCTCAGCAACCCATTTCCCATGTTAGGTCCTACGAACATGATCCAGTGATATGCATAGAAATTTTTATAAAAAGGAATCCTTATTAGCCTTTTTTCCATTCCCAACATCCTTAAATTCAACCTAGGTTCAAAAACTTAAAGTAATGATCAGATGAAACAGGGTTTTATATAGTTACATGAAAACTAGGGGCGTGCAAAATGGGCCGTATTCAATTTGGATTCGGCCCAAATTGGAGGCAGTGATTCAATTCATTGATTCAGATCACTGTCCTGATTTGATTCAACTGAATCTGAAGATTCAATGCCGATTCAGAGGATCAGCGATTGGGCCATAGACACAGATTTAAATGTTTTTTCTACATACCTCGAGGTACCAGGCATGACTCGTGAATGCTGTAATGCTGGGGAAGATGGAGCATTGGACAGGAGCACAGGGGAGGCCCTCTGCATGCTTGGCAGCAAACTCAGAAGTAGACCGGAAGTACTTCTGGTCCACTTCCGGATCCACTGCCAAGTGCACAGGGGACTCCCCCGGCTCAGTAATCAGTCACAGGGGGACACTGGGTGCCCCTCCAGACCCAGGAGGCACCAGTTGCTCAGCTGGGGGCGGACAGGTGAGGGCCCCTCTCCCTTGTGCTCCCCAATGGACCCAGAAGCAGACCGGAAGTGCTTCTGGTCCACTTCCAGGTCCACTGCTGAGCGCACTGGGGACTCCCCTATGCTCCCATGGGATGCTCCATCCGCCCCAGCATATCAGCAATCACGAGCCGCCCGGCACCTTG
>NW_017729024.1:104481040-104494188 GCF_001723915.1 Gavialis gangeticus
CTGAGTGTCTCTTGACTAGGTCGGCGCTGACACTAGGTGGGCTGGTGTTTCTCCCGCTTTAATCAGTAATGCTTTTGGGAGATTTGTCTAGATCCGTGTTCAAGAATATAGAGGCAAAAAACTCATTGAAGAGCTCTGCTTTGTCCTTCCTATGTCATCAACTACCCTAATCATCGAATCTTTCCGAATCTCTCCAAATCAATTCAGAGGGTTCGGATTCGATTCAGAGAGATTAAAGGCTCTCCTGATTCGATTTGGATTCAAAGATTTGGCCACTGAATCAGACTGAATCTCCGCCAAATCGAATCAGCAACTGAAGCTTCACACAACCGTAATGAAATCCTCCAAGTGATCCATTACTTGTGAAAAATGCACATAAACCAAACTCCTATTTATTTGCCAACACTGCCGCCTCCTCCTACTCACTCAGATGCATTGCTGTGTAGTACAGAAGAGATAAACTTCAGATGTGATATTAATTCCTCTTCCCTCGCCCTCTCAAAATGCATCAGGGTTCTACTACGTGCTTTGTTTCTATATGCAACTTAAAATTTTGTGAAGTATAAAAATTAAGCCTTATGTTATGTCACATAATACTATAGCCCCAGCCACAGCATACCCCCTCACTCTTACACTGATAAACAGCAACTGGATCCTGTGACTGCTTATTACAATAGCCTAGATCAGTGGTTTATGAAGTGTGAGTATGCATACAGGGAGCAATAAGGAGGAGGAAAACATCTGGTGAGTAAAAATGGAGGAGAGTGCAGACATACTTTAATTGCTCTCTAGAGACTTAATTTTGTTTGAAAAATATAACTGCTTAGGTGTTAGGACTATAAACATAAGCCTGGATAACATGATACAAATGCAATGAGTGCATTAGTGTCTGCCTGAGTTTGCAGAGCCTCAAAGTACTTGCAGAAGCACATCTTTCAAAACTTTGGGAAACTCTGGACTTGTTCAAGACAGCCCCTCAACCCATATTTTAGTTTTCCTTGTTATCCTTCCCATGAATAAAGAGAGACTATATTTTGTTTTGCAGTGAGGGGTTAAACAGAAAATTGCATGCAAATATATGGGATTCATTAGAAGGTACACCTACAAAAGTGATAATCTTGGTTACATTAGTAGCCAAAGACAAGCTTCTCTTCCTTCTATAACAGCAGTGATCTTAAAACCCCCCCCAAACTTTAGGATCTGTTCACATTACATGTTAAATCATATTGTAAAAAATATATATATGTTAAAAAATACATGTCAAGGGTATCCTGTTCTTTCAAATAGTTCAGATTAAAACACTTTATCCACTATAATCAAATAATTGCTCATTGTTCTTATTTTTGGTATAGTTCAATCTAATTTTCTCTCTTTCAAATTGTTTACCATTTTCCATGTCAGATTCCCACCCCCCCCTTTGGGGGGTTTTGATTGTATAATTAACCTTTTGACAACTGGGAACACAAGACTCCCTGGATTTCCAGATGCGACACACTGATGCATTCTGCATTCTCAGTGATGGCAGGAGCTCAGGACATGTGCCCTGCGATGCTAAGGAACAATGCCCTGCATTAGATAAACATCTTACATGGAGCATGCAGCTGATCGTTAGATCACCCAGCTTTACATACAAAGCACAAGCCATTGCAGACGTCCACATTTGTTAAACAAAAGGCAGTATTCATGGACAACTACAAGGCATGACAGAACTGTAGTACACATGCTAGTAGGACAACAGACTGGTGTACCCTTATCCCACTCACGTATCTGTTTCCCTATTGAACATATGGGTTTCCTATAAAACTGATTTTTCTTCTACAGTCTGTCTTGCGGGCCTCCCAGATGCCTTGAATCTTCATCCCATTCCCCCTGGTTTTCTCTGGTACTCTGTCAGGCTGTCCTATTTAACAGCAAATACCTCTACTGCAAGGGACTGAGTGTGGCTCTCCCTAAAAATCACTAATCCCATTCCCTGAGCTAGTAAGAATGCTTTCCTAAAAAGCAACCAGGCAGACATTCTTATTCTCCCTTCAAAGCTTCCTCATATTTTGCTCTCTGCCCTGACAGCATGAGAACCAGGAACTATGCTCCAAAATTAAGCTTGAAACAGGTGTCACAAGGCCTTTATTTATTTTACCACCTTCCGTCAGCCAATTCTGGGACTTACTTACCAAGCAACATACAGTGTGGGTATGCTTGTATATCTTCATCTATGGCAAGAACACAATTCTACTTGCTATGCCTCACTGCACAATACAAATAAAATCCCCAATTACAAAACTGAAGCCCTAATCCTACTTGTATTGCCTTCCAACAAGCTGCTTTTGGTGATGGATTCTTAATTTTACACAACAAACATCTCAGCAGCTGGAGATAGACTACTGTTCTATGCACTGCAATTGAAATTTGTATTTTTTTTTGTAAATTTAATTGTACATGGTAGCTATAACAGGTTAAATGACTTAGAGTCAGATTTTGCTTTCTGTTATGCTGCTGATCTGGATTAACAAATATGAATCTAGCTGTTTAAATACAATTTTTATAAAATTGTACTTACTCTGCAATCCCTCTGTAGTGTCTTCATCAGTGCACTGTATGTGTCAGAGTCAAAGTATAGTCCTTCATGCATATCTTGCAAGAAATCCAAGTCTTTAAACGTGGGGCTGGACTTTTCCCTCTCTTTTCTTGATGCTCTCCGTTTATATGTTGAGCCTTTCAAGTCATATGTGAAATGCATTTTCATTGCTCGAGGCAAAACGTTGTTCATCACAACAATTCTAATGTTAATGCCCCCTGACTGAACACAGTATAGTCCATAAAATTTTGGCAACAGAGTCCTTGGATTCTGGTTCAGATTCTAAAAGAAAACAGATATTAGATTTTTACATTAACATCCACATTTCTGGGAGTTGCACATTGAAACTTTAAAGAGGAGATGCATTATTTTGTATTTTAGGTAATTTCCCTGACCAGTCAATTTGCTTCAGTCATCATGAACTGAACTTGAGAAATCTCATGCAAGTCAAGTGACAAGACTGTTCTAGTGAAAGCAAAGCATTTGACAGAACCATCGTGGCCAAAAACAAGGCAGAGCCCAAGGCCTTGTCAGAAGTCTTGACAATCAGAAGGGGAGAATGGAACTACAAAGGAAAAAACATATTCTATTGCTTCCAGCAGGTTTTTAATCCCTGACACCACCATATTTCCTCCTCAGGATTACCTTAAGGCAAAAACAGAATCGCTCAACTTTGTACCACATAAAGACATGTTGCCCTCTTGCATCTGATGTATTTAAATTGGGCCAAGAGCACAATAAAAACATAATTTGGACTGTATTCAGCCTTGATGTGCCCTCATGAGAGAATGCTGGGCCAAGTCTAGAGATGGACCAAAACAAGGCTGGGTAACATTTGAGCAGTGGCAGATCAAGTTAACAAAGCTCAATCTAAGGCAGGCCAATGCCTAAGGCTATTAATTTCCTATGCTGCCATGTGGCACCTCATACCACGGATACCCCCACTGCCAAATGCTGCTGAATCACCCCCACCACAAATGCTGCCACCATCACAGCTCCGTAGGCTGGATACAATCTCTTCACAGACCACATCTGGCCTGCAGACTGTCAACTCCTGGACTAAAACCTGTATCTAGAAGGGATGCTTAAGCAAGGGACACTAAAGGGTTTGCATGAAACAGGACCATATCACCTCTGGCTTAGGTTTTGCAAAACAGACTAACTGCCAATTTTGGCCACACTCATTATAGTTCAGGTTGTCATCCATAGAGCACAAGTCTATCATATCCCTACTATAACATCATAATATTTAATAAAAAATAAAAAATAAAAAAAAATCAAAGTATATTTAACATTCTAAATTCAACCAAAGCCAAGGATGAAGTAGAAAAAATGAAAAAAGAAAGCAAGACCACCCTTATACATGCCAGTATCATATTGCCATTAAAAATTATAGAAGGGAAAATTATTTGCAAGTCTGATATAGGAAAAAGTTCCTGTTTACAATTAAGACAAGACAGTCCGTCCATTTAAAAAAAAAAAAAACAACTTTGGTCATGTAATCACATCAGATACATTTTATTTTGGTTAATATTTGTGTGCGTTTAAGTTGGTAGTAGGCACGCTCACAAATAACAAGGATTTTATTTTGCTTTACAACATGTATAATGGTCAACTCAGGTAATTATGATTAAGGACAAAGAAAAAGTGGGGCCCAAACCTGTTCCTTCTGATGCCACGAATGACTGAAATACCAGCAGCATTCTGAGCTCAGCAATGACACTGGGAAATAATTATTTTAAGATTCCAAGACACAAGAAGGAAACCATTCCAAAGTAGTTTAAAAAGAGGAGATGGAGAGAGGAATATACATCTGTTCATTATAGTTATATAGTGCACAGAGCCTCACACTATTACAAGTTTGCCTCTCACATGGGGAACTCAGCAGCTCTTAGGAAGGAAAGCCTTTTTGAAAATTTGGTTCAATTTACTTCCAATGGTCAATTTTTTCACCTCACTGACTAGCAATGCACACAGTCCAGTTAATGTAAGCCCCAAAATAGGCCTTGTTAAAAGCAAGTATAAAAAAATGTTATGAATAGAATTTCTCTCCCCCCAACATGACATCATTGCACTAATGCCTGAGAAAAGTAGATAAAAAGTAGTCAAGAAAGTGAAGCTGACTGATCTGGTTTCTCTGCCTATTCTGACTGCCATGCAAAAGGTAAGCAAGCAAATGGAGAAAAATAAAATTATACTTTAATACTCATTTATTAAGAACAAAGACAGGGATTATTTTATATGATTTGCACTTTGATATTGTCTCTTTAAAGCATTTTGAATACAAGCTTAATTTACTTTAGTTCTTCCTGGTGGACGTGAGGCTAAAAAATTATTAAAATTAGAGGAAGATGAATGAAGTTGTAGTTTAGAAATAAAATTTGTGACTTCAGAAGTTAACCATCATCAGTTACTCACCATATAGTAACCTGGTAGCAACTTCTGAAGAAACTCAGCTTCTTTGTGTTGAACAGTTTTGATGATGAACTCATCGTCGCTAGTTACAAAGAATAAGGACCCACTGGCACCAGGATTGGATAATTCTATCAAAGGTTCACTGCAGACTGAATACTGTAAAAAAAAAATAACAAAATAAAAAGAGAGAGAGAGAGGGAGAAAATGGGATTTTCTGCCAATGCAGGTATGTTTTCAAAATAAACTTCAAACAAAAGTAATAATAATTGATGCAGGCAGGGATGGGAGCCATATGGCTCCTGCTTCCTTACTCCCAAGCTCTCATGACTCCTGCATAATAATAAATGTGGGTGGGAACCATTCACTAGTTGAGACTTGGCAGGGCACAGGCATGTTCCATTAGGCTATGACAGCCACTACGCTTGGCTAAGGAAGTAATAGAAGAAGGTACCAGCTATGCTACCAAAAATGCTACCAAGAGCTTTCCCATACCAGGGGAAATTTCAACCAGTCAGTTGCAGCCAGACTCTGGCCACTTTGTCCCCCAAGTGGCATAAAGTACCTGGAAAATCGGGCCCAGATTTGTGCATATTTGGAATTTCTGAATCCCAAGCCCTGAGATGATATTAGAGGTGAAAATCTTTGTTTAGGGGCCATTTATTTGGGGGGGAAAAGTAAAAAAAAGCACATATTAATAGAATTTAGGCATAGAATAGAAATTTCTAACTCCGTCTCATGTAGGCACAAGTACTCTTTTGAAAGACTGAACTGAATACTAACTCTAATATGAACTTTAATGTCTCCTTATTACATGTTTGCTTAAGATACACATGTTGCTAAACCAGAGTTCAAAAGATGGAATAAAAATCGGACTGTGAAGGATCATTATCTAGAATGTATTTACTTATACACGCCTTCTCCCTCAAGATCAAGTATTGTAATTTGCATTTATTAAAGAAACACAGAAGACGGTACTCTGCTAATGGAATCAGGCGTCCTACAGGAGAAAATAGAAGAGCTATATATTTATAAAATGAATCTTAATTTATATTTCATGTGTCATTTATGTAAAACACTTAGTATCCATCTCTTCTCTCCAAACCCAATAATGGGATAATTCATTTCTATTAACCTTAAGAGCTAGTTTAAAATATGATAACACAAAACCTTCATTAAGAATATCTTTTCCTTTATTTAAAACTGCAGGTGTAGTTAATACCAACAATTTCATACACTCTGAAATTACAGCACACAGCCAGTAGGTAAGAGAGAGTCCCTAAAACAAAACTATACTTAAAACAATAACTGTGATTTAAAAATGATTTGAACAACAGGGAATAAATAATATAAGTAGCAGCATGCTTCCTGTCTTTTTACAGCTGAAAGAACAACCGTTCTTCACCAGGAACATCAAGCCAAGTGGATGAGAAGGGCTCAGCTTCACAGTAAGAAACACTCTTGAGCTGAAACCTGGTTTTACTGAAGTGGAATATTGCCACAGATTCCAAGGATTTGGTTATTTGGACCTAGGTAGTAGGTATTGCTAAAGCACATTTATTGTGGAATCTCCATCCTTGGAAAATATCAAAAGTAGGCGAGACAGACACTTGACTAGTATGGTTAAGTCAGGGATGCTCCTGCTTTAAGCAGATGGCTGGACTAAGTGACCTTCAGAAGTTTCTTTCAGCCCTACTACTCTGATTTTGAGAATAAGGAGGAGAAAATAAACATAGAAAAAAAAAAGAAAAGAAAATATAGTTTAAAAGTGAACTTTGCTCCTAGCTGAAATGTTTAGTGTGGCACACATTTTGCACATAGCACACAAATTAACTAGTATGATGATCTGAGGTACATTATACTATTGGCTCTCAATTCAAGCAAATCTTTACGGCCGGTTACAATACACATTCCTCACTCATCTTACCAGAACACACAGCTTGAGTAATATCTTTTATTGCTTTTTTTTTTTAATAATCTGTTTGGCATTTTAAAATATGGAACTTACATTATTGTAAAATACAGAAATGGGTCATGGGCAAAGCTATTAATTAAGATTTGGGGATTTTACTTATGGAGGGGAAAAAGGGAAAGAATCTCATTTTTATCTTTCCTTTAGTTTTTTAAATATATCCCTGATCAATGAAGCTATACTCAACTAAAACACCACCTAGCTTTTGTCCAAGACTTAAAGAAACCAGCTGAGTAGCTTGTGATCAACAAGGTGCCCTACTGAATGTCAACATTCTGTATACTCTCCAATCACCATTTATTTGAACAAGCTGTTCAAATGTATTTATTCCCATCATCCTGCTTCCTGCAGTGCTTCCCTGCTGTACCTTTTGGAGAAAGGCAAAGCTACAACACAGCTGTGCTCTGCCAAGGGAAATTAACAATATAAACCCACTTAGTGGTGTTGAGATATTATTTTTCCTTTGATTTCTCTCTCCTTTTTTTTTTCCTTGTAGTTTTTTTTTTTAAATCGGGAACCAGGACAATCCCACTGCACCTTGTTCATACACTGCAACCTGAAAAAGCAAGTACTTAAGATACCAGAATTTGGAATCATGCCCTGTATGAAAGACAAGGACAGAGCCAAGAGGTTTTCTATGGGGAACTCATATTTAAAATGTCAACAGAACCAACTTCTAAAAAGCAACTCCCCAAGAAGCAAAAAAAGTTAGTAGCAGTGCTAGAAACCATGCCACTGTACACATGGCCATCCCACATCCGCCATTCCAGGTAAGAGGATAAAAGAACACCTAGAGGTTACATGCCTGTGGCCTAGCTTTGATTAGAAAGTTTGAAAAACGAAAAAGCCTGTCTGAATCTAGATGCAGCCAAATGCCTCAGGATTTTCCTGCAGTGGAAATGAATTTGACCCTTTATAGTCATAAATTTCTGTTTGCACAAAATGTATCTAACTGAACCCAAGGGGAGGAGAACTGAAAATAAGGCATTACCTGCACAGGGAGTTGCCTTATTTTTCCCAAGACCTAGCCATCCATGGCTATAACTGAAGTGGTACAAATGCCTAACAAGCAAAGCATTTGTAAGCCACAGTATACACTGGTGCAATTTACTCTCACTTGAAACTAGGTTCAGCTGCACTTCTACAAGCTGCAAATTGTGAGAGCTTTGCCCACCTACATTTTGCATTTCCATGCAACTTGTACAAATAATCCAATGGAAAGTTGTTTTCAAATAAATGTATTGCCCTGTAGTGTTGGCAATGCTGTAACACTGGGTTAAATGCATGAACGCCAGATACTCATGCAGATTTCAAATAAAAGTAAAACCAACCTAGCAAATGTGGTGGTCAAAGAGGAGAGAAATGTATCATGTGATCCAAATGGATAGATATGATCCAGTAATATTTTGATTCTAGTAAATCATTTTACCTTTTCTATAATTTATCTAGTGGCTTAACTTGCTAAAGAAACAACCCACACACTTTTCAAAAAAACACTTAGAAACCTTTAAAGCACAAGAAGCAAAAAACTACTGAGTTTCTCTCCTTTTGGTGGATCTACAACTCTGAGAAAACCAGAAAAACATGATCTTGCTCTCTCAAAGCTCAAAATGATTGGAAAAGAAACTCTACACTAGACCCCTTTCCATTTCCTTTTCCAGTAAGAATCTTGGTCCAGACCTTCACTGCCAAAGTCAAAGACCCTTCTTGCCCAACAGCAAAGTTGTTATATTTTTTTGTCTGTGCATATGTAAGCACATGCGAGAGAGATTGCCATTTATTAAGTCTGGAAATCAGAATCTCAGAGAATGGAACAGAAAAACAATCTCTACAAGCATATCATTTTTCTCAGGTCATCTTTTTCCACGTCAAGGTCAGAACATTTGTAGGCAAACAGTTTCCCGATTAAGTGAATAAATAAAGCAATTAACACACCAGAGCTCTCAATTAGAATTCAATCAGCAAAATTCACATGAGTATTTCAATCTAATTATAACATTCTGTCAAAATAATGACCTGAATGAGCAGTAATACTCTGATTAATTAACATGGTAGGTTGTATAGCAATCAACTGAAAGCTGAAGAATTAAATGTTTTGATAAATGTTATGCATTGCATGCACATGCACACACACGCGTGCACAATTTCCCCCCCCTTCCCCCAACACCACACAAACATACATGGTACAAAGCCTAGAAAGGTTTTTATGTCCCTTAGGCCATCATTAATGCCATCTTCCTCAGTTGTTATGGAACAAGTATTTACATTACAATTATTCATAGCTCAGAGGAAACTTTAAATTTTTTTTTTACCAAATAATCATCCGGCTTGATACCAAAAAGTTCTCTGAAGTACCGAAAGGCGAGAGGAGCATAGGTCTTAAATCTGAAGTCAGGGTAATGATGAGCAGGGGTGAGATTGCTCCCTTCACTAAAGTGAAAAGACAAAAAACAGCAAATATCATCAAATTTTCAGTTATTTCTTTTGGCAGCCAGTTCTTCGTTAAATGTCACGCACCATAATCATATAAGATGCCTAACAAAACAGGCATGGAAAGGAGTCAGAAATGTGGATTCAGACATGTATGCCATTGCTAATCTATGGAATCTAATGCTCACCAGAACATCTCTTCCCACTGGTCAGAAATAACAAGCCAAGTGCCAAGGGTTTGGAACAGGCTCCCTGCAGAAGTAGTACAGTCATCCACACTGGCGATCTTCAAAAAAATGTCTTGATGCCCATCTTGATGGGATCATTTGAACCCAGCAGTCTTTCCTGCCCATGTGCAGGGCAGAGCTGGATATGTAAGGTCCCTTCCAGCCCCTAACAACTATGAAACTATTTTTTTCCATCAAACACTTCTTCTGTTGATTAAAGGTACTGTTTATCAATGCTTCAGCTTTCAAAGTCTTTTTGTTACTCTCCCCCATTAAACTGATTAAGTGACTACTGTAGGCTCTCTCCATACTACACTTTTTATTAATTTTTTAGTTTGCAAACAGTTACTGGCATACTTGGCTCTATACATGATTTTGTGCTTGTAGGGCAAATGGTAAAAACAACCATCAAATCAACCAGACAGTTATAACATGCCTTGATTAATTCATAAAAGAAGCAGGTTAAGGTAGGGTGGTCCATGCTAGCAAGGAACTAGACCCTTTGACCCAGGGGGACCTCTTTAATCCTATATTCCTGTAACACCTTTATATGACTATTTCAGCCATAAAATATGCATCTACGATTTACTTCTTTTTACGCTGTTTTCCAGCTATATATAAAACAACAATATTTTAATACCTAGTTATAAATGTGCACGTAAAAACAAGATAAGAAAATATTTTACCTTACATTATATTACTATGACTGAAACAGATGACCTAAAATACATTAATGATAGCCAATCTGACTACTTAGTGCTTATACACTACATTATATTACATAAAATCATATATTAGAAGTATACTGTGATGGAACAAATCCATCAACTCATTTAAGGAAAAATAAGAAACTGCATATAAAGTATAAAACAAGTTTTCAAGGCCTACACAAATCTCAATGCTAAAGACTCTCCAGCAGGACCTAATGGGACAAAAAGAAGCGAGGAAAGTTTAGACTGGAAACACTACATCAGGAAACTCTCACAGGTTGGTCATACTTTTTTCCTAAGTGTATAACAATATTGGTATATATTTAAAGCACTGAAATGTGTCATTAGCAGGTCATGAAAGCCTGTTATTTTAAATGAACTCTGTTGTGGATTTTACTGTACATACATCACACCTGTAATATCAAATCAATTCCCTCTAAGTGGCTGTTGCTCCTAAAATGCATAGAAAAGGGAAATCACAAAACTGAACTTTTCCTTCCAGGAGACCCATAAAATCCTTCTGCTCTCCTGTGAAATACAAAGTTTTGTTTCTACCTGGGAGAAATTTTACAATCTTTGACTTCTCCACTGCCTGAAGAAGGGTGTTTAAGACTGAAAGCATGAAAAAAAATAAAATAAAATGCAACTATCTAGTTGATCTAATAAAAGATATTGTTTCTTCCTCAAGAGTTTTGGATGCCTTTGCCTCTACACTGACATGGATACAGCCTATATTCATGAACCTATTTGGGATAAAATTTTCTAAGTTGGGTGTCAGCATCAAGCAAACTACTTTGAAAAGTTTTTAAGAACAAAGGATTTTATCCATATTAAAAAAGTTTAGAACCTTTTCATGAAAAATGCTTGCCCCCAGGGATTTGGAAAAAAAAACTGTCAGGGGAGTTGTCCTGGTGGCAGGAACATATTTTTCATTGCTCCTGTGAAAAGACAGACAAGTCTATGTTCCAAGAGATTCTGAAAAAAATCTCTTTATGTAAGTTCAGTATAGAGCTGTGAAAGCTGACAGCTAAGCTTTCTGCCTACATGGAGTAAGGACGTCAAGCTTGATCGCTTCCATGGGCTGGATCCAGATTGTGGGGTTCTTTGCAGGTCAGATGAAGACAGCCTTGTGGGTTGGAGGCAGATGTGGTTGTGGGGTGGGCAGTGGCAGAGGTGGCATTGGGGTTAACGCAGCACTTACTCACCTCCCTGCAGTGGGAAAGTCACAACGTAGTGGCAAAGAAAACTTGCACCACTGGTAGAACTGCTGTAACTTCATCAGGGCTGAAAAATGTGTAGTGGAATAGCTATTCCAGACTAGCTAGAGCAGTTTAGCTTATACAGGTTTCCCTTGCTTTAAGTGGGTTCTGTATGTGCAAATTCGCTCTTATGTATACCCTTTGTATACCAAAAATTCGTTATATGCAAGGTAAATTTACTCTTATGTGATCAGTGTGGTGGAGCTCGCAGTCAGCTGCTTTATGCAGTGCACTGTAGGAGTGATGCACACCAAAACAGTCTCCTGTGTGGATCTGTGCTCCCCGCTCATTGTCTGCAACATGATTTTCTGTAGTTGCCATCCCCTTTATGCCTTGTGCTTGTGTGTACTGTCTGCTGTTGGCAAGTACCGAAGTATCTTATAAAAGAGGTAGAAATAGGTCTGGGATACAGTTGAGGTCTTGGAACATATCCCTGTTTGTTATATTGTAAAGTGGGGTTGCTTTATACGAATTTGAGTTACACGCTATGTTCCAGGAACACATGTACAGCATAAAGCCAGGGAAACCTTACTGCTACAGCTATGCCAGGCAATTTCCATGTGAAGAAGAGCCCCAAGTCCCTGAAAGAGATGGATGGCATCGTTCTAAAACTTCCCCCTTCTTATTGCGAGTATGCAGAACAGCTAACTATACCATGCTGTTTCCATTAATTACACAGTTTTCACCTTCAGTGCCTAAGGGGAATGTTTTATAGGACTACAATACTGAGCTCAAGTGCAGAAGAACAAAGTTTGACAAACCCTGTAGTTTTCTTGGTCACAGCTGCAGGTAAAGGTAAGGAGGGTGTGTGTGTGTGTGTGCAGATAGATGTATATCTATCTATGCATTACCTATCTTTCTCGTGAGAGAGAGAGAGAGAAACACACCCTGTTAGCTGCCTCTAAAAGCGGAAGTATTGCGATAAAGGAAGTCCTTCAGAAGTCCTGTGGCTAGAGATAAGAGGGTAAAAAAGAACTGACAGGTGGGAGAAAAAAGGGAGCAGAAGCAAACACATTAATCCCCATGGCCAAAAACACTGATCTCCAAATCTGAAAGCAAGGCACTTGATCTGTTTTTTACTTCCAAATTTGCAACTCTCAACCACAAACACATTCATTTTTGATCAAACTGAATTTTTATACCTTTCCACTCTTTGCTGTATCATTTTTTAAAAATTTCAGGCTCTGATTCAGCAATTTTCAGGGCTGAAGTAACACATGAGAAGTGAATTACACACAAACTATTAATTCAGCCTAAAAAAAGGATGTTTTGGGGGGAAATCTCTGTACCTGGCCAAGGGGTACCTTTCTCTACTCATCATAAATACTTACTGTTCTACTGAAGAAAGGGGAAATATGGGAGAATATACAAAGAAAGAAAAGGAGCCAACCTGTCCATTCTATAACAGTTATATGGGCTAGGGACAGAAGATGCACAGACTAGCTAAAGTGATCTGAAACTGGTTCAAACCTATAACAGAATAGAAGCTTAATGCATATAAACCAGTTTCAAAATGGCTGAAAATGGTTTAAGATACACCTGGTTGAATGTAGTATCAGACTT
>NW_017729024.1:104494507-104506898 GCF_001723915.1 Gavialis gangeticus
AAGTGATGAGCAACCCTGTAGAGTGCTGCTATTGTAATTCTGGACTGCAAATTCCAGAGACCTCAAGGGCATCAGGAAGAGGAAGCAAACACACAGCCAGAGATCTGTGCTCTAGCACCCCCCTAGCTTCTGGCCTGAGCCACTGCAGGCATGTGGCTGCATTTCCTGGATCAAAGGGAAATGGCTGCTCACTTCTGTTTCAGTTTAATCTGTGCATCTTAGACTAACCTGCAAAGACTGAATTGATTCAGCCTCAGACTTTTTGACTGTCTGTACCTAGCCTTAGAGCTCTGGATAGGCAAAGAGTTCTATCATTAGGTTTGAATTTATCTGTGATCCTGAGCAAGTAAAATCTTTATCTAGGCTAAGATGCATTTAATTCTGGTATTAAAGAGATTGAGACTTCATCACAACTAGGGACCTACCAAAGTAGCGATTTTGTGATTTTTGCAGAAACTGTGACTTAGGGCAGGTTCCACAAAAAAGCACAGGCTCTGTAGTTTTGGCAGGCTCCCTGAAAAAAAATAAAAACCTTACCAAAACTAAAATGCTGGCTCTGTGTAGGAAGCCAGCAGCCCTTGTGGCTGCTGTGGCCCAGCCACACAGCCTGCCAGGAGGTGGGCTGCTAGCACAGCAAGAGCTGTCTATCATGTGGCCCTGTTCATCATGCAAGGGCCATTTGTCATGAGGCCCTACCCCTCTCCACCTACTAGTGGTAAGGGGTAGGATCATAGGACAGACAGCCCTTGCAGCCAATCAGTGGTAAGAGGAGGGGCTACTGGGTCCCCTGGGCTAGAAGCATTGGAGGCTGCCACTGTCAGCCTACAAAAATGACTATTGGCCCCACAATCTGCTGTGGGGCAGGGAGTGGCAGGTGGGGGTTGGGGGGTTCAGGTGGGGCAGACAGTACCTGGGGTGCCCTTTACTTACAAAAAGTGATCTTCACCATAAAAAGGTTGGAGACCACTGCTACAGAGCAAAGAAATCAATAATACTACTAGGTAGTACTAGTACTGCAGCTAAGCCTGCAGGCTAGAGAGTAGCTCTGAGTCATAAAAACAGTACTTCTAAAAGTTAACTCATGACATAGAACTGGGTCCAAGAATACTAATAGCACTGAGCATGCATTATACTGTCCCCTCAATATCCTGAGATAAAGAGAAAAGTTCCTACATGTTGGAATAATGAGAGAAACCAGTTAGGCTACAGAGGACCTCTTCCACCTGACAGCTCAGCCATGACCATTACTGTTTCTGGAATAACTCCAGTGGTTCCAGCAGTGAGAAGAGAAGCTTTGGATTTGTACAGGGGCATTTGTAAAGTATGGGAAGGGACTATTTGTACTGGCTCCAAGGTTAGTTCCATACGATTCAAATAATGATCTGGCATCATGTGCCAGGCCAGTTGCCTTAAGCACAGGGCAAAACTAACATGCATTTCTATAAAAGAAGTCCACTACCATTTCAGCTAACACAGACTTTGGTTCTGAATCAATTATTGCACTGGACCCCCTTGATACATCACAGTTTGTCCCAAAAAAAAAAAGCACGTTGTAAACTTTGGTTTGGGTAGCCCAGCACGAACAAGAGCTCTGGCTGTCTTGCAGCATCCTAAAGATAAAAATGGAAGTTTCACTAATGAGTAGAGGCAATTTAAGTAGCTTTCCATCCCTTCAGAGATGTTGTTGCCAACAAAAAACGATGTTTTAAGCCAGTGGTTTTCAACTTGTCATTTGCAGGCCCCTGGGGGTCTGCAGACTATGTCTAAAGGGTCCACAAAAGAGGACTATGATCAATCAAAAGTATGCAAATTCCCACACTTATAATTCAAAGGGACCTGCACTTCCATTCAAAATTACCAAAGCGGCCCACAGATGAAAAAGGTAAAAACCCACTGCTTTAAGCAATTTATAACTATTCATTGTGGAAAGACATGACTACTCATTGAAACCGACTGTCTGGAACAAACATGTAACTCACAGTGGCACTGAATCAGATGCACATTAGTTTCATCAGCATAACTATTAAATAATTGCATTGCAATCTGTGGCATTATTCCTTATCCACAGCAGTGTAACCTAGCAGAATTTGGTTCATTATGCTTCACCTAACTCTAACCTAATCATTTTACCCTTTTTGCCCCTCCTTTTTGGATCATGAGTCTCTGACCGTTGGTATCCTATGCTAATGTGTTTTGCTATGGTTACTAAACCAGCATACAGATGGTACAAAAGTTTACTTGACAGGTGAAGAACTATGCTAAGATTTTTTCTTTTCTGATATTGAGTATCATAAAATCACAGAAAATTAGGGTTGGAAGGGACCTCAGCTGGTTATCTAGTTCAGCCCCCTACTCAGAGCAAGACCACTCCTAACTATACCATCCCAGCCAAGGTTTTGTCTACCCTAGTCTTAAAAAACTCCGAGGATTAATCGTATACATAATTGTGAGCTATGTTTCCTGTTTTGTTCTTACATGATACTGTAACCAGTATGACATCTGATTTGTTTTAAGTGCATTTGAAGTAGGCTGGGCTCATTCTAGCATCACCATTATAACAATGCCTACTGCTATCAGGATATAGCACCTAGGATACACATGGATGAAACAAGTGACATCCCACTTCTTTGTTCCTATTGCTTCTGTCAGGTCTGGGTGCAAAGAAGAGGACAGTAAGTATATCAGGACTTGAAGATGGATCAGGACAGGCAGTGAAGATAAAAAAAATGGCTGTTGTGAACTGAATATGTATGATATGTATATATCAATCATTTTCTCACATATGACATGCACTCCTCCCCTGAAAATCAGGCCCCCAAAACTGTGTTGTATGTATTAAATGAGAAAGCTGTTTTCTGTGCTGGAAAAGCAGCACTCCTGGAGACACTGCATGCCATGCAGCTGCCAAAATGGCTGCTGCTTGCATCTGGCTCAGCAAGCTGAAAAGGCAGTGCTGTGTTACAGCCAGTTATCTATGCCTCAAAAAATCTTGCTTTCTACATTCTGCCTTGCAAAAAAACAAGGTGCATGTTTCATTGGGGGCATGTTGTATATAAGAACATATGGTTATGAATACCCACTTTACCACTCTACCTAGGGATGCAGCTAAATAACCGTGGAGCCCGAAACTAGAACAGAATATGGCTGGTTTATATGTTAAGCAGATTTTTTCCATTATAAGCCCACATATTTTCTCATGTAATTTCTGTTGTCTCGGCTTCATTAGTAGAGTAATTTAAATATCTGTTAAACAGACCTCTGCTTAATATTTCTCTGCAATGTTGACTGTTCCTCGATTTTTGTATGCTCTATTTCAGTCCATGTTCCTTCTGCCTTGAGCAAAACTCTAACTACCATTTTTATCCCAGCTGAAGTTGACAGTCTACATATTGTCATGCCTCAGAAATAAACCTACATTACACCTTCATGAGTGAGGGGGAGGCTCACCATTCAAGACTGTGATAGAAATGCGTGTCCTTTATCATTATTCAGGGATTTGGAATTTATCACACTCATGCCATTCATACTCATTAGTTCCGTTTTAGGAAGATTGATAAATACGCAAGTTGCACCAAGACAGAACCAGACTTTCCATCTACTAGACGCACTAAATGCACAGACATTGCACACTCAGTGGTTGTTCTTAACAGACTGAGATGAATAAGCTACTTCTGATTCTAATAGAGGGAGAATGTTATCAACAAGTACTCTTTCCAGAAAGAGCCTTTGTTTCAGTCAAGATGACTCACTGTATAACGTGCTTTTGTTTACTGGCTAGCTGTATTAGAGGTCAAGTCAAATTACTTGTTGCCCCTGGCTATAGCTTTCCTTTATTATATATAGTATATATTGCCTTGTCCTATATTTCTGGATGACTGGCAGGACGATGCTACTACAGCTTTTAACAATAAACTGTGTCAGTACACATAAGATGTTCCTCCTGGCTGCATTCCCAGTCTAAAAGAAAAGAAACCTGTCCTCTCCCTACCCTCAGAGAAACATAGGAAAAATGTTACTTGTTAGCATGTATGTAAGCTGGTTTCCTATCGGCTAAAATGAAACATATTACAACTTTCAAAACACTACGTCCTGATTTGAGACTTTATATATAGGATGAAAGAGAGAGAGGGCTTGGAGACTGGATTCTTCCACTTACAATTTTAGCTTAAAAAAATGTCTCTGGAGTAGGGTTTTTTTGTATTTTTCTTTTGTTTTGTTTTTTGGGTAGGAAGGTTGGGGTAAGTTTCATTTGCTATTGAGAATTCAGAGGTTTTTACAGAAAGACAACATAATCAATAGAAATCTTCATGCCTGTCTCTGTCCTCGCAACACTCTCATTCAAGGCTAGCTATTACTGTATTTTGTTTTTTAGAACAGGGAAATTTTATTATACTTAAGAACACAGGCATGATAAGTAGTTTCTTGTGGTCTAAAAAATTAATTTCTTGCTGACACATGAAAAAACATTTGTGTTTGGTATATGCCCTAATCCAAAATACAGGACACAGAAAAAGTAGATACAAAACTTATGGTAGATAGCAACAGAATTAACTTGTTTCACTGCAAGAACTACAGTATCTTGTGTAAGGTCTGGATTTTTTTCCCAGGCAGTAGTTTAACCTATTGTCTTTCCCTAAAGAAAAAAAATCACAGATTAATTTATTCCCAGGGCTCTTTCTTCCAATATGGAGTTACATCAAATAAAATCAACTCTTAAAGCAACTTCCTTTGTTTCAAAAAGGAAGTTGTTATGTCTGTTATCCTAGACATTATTTTATTGTTATGGCATTTAAATAATTTCTAGGAGTGTAGATCTTCAGAAAGATCTTGTGGGGTTACATACATATTCTATGTGGGCCAAACTCTGAACTTCAGTATGTACTCAACTAGGTAAGCAGGCCTGAATTCTGTAAGTGTTGAATATCCAAGCTGCTCCCACTGAAACAATAGAAGGTATTAAGTATGCAGCACTTCAAAGAATCAGAAAAAGTCTTCCCTGTCAATTTACGAAACTAAATTTAGAATCCTGTTTTTAAAAATCTCAACCTATACTGTTCTCATCTTTTTCATATATATATGAAAAAGGTACACACACACACACACACAAGTATGTAATATAGTTCAGCAGAACCAACAGATCGAAGGAGGTGATGCTCTCTCTCTATGTGGTATTGGTCAGGTTGCAGTTGGAGTACTGAGTCCAGTTTTAGGCACTGCACTTCAAGAGGGATGCAGAGAATCTGGAGAGGGTCCAGAGGAGGGCCACTCGAATGATTAGTGGCCTCCGTGCAAGACCCTATATGGGGAGGTTGAGGGATCTGGATCTCTTCAGCCTTCACAAGAGACAGCTGAGGGGTGACCTTGTAACCGCCTATAAGTTTATCAAGGGAGGACAACAGAGAATTGGAGATCCACTATTTACCAGGGCACCCCTAGGAGTAACTAGGAATAATGGGTACAAACTAGTGGAGAGTAGATTCAGGTTAGACATTAGGAAAAAATTTTTCACAGTAGATGTGGCCAGAATCTGGAATGGGCTGCCAAGGGAGGTGGTAGTTTCACCTAACTTGGAGGTCTTCAAGAGGAAGCTAGACACCTGGCTGGGGTCGTATGGCCTCAGTGCTCTTTCCTGCCTGGGGCAGTGGGTTGGACACGATGATCCTTTGTGGTCCCTTCCAACTCTACAATCTATGAATCTATGAATGTGTACAAGTGCTTAATTATATACATATTTACATATAAAGTGTATGCATATATACATGCACATTTTATATAACTGCTTGGAAAACATTATAGGGCATTATATACCAAGTTTTTATATCACTGGCATCTGAGCTACCTTTGATTTCCTTCATTAAGATGAATGTGTTTCTGCAACACTGTCCCTTAAACAGGGCTGTAAGAATATATGCATCTGTCTGTGTTCAAATACCGAAAGCTGTCCCCAGTGGAAGAAAGGTTGATTTACAGTTTCAATGTATAAATAGATTCTGTCTATAAACCTACAGGTAAGTTAATAAGTTTCTACATTGCTCCCATCACTATATAGCCTGATGTTCTCATATATTATTATTCTTCCCGATATTGTGGCAAGATGCAAGTATTACTATCATCTTCCTATTAAAGATGGAAAACAAGGCATAAAGATATTAAAATTCACAACGGTATTTAGGATACTAAATCACTAGGCACCTACCTCGCACGGTTATTACTTGGAGTTAGAACCTTAAATACTTTTGTGGGCCAGTACCTGACTTATCAAAGGTTACAGGAGGTGCTGGGGTAGAGGGTCTGAACTAGATGCTGAATTTCAGTATAATGTCTTAAACATGTGGAGACCACCTGCAGAGCTGATTACATACAGCAATTAGTTTCAGCTGCGGCCTTAGTTAATACAAAAGGTATGTGTAGTCTTTGGTTCTCATTTTCAGATAATTACAAACTCTAAACTTCTAGTTCAAATAGACTCATAATCTTATCACTATTTTTTATAAATAAGGGTCTACTTAATTCACAGTTTTGTGTTTTTTGCAGAAACTATGAAAAATGGCATTGCCCACAATCGCTAGGAAATATGGCATTGGCCATGATTTCCCATGAAATTAACCTAAAAATCCCCAGCATTTAATTCATATAATACTCTGTTTTAGGAAGTCACAATGCTTACTGCAATACAAAGACAACGTGACAATCACTTCAGCAACAGAGCACATGACTGAGCATTACTGTCTGCTAGTGATGCATACTAAGTGAAGGCACCAGTCAGTGAAGTAAAAATGTTTCAGCGCTATCTTTTAAGGCGGTACACAAGGAATTTTCTATTATATTATACAGTATAAGCCTCTCTACCAAGCAGCGGTGAGTGGTAGGGCCACCAGGAAACGCATGTGAAATCCATTCTTCGTGCCACGACCAAGCCACAAAAATTGCTTTGTCTCTGCGTGCTAAGTAGACCCCTAGTTATAAATATCCTCTCTTCAGGCAACCATTGTGGTTCTGCTGCATCGAGCCTATTATGATCATGTTTTAGTATAAGGATTATTTTGAAAAGAAAAATTATCTAGCAAATAAAAGCATAAAACTCTTTAATTATATAAGATTGCTCTTACCTGGGTAGAAACACACTTTCCACTACATAGAAGTCTTGCATAAGTACATCTCTGTCTGGTTTAGATGTGAGGTTACCTACTGTGTATCCTATTCCCAGCTGAATTGCTCCTTTAATAGCTGAGGATGCAGTCTGCAAAGAAAATAAACACTTCAATGTCAGTTTGCTATAACTGGATTCTTGCTCTTTATCATTAATACAATTTGTGCATAGCATTTAAATTGTTTTATAAAGGGTGATTTCCATCCAACCTTACTTTCTTGGGTTGGGAAGTAGAAGAGAAATTAACTTGTAACTGAAGCTGTTTCTCACGATGTAAAGGAATCCTGTGGTGTATATGAAGTCTCAGAAAATTTAGCATAATTCATAACTGATATTGGTTGAGATTACAAAACTGACCAAGGGACTTAGACACTAAGTTTCTATTGATTTCTAATTGTACTTGGTAACCCAATCCCTCCAACAGCTTGGAAATATCATCTGTAAACTTCTAGGGAAAGCTCTTATAAATTCTAAGGGATTACATGCATGTGCAAAGTTACACAGCTGATCTTTTAAGTATAAATTATTCTACTTAAAAGATGACAGCTGATCTTTTAAGTATAGATTACTAATATAAATATATTCCTTTTATAACATGAGTGAGGAATTAAGAATAGAAAACACAATCAGTTTAATCCCACTGATCACCAACAGTGTTCACTTCCATTTCTTCAGTACATATTTCATAATTGCTACAAAAAAAAAAAAAAAAAATCGGAATGAACACCACCACTGTGCTAGGTTTAAATTCCAAAGTAAAAAAACCTGTTTTATTTGTCGTAAGTTTACTACTAAGCATTTTTTTTGTTGCTGCCAAGTACCCAATTTTGATTAAACCATAGTGTACGAGGTGCTGTACATGAACAACCACCCTTCCTTACAGTAAATAGTTTGTCACTCTACAGCTAGTCTTATCTGTAGAGTTGGGGTGGTAGAACTGAGTCTCTAGCAAGAATCCCAGATTAGAAAAGTTTGTTAAGAAAAGGTGGAGCAAGGAAGTACATCAAACAACCAGTGGGACATGCGAGAAAAGGATAACAGTAAAGAGAGCCCTAGGTTAAACAGACCAGCTAAGTGCATAATTCACAAGTTCCAGCAAACAGGGAGATTGTGACAGCAAAAGACAGCATTTTACATTTGAGTAAAATATTACTGCAGATTTGGGAAAGCATCTGAACCAGCACATTTTCACTGAAATAGCTGGAGTTACAAAAAAAGACATGAGAAGTGAACTAAGATCTAGCACAACTGCAGACACTGTAGTGACTGATTACCATATTTTTCAAGGAGAAATGATGTAGTGACCTGTACCTCAGATAATTACGACTACATGCCAGGCAGATTTTGCACATACACAATAGCTTATAACAAGCGATTTGGTGGGAACAAGAAACACAACCCTTCTTGAAGTGCTACTTTGATTTTTTTAAAAAGATTTGGCTCATGCGTTAAGAAGATTCCTGCTTCTCTTTCCTTGAAAGGCTTCTATTCATGAATGATTAATGACCTGCATAGGCACTAATTATGTAACTTTGATTAATTTGGTATTCATCCAGTCAGGCAGATTTTTGGTACACAACTGACCACACACATAGTAAATGGGCACAGAAAGGCAGAGGCTGAAAAGGTGACAGATAACATGAAGCTGCAGCTGATAAACAAGAGCAGATTTTAGGTAAGTCAGGCAGAAAAGTGACAGGAAGCCTAAAAAAACATTGACCAAGCCAACTGGGTTGTACTTTGGGAACAGGAGTAGTTTCTAAAGGGAACAAGTTACCAAGAACATGTATAGCCTCAGGAAGAAGTTCTTTAGCCTTTTCATGGCATGATCACACCTTAATAGAAAGGTTGTCTCCTAGATGACCTTTACTCCCATTCATGACTGTAAAGTGGAACTGTTCTCCACTTTCAATCAAACAACATCACTTTAGCAATCGTAGCAATCACTTAAACTGAGAAATAATACTGGGAGAGCATCTAGTGCATTTTCTGACCTTTTAAAAGTAATTTGTAGTATCTAGAAATAAAATCAGACACTATAACCAGCCAAGATTAAAGATTTACGTGCATTTTTACATGGAATCTCTCTCACAGAAACCATTTATTCCAGTTTAAAAATATGTATGTTTCTGGTCTTATGAACTGAATTTTAGGGGAGGCATAGACAAAGATGATAAGCAGACCATTTAACAGTTTTTCTCCAAGCCTAAAGGTGAACCAAGAGGAGTGGGTCCCTATGCTGTTATTGCAAAAATATATTTCCTGGAGCTCAAAGGCCCTAAATGGGAACAAGAAAATTCCACTCCCCCCTTGCATTTTTCCCAACTGCATTTTTATTCTTTTTACAGTATCTCAAGGTAACTCCACAAAACATGATCTGGTTTTTAACAAGTCTGTTTTATTTTTGAATTTCTCCTTAAAGACCCTACTACTCTAGAGACAGCAATACAGCTCAGCAGCTTCCTACGCCAAGATTTCTCTTTGAGAGATTGAAATTGATTTTTCTTCATTTTAGCCTTGTGAAGATTCAGAAAGTGTCCCTTTACCCATCCATCAACCATAATGGTACAGGAACTCATGGATCTGATAAACTTGTATCAACACATTTTTAGGGCATCATTAAATGGCAAAGTGAGAACAATCAGTAGGATCAACACTGATTATGTACTGTTTCATAATATAAAGTTCACAAACTAATTGACTTCTTATCCTGTGTGGGACTGCATACAAGGTCCTAATATTTGATGCTTGATAAATGAATCATGTGCTTTCAAAAAACAATCACGATCTGATAATGGAAACTGGAAGGGTATTTTGAACAGTGAGGGGAGTGGGGATTGTTTTTTGTTGAAAAAACAATAAGCAAGAAAAATATGTCATATTTTAGCACAAAGTACTATAGAATAATATACATATTTTCCCATCTCCAAGAAAAATATTACAGTTAGAAGCTTCTAAGTGGTTTTGTGGCTTTTCTACACCAAATGTTAAAATATAACATTCTCAGAAATGTGTGCATTTTTCATGTTAATTACAGTGAAAGGTGGTTACTGAATAGGAAGTTTGCTACACTGACAAAAGGGTTATATTAATGCCATGCCACAGTTAAACTAATGCATCTTTTTACAGCCCCCAGCGGGGACATTAGAAAGGAAGACATGAAAGAAGTTCCTGCATCCTGGGAAGCTAAGAAACTGGTCCCACACTGCTCCCCTTGGAGAGTCCAGTGTCCCAAAGTGTGCGGGGGCATGGATAGATCTTCTTCTATCCACACCACTGGCCCACTGGATGGCATCAGTCCGATGTGGGGCGAGGGAAAAGCTGCATTCTCCGAGGGGTGTTGCCCCTTGGGTGCACAGACTTGCTTCACACAGAGTTCTAGCCAAAATCCTGTCTATGAAGTAAAATTCCTCATGGAGCGACTTCAGACCATCTCCCCCCTGGCAATATGCCTATGCCTTAAGCCCGAGACTGTGCCCAACTAAGGCTTTTAGCCATATCAATGTGTGTCTGGTTGTTAAATCAGCAAATTTTAAAACAACAATATTGGAGAGTGCTACACTGAGGTCATCAGTGTTTTTCTCAAGCCAGTTCTTTTTATTGCAAACTGTGACCCACCAGACCTGGGCTACTTCCCCTTTTGACAGGAATCAACAGCTTTGGAATCTGAAGTCAGTCCTGTTGTTCTACATGTTCACATTGAAAACCAAACCTCCTCCATTCTTCCCCCCCCATGTAAACAATGCCATTTTATCTTTGCTCTGGGACATGGGATTCTCTCTCTTTCTGGCACAAATAATTATAAATCATGACATATACACTAAATATATCTTTTTATAAAATATACATCCTCATTATAAGCATGTCCTCACTAAAGACTGCAGAGGAAAAATGTTACTTGAATACTAAGACGACAGCAAGTCATCCTGATGAAAGACTACAGAATAGAAGAAACTATCATAAAAGATACAGCTTTGGACTTATGGGTACTTTATCGACAGGGAAAGTGTTTCCCCCTATGTATTACTATTTCAGCACGTAGTAAATAGGACTGGTCTCCTCTACTGTATCAAGCTGAAAAACTGAAACTAGCTGATGTGCAAATAGTTTCTCAATGGTACTACAAACAAGATCTTAAATCCTTTCAAAGCAGGCAAAGTCAGCACATGATCCCATGAATCAACAACTAGTATTGTAATGCTACTCATCAACCACAGATGTAGGCTTTCTATTCCAGTCTAGAACTATAGAATTTATCACAAGTACAGTAAGTGAAGGTGGCGTAATGGGGGCAGCAGCACCAGACACCTTTGTGGGAAGGTGGGAGGGGAGGACAAAAAGCCAATATTGCTCTGGATGTCACACAGTTGCCCTGGGCACAGAGGTGCCTGGCTATGCCTTTATCACATGCACGCGCTACCTACCACTACTGCAGATAGAAGTTACTAAATAATTTTATGTCACTTGCAAATCAAAGAAAGTGATTCTTCCACTCTTTTCAGTACTGGCAATGCCTGACCTGGAATATGCTGTTCAGTTTGGGTCCCCACACTTCAAGAAAGATGTGGAGGGATTGGAAAGAATCTAACAGAGAACAAAAATGATCAGAGGCCTGGGAAGCGTGACTTATAAGCATAGATCCTGGTTATCTCCGTTTAAAAACCCCATGTTCTCTGATCAAAAACACGAAAATCCATGTTTTTCCACAATTAAAATGAAACACCACTACATATATAGGTATCAGTTGAACATAATGTTTATTGATATATTTACAATTTAAAAGCAATTTGGAAGCTTATTGTGCCTCACATTATTCTTATATAATAAAGGGCGTAGTCCATCTGTCTGTCTGTCCATAATGCTCTTGAAGCACTCTGACTGGTTAGTGAAACAACCAATCAGAGTGCAGAGCGTCACGATGGTGGGGATGGAGGGAACAGAGCAGGGGGGCTAGGCCAGCACTGCTGACCTCGCCCCCCACCCCCGGTCCTCAGAGGTGGCAGAGCACCACCACAACAGCAGGGACAGAACAGTGGGGAGGCAGAGGAGGGTGGAGGGGCAAGCTTCTCTTTCCTCCCTACCTGCCCCCCCCGGCTCATGGGAGATGGCAGCGCCGTGAGACAGTGGGTGGTTGCACTCCATCCCCGCTCCATCCCTGCCCCCCCTTAATCCTTCTTGGGCAATGTGCTACTACTGTAATAAAATTAATTCTAAATACCTATCCTTTTTTTTGGGGGGGGG
>NW_017729024.1:104506915-104510524 GCF_001723915.1 Gavialis gangeticus
AAAAAAAAAAAAAAAAAAAAAAAATCAGAGGTCGCCTAGCCCCCTTCACTCATCAGGATGCAGGTCCAGCTGTGGCTGCATTCCCCACCCCTGCTGTATGGCACTGAGCTGCCCTGATATGCTTGTGCCCTGCCCCTGCCATTGCCCCTTACTCCCAACCCACAGCCCTGCCAGTGTCCCTCACTCCTGACCCACAGCCCACTGACTCTACCAGTGTTCCTTACTCTTAAACCCCAGCCCTGCTGGTGCCCCTCATTCCCAACCCACTGCCCCCAGCCCCTCAGTGTGTGAGGAAGGGGGTGGGTGTGTGGGGAAGAGGAGAGTGTGGCCATAGCACAGTGCGGCAATGCAGGCAATGCAGGGGGGGCACATACCCCCCCAGATTTCTGTGCCCCCAGTGGAGCATGGGGCTGCAACCAGGCTGGACCAGCTCTGGCCAGGAGTTGCCTCCATGTCCTAGCAGGCAGGACCCAGTGTAGGAGACAGCACCATGCTGCCATGGCTGCCAAGGTGAGGCCCGGCAGCAACAGAGTTATGTCCCCTGCTGCTGCTAGGCAGGCAGGGGCACCTCATCTTGGTGGCCATGGCAGCGTAGCACTCCATGCTGCGCTGGGTCCCACCTGCTGGGTGTAGAGGTGACTCCTGCCCAGAGCTGATCCAGCCCAGCTAGAGCCCTGTGCTTCACTGTGAGCACAGAAATCTTGGGGGCACATGCCCCCACTGCATTCCTGTGCCCCACCCCAACCCCTACAGACTTGCCTGGAGGGAGCTGCAGGAGCTGCTCTCCACCATCCTGCTGGGCTGCCACATGCATGTGTACACACACACATTCACGTGGCACCCCCTGCTCTCTGTGTCCCACTCCCCACAGGCCCTAGCAGCCCATTGCAGCCTGGAACTCTGCCAGCCTGCAAGGGGAAATCTGCCATTTCCAACATGTTTCTCCTTTAAGGGAGAAATCCATTACGTTCTACTTTAAAAGGAAAAATACACATTCTTCTCCTTTACAGGAGAAAACCTGCGTTTTTCCATCCCAAAGAGAAAACCTGGATCTCTGCTTATAAGGAAAGGCTGAAAGAACCAGGATTATTCAGTCTGGAAAAGAGAAGACCAAGGAGGATTTGACAGCAGTCTTCAAATATCTGAAGGGCAATTACAGAAAGGATGGAGAGGGACTTTTCCCTGTGGCTGTAGGGGACAGGACTAGAAGCAAGTGGCTCACGCTGCAGCAGAGGAAATTTAGGTTGGACATTTAGGAGGAACTTTATGACTATGCGAGTGGTCAAGCATTGGAACAAACAACCTAGAGAAGCTGTGGAATCTCCATCCCTCAACATTTTCAAGAGCAGGCTGCATAGACACTTGGCTGAGCTGGTTTTAGACAGGGATGATCCTGCTTTGAGCATGGGGCTGGCATAGATGACCTTGTGAAGTCCCTTCCAGCCCTATTTTCTTATGATCCTAATTTCATTTTAGCTAGTTTTGTTAATAATTCTGTAAGATGGGTAAAGGGTTACAAGCAGTCTGCCTTTGTAAAAAAAAAATGAAACCACAAACAATCTGGTTACTATAGTTACTGCAGAGGGCATTGCATGATGTCAAACAATTGCTTCCCTTAGGGCGTTGAAAGTTGTTACCTGCTTTCACATAAATGCCACAACTAAACAACCAATGAGTTGGCAGTTAATGCTTGGCCCTGGCCAAGCACATGCATTTCAGACAGCTATAAAAGTACATTTAAAATAGTAAAACAACAAGATCTGAACCAGAGATCCATCAAAAGGCTACATACTCACCAAGCTCCAAACAAAACAGTTATCGCAGTGTAAAAGTTCAGCCCAAAGATTGATCAAGTCTGAAGAAGAGTTGAGGCTTTACTTAATTTTATTTGGATTGTCCCATAGGCAATTAATTTACTTCTACAACATTGCAAATCAGGTCTGTCCAACTTCCAAGCCTCCATGGACTACACTAGAGGAGGCCACACCAGGTAAGGCATGGGACACAAGGCTGCATGGTGAGTTGATGCTTTGCCCCCACAACACACACTGTATTACAGGTCCACATGGGAAATCCTCTCTACTGCTGCACTGTTTGCCCCCCAACCAATGCAGTGATGATTCCTGTGCTGCTTCCCCTCCTGTGGCCCTGGACTCACCCTCAGGTCAGTCTGCTGCACTTCACCACCCCGTGGGGCAGAGGGAGGAAGCAGCACCCAGAGGAAGGTAGGGGGTGAAAGCAACCAGAGTAATAGCAGAGGGGAGTAGCAGTTGGATAGAAGCTCAGGGACTCAATTTAACGCCTTGCGGGTTACATGCAGCCCATGGGCTACCAGCTGGACAGCCCTATGGTAATCTATGACAACAGAACAACACTGTATATAAACAAATGTGATACATAATAGGAGAAGTACCAGGAAGATGCTATTTGGCGTTCAATCAAAGAGAAAGTGAATTGAAATAGAAAGCCTCAGGATCCAACCAGGTCTCATATGGGGTTGCTGCTTCCTATCATCTACATTCTGCTAGTGACAGTAGCCCCTTTCTCCTACAAGTGTCTCCAGCTCTTCTTTAATGATATTCTACACAAACAGAAATACCCTCCCTACCATGGCCTCCTTTCCTCATTTTCCTCAAGTAACTTGCATCTGCAGGCTCAGGCTTTCAGTCATGTCTACAAGACAAAGCCATAGCACATTTCTGTCTTTAAAAGTGTGGGAACTTAATGAACACATGCCTAAACAAATTAGTTACATGACCATATTGCTGTACTTCTCAGTGTTCTTCACCCAACCCCTTTTTAATGCACTGCTCATTTTACTGTATTGACATATGCCTGGTATGGTTTGTTTACCATAAAATAATAAATAATATCCAACTCTTTCTTGTCCCTCAGTTCCTTACATGTAGGATAGAGAGACAATTTGCTTTCCCACATCCCTTCCCTATCTTCTCCATTTAGACTGTATATGCCTTAGGACAGGGGTTTTCACTCTTTTTTAACAAGTGCACCCCTTCTGCCTCAAAGCTTCAGCTCATGTACCCTGTTATATTTTTTCTTGTTTTTAATGTTACCAATTATGTAATATAAGGCAAGCTACACTAACATTAAATGCATTATTAATATATGCGGCATCCAGCTGGTAAATCTGCTGCAGGAGAAGGGGCGAGGGGGGAGGGAAGGGGCATGGGGGGGCGCAGATCGAGGCCCCCTGTGGTGAGGGAGGGAGTGGGGCCAGCACTGCATAGCCTGGGCAAAGTGTGGGACTGAGCCGTGAGCGTCTCATTCTGGGGGCAGGGGGGGAAGAAAGGGGGTGGCTCCTGCTGCTGCACATACCCTGGGAGTGCACAAGGGGCATGTGCCCCTGGATCTTTGCAGGGTAAGAGCTGCAGCCACCCCAACATTCACCATAGCCCCTCCTTCCCATGAAGCCACTGCCTGCCCCAAGCAAAGCCTGGCCCAGCCCCACCCCACCAGGAAGAGCCTGGAGCCACCCCCATCCCACCGCAGCAGCCTGCCCTTGCCCCACATGCAGATCTGGGGGCATGCACCTCACCCCATGCCCTCCCAGGGTGCACGTAGAGGCGGGAGCCCCCCCCGCCCCCCAGA
>NW_017729024.1:104510550-104512599 GCF_001723915.1 Gavialis gangeticus
CCCCACCCCGCCCAGCCTGTGCAGCGCCTGCCCCTGCCCCACTCCCTCCCTCACTGCTACCCCCCCATACCCCTTACCTCACAACAGACTTACCAGCTGGAACTGGATGCTCTCCATGGTGCTCGGCTGTACTCCTGGCTGGCTGCATTGTGGCTAAGCACATGCACAGGGCATTCTTCAACCATGTTATCGGCCACATCAGCCAAAAAAAAAAGCCGACTACTGATACTGTCACTTTTCCTTTTGGTGCCAACCCAGTGGGAACAATGTATCGGTGCACCTCTAGTAATTTTCTCTCATTCATTCTGTGTACCCCCTACGACCTTTTTAAGTACCCCTAGGGGTATGCATACCCCCAGTCGACATCCCCCTGCCTTAGGTACACATACCCCCCGCTTTTTGCCTGGTTGCTGGGGGATCCCCCGCTCGTTGACTGGCTGCCAGGGGTACACTCACCAAAAAAAGGTTGAAAGCCCCTGCTTTAGGGCATGGGGTTTATTATGCTATGTACATCACCTAGCGTAACAGGACCTTGATCTTGGTTGAGGCTTAAGTTAAAAAGAACTCCCAAAAACTCCCAAAAGATTCTCTCAAGCTTGAACAATCCATAGGGCCAAGCTAGTTCCTTTAGGCACCATGATGGGCATCATGACCTTCAACTCAGCTCAGAGGACCTGAATGACCATTTACAAATGAATTAAGTAGGTCGGGCTTTTGCCATGGAGTTACCTTGTCACCATACCCCAGTAAATGCACTTCAGCAATTCAGCTAATAATTATTTATAAAATAACCCAAGTCTTAATCAGTTCAAAAGAAGTGAAAGGACTAGGTAAGTGCCCGAAGTGGAGCCTTTCTATCATTCTCTGGTCTCCAATGAGAAATTGTCAATGACTTCTACGGGATGCAGCAATCTTCCCTGTTAGACTGACCCCCCTCCCTCCTACTGCTGTCTGTAAAGAAGACAGACATTACTTTATTCCTATCCTTGCTGAGTGTGGGGGTTTGGCCAGTTGTTGGTTCTGTATCCTATAGGTCCCTTCTCCTGTAGAAATGCCACAAGCCATCTTTCTTTCCTGAAGCCTCCCTGCAACTCGCACAGTTTTATTTCTATTTTGCTACTCTTATCTCCAAGATTCAGGTCCCAGGTTTCAAGAGGTTTATAACTCTGAATCCTATTCAACTGATTTATAACTTCATGTAGAAATTAAAGAGACACCGTGGCTTCATTTCCCACCAAGACTTCAGATAAGAATACAGTTTCTGTTAAAAATACTTTCCACCCTTGGGCTTGCAGTGTACAGGTATAGCTATTAAACAAGAATAGTTCCTATTAGAAGGGTGATTTAGAGTAAACTACATGGTATAGGATTTTTAATTTTAAAAATACCACTATACAATAAACTTTGGGGAGTGAAAAAAGGATCAATGTAAAAGGCAGAACTTTCATTGGCATTTATGAAATGCTAGGGATTTTCTTTTCTACCTGAAAATTATTTAAGTTAAGTTGGGTGGCGGGGGAGGTGACAGACTTGAGTCTCAGTCCCAGTTTTGGAATTTCCTAATACAAGGAAGCATTCGTTCTTCAGTGACAGCAAGTTATGATAAGTAATAACAGTCTTCACATGGTACCTTTTCCAATCTCATTTAAACATAGGCTATCTTTTCCAGTCTCATGATAAAGCTAAGCCTTTGAAGATTTCTGTAAACCCTTAAAGCTTGATGTTAGACCATACCAAAGAGAAATGTTTTCTCCCTGAGCCACATATAAATCAAACCAGAAACCACTAATTGCCATGATTGCTCTTTTCAATGTGTTCAATCAAAGCCCTATAAAAGTCTGATATTTTAATTTGTTCAGCCTTAATAGTTTTAAAGCTCAATAATTGTAATGCTTTGTATGCAAGTGTGCCAAAGTTTTAAATCCTGGACAGCTGAGGGAAGGTCTTAAATCTGTGTTTAAATCCCTGTTTCTGTTTATGGCTGAATTCAGAAGTATCTTCTCTACACACAATAGATTGTCAACAAACTATCAACATCAATCTAGTCAT
>NW_017729024.1:104517599-104530423 GCF_001723915.1 Gavialis gangeticus
AAGAAAGGCTTATTAGAGTTGTGAGCAATTACAAATTTTGTTTCAAGGTACGAGCTGCATCTGATTAATTTTATATTAATTTCTTTAGCTATTTAGACTGCTGTGGTTCACCATCCTAATCATTCAGTACTTTTTCAGCTGCTTTTGCTGAGTTCCTGCAGTACCTCCTCACAATCTATTGAAGCTGAACTGCACAATCCTACTGTAATTATGGGCCACTGCACCCCAGTTCCCACATTCACAGTGCTCTCTTTGTACAGCTTGAGCTCCCTGCAACTGTCTGTGGTATTTCATAGGGCTGGGACTTCAGCTGCTCAGAAATCCAATTCTCCATTCTTGACACTGCTGAGCAGATGGATACTAATAACTTGCTTTTCCTTTGCAGAGGTCAAATTCACCTTGGTTACTGCCTGTCTCTGCTAGCAGCAGCCCTGACCTCTAGATCAACAGGCTTATTATAGCTTCAATAAAACAATCTACAGCTTAAGAACAGGAAGAAAGTAAAGCATTCACTTGAATAGCAAAGGTGCGATTAAGGGAAGCTGCAGGGAGACACTAATCAGGAAAGTTATAAATGTCTGCAGCTAGTCCTGTATCTTGTATCTTTATGCCAAAGATAAAGAGCAGTTAACAGAATGAAGCCACATCTGCCCTCTTCCCCTTTCAAAAACAAAAAACCAAACAAACAACATCTGAAGACTCATTTACACAGCTGTACTTCCCTGTTCTTGGTCCATCCCTCTTTCGTGCCCTCTGGAACCATGTTTCAAAAGATGCTAATGCAGCTCTTCCTACTACTCTATAATGACTGTAGTGCCTTCTGTGTCACTGCTGTTAGCTTTTGTTATAATCACTAGGGAATTAACAATTGAATCAGGGCTCTTTTCAGATCAACTACACTTTTCACTCTGTGTCCAGAGAGGCAGGGGAATAGATTTACTGCGATTCTTTTATGAATACAATGCAAGCACTCTGCTAGGCTGCTCTGCAGCAAATGTAATTAAAACAGAAACTATTTTTTCTCGCTTAAAAGTTATTAAAATGAATTTTCCTGCCCAAATGTAAATTGGAACCTCTTTTTACATGTTGCTCAACTGGGTACAACTCAATCCAGGATAGTTTTCTACGTTTTTTCCTGCTGTGCAAGTTGCCAGAAGTGAAATGGGTATCTTGACTTTTGGTTGCCCCATTTGAGAAATCCAGACCCCCTCATTTCCAAAATACTGAGGATCCATTATTGCAAACAATGAAGTCAATAAAAGCTGCTGATATAGGGCACCCTGAAAAATTCAGGCACTCAAAGTTAGCAGCCACTTTTCAAAATGATGACCTTAACTTTATATTCTGGGCTGTTTCTGAGCCACACAGGCTACTGTTTGCATAGCCATGGGTCCAGAAACTCTATCAAGGTAGATGAAATATTAGCAAATAGCTACACATTTTCCTCCTGCTGGGAAGCATGGAACTAGCACAGTGGGGGTTGTTGGCTGTAAAGGGATGATAGGGCTAGAAGGAGTGAAACGTATGGTACTCAGTATATCCACAGAGCAAGCATCATTGCCATATGTCGAGTCTGATGACAGTTCAAGCCACTCGCTCAGCTTCCCTCCTCCAGGTGAATTCCCCACAGGGATACAGGGATCCAAGGTGCCAGAGGAGATGTCATTTTCACCTCCGTGCCAGCCACAATGAGCCAGACTCTCTCAGTGTATATGAAACACCAAATGACTTATGTAAAGCATTTGTTACAAAAATGCAAAGCAGAATGAGGCGAAGATACATAAAGCTAAAGTGCAAACTCTAATTTTAAGTTAAAGATTGTCAAGGTATTAGTAACATCACAGCAACTCCTAGAATTAAGGCAGACAATACAAGCTGACCACATTTGTTTGGACTTTGGCTATGCTTTCACACTTATAAAAGCAGAGACCCTAACCCGGGCCAAAGCATTTTCCCTGTATCTTAGATGCAAGTGCCAAGCTAAAACTAGAATCTGGTTTGCTGCCATATGCTAGCAAGTAGGTTTAGGAGATGCTCTGTTTTTTTGAATGGCAAAAAAGAAAGAGACAGTCAGTAGTGGAACAAGCCAAATTGGTGCCCAGGGCAAAGCCTGTGGGAGAGTGGAGGTGGTAGGAAGGAGAGGGTGTATGTGGCTAAGAGCATTGGGGTGAAGAGGGCACATGGGTCCAAGGGCAAGGGGCACATGGGTTTGGAGAGTGGGAGGCATGAAGGGGCACAGGTTCAGAGAGCCAGGGCTGACATGGCAGGCAGCAGCCTTAAACACTGGGAACAGTCCCAGCCAAGGTGCTGCCCATGCATAGTCTGCCTGCCCTAGCTCTGTTGCTCTTAAAGCAACAGCAGCTGGGAACTGGTTTTGAAGTTCCTGGCATGGCAAAGGGCACTGACTCTGGAGGGAACGAGGAACGATTCCAACACTCCAACTAACTTGGTGCCCAGGACAGGTGCCCCTCTTGCTCATCCCTAGTTACCCTACCTGTGACAATTCTTGTTTTGAGTCATTTTTATAAATCAACTTCTAACTCTGAAAAATGTCATCTTCCACTGAAGTTTGAAACATGTGGTCTCTGGGCAACAAACTAGAGAAGAGTACAATGCTGTCAACTTTCAGTGGGAGAAGAAATTTTTATGGAAGTCAGACGTTGATTAACAAAACTGACTCAAAAGCAAGAATTATCACTGTCTCTTGTTCTAGCTATGTTTCAGGGATCATACAAGCTCTAGGGATGCCTTGGCACTGCTTATTCAAAAGTTCTCATCTGTTTTTAATCATCTTAGATAACTTTCCCTGGAGTTTCCTGAAGTTCAAATTTATACAGCTGGTAAGAGACAAGTATGCACTCACCCTGGAAAAATGGGTCAATGTGTTATTACTTCGGGAAATAATCTGAAAAGCAAATTTGATTAATTAAAATAGAGATGCTGTTGAGTGCATTTTACCACAAACAAATAAAGTCAAACACAAAAGCTTTATGAGAATTTTTAAAAGGTAAAAACAACCCAAAACTATCTGGTCAAATTAACCAAACACTTCACCAACAAGTTTGATTCTGAATTAGGTACAAATCTTGTAAAAGGAAGAAGCAGCTTACTCTGAGAAAAATCAGATGAAACATAGTTGGAGTTTATGATCAAAACTTTCACTCAACAGTATTAATGCTTGATCCACTACCACAGATATATATTTGTACAGACAGATAGACAGCCTATATGAATGTAACCCCTGCCCCTGGATTGTGAAGGATTAAGCAGACAGGTGTGGGGCTACTCCAAGCCCAGGAAAACCAAATCCAGGGAGCTGTGTTCAACCAGGGCTCCTCTTTCCTACTTCTCCTCCTGCTAGCCCCCAAAGCAGCCTGGGGGGTTCAATCCATTGTCCTGTTTATCATTTTCACGGGCTTTTTGTAGCCTTGCCCACTCCCTCTCCTATCAGCTGCTGGCAACTTCCTGCCAGCTCCCAAGGCAGATTGGGAGCCGTGGCTGAATCCATCTCCCTGGGATATGATTAATTAGTTCAAGTATACAGTTTGTAATACTAATTTCTAAAGCTTGCCTACATCACTTATCCAAGTTTTTAGAATTAAGAGCAAGCTCTTAGAAGGAAGAGTACTAAAGAGTTATTTCCCTGTTTAGAAAACTGAAGGTTTCTCTTTTAAATAACCATTAAGAAAATATTTACTTCTCTAGCAATAAGAGAATGTTAAAAAATCATAACCCATCTCTGGGTCAGGGAAATGACTCTACACTGTAAAAGGCAGGCAAACTGTTTAGTTTCTATTTACATAATAAACCCACTAACTTTCACAGAAAATGCAAAGTATTTGTGATTAGTTTTGACATCCGTTGCAACATTCTTTTCCAATATACCTTCTAAGCAGGAACCATTTACATAACTTAGTTAGTAAACACATAGTTAAAAATTATTGTTTCATAAGAGGGATTTGACTATTAAAGCTGTGGCACATGGAAAATACCATTAAGGCTCAGACTTTTATATCACCTCACTCTGTCGTATGGGTCACTGGATTTCACATCACAAGTAGAAATTTTCCATGCATCATTTCCCCCTTTTGTCTATACTTTAGATAAATATGACTAAACTTCTATACAGTATAATCTAGTTGCTGTGTAGTGCTGTCAGAAACCAAACCCTACAAGATACAATATACTATGAAGCAAAATATAACTACACAGACACAAACCAAATGTATTTGTGATGAAAGTACTTTTTCCTTCTAAATATTAAGTATGAAACTCAAGCCATGAATAAAGCTGCAATAAAGTTGCAGGTCCTTTGATTTCTTAGGGTCAGAGCCAAATAGGTTCTTGAGGTTTGGCTTTAATTTTGTCATTTGAAACACAAAGAGTCACTATCCCCTAAGTCCTTATCTGCAAGGAGGACATATATGGTGTTACATTTCTATAAAGTAATTTTTGTACCTGTTTTAGCACAGCACTTGCACTTACCTGTATAGGGACATAGATGCCCCAGAGGCAGGCTTAGCTGTGTTGTAGGAGGATTCAACTCTGGGAGAGGGCATTTCAAATCCTATTGGAACTCCCTAGTCAGATATGACAGTACATCTCAAGTCCACCCCTGCCCACTTAGAATTTTACCACCAGTTTGCACCCTTGCTGTAGGTGGACTTACTCTAAAGCAGGGCTGTCCAACTGGCAGCCTGAAAACCACATACAGGCTGTGTGTAGATGAAACGAGGCGCGTGTGCACGACACTTTAAAGTGAGCTAAATGCTTTTGCACTATTTTAATGGTGTCGGTGTTTGCAAGCATCGGCAGCATATTGTGCATTAATTCCAGCCACTGTAGCAAATTCAGCAGCGTAATGCGCCTTAAATGACTTGGGTGCAGCATACTAAACTCCAAACAGTTTTAGTTTGCTGCCTCTACAGCCATGAAGCGAAGCACCAGGCTCCGTGCAGCTCAGGGGCTCTGCAGGGAGCCCTGCAGGCAGCCTGGCAGCAGCCCAGATTTTCCCCCCTCCCTCCCAGAGACTGCCTGCCTGCTTGAGCTGCGCAGGGGCCCAGTGCTTCCCTCTACAGCTGCAGTGCCCACCAGGATTGCCTGAGCCAGGTGCCTGCAGGCGGATGCTGTCTGGAGGGGCCCACCGCTGCTGCAGGGTGAACCACCAGCCCCCTCTCACCCTGCAGCTCAGGGACCGCTCTGCCTGCCAGGAGCTCACCCTCCCCTCCCTGCCGCCAGAGAAGCAAGTAAGTGTGTGCGGGCGTGTGCATGACACATGGTTTTAAAGGGCCCTAAATTGAAGTGATGTTTTTTTAAAAATCCACTGCTCCAATTTAGGCCCCCCATTTCACCTACACATGCCCGTAGTCTCCAGGCTCCCAGCCAGTCACTGTTCCCCACATTGCTTTGGCTGCAGCAGCAACTGGGGGCTCCCCCTCCCTGGTTCCTTCTTCCTGCCCCTGCCCCAGGGGGCAGGGTGGTGCAGCACACAGTGTAGCACAGCATAGCAAAGCCTGCAGTGCTGGGGGTAGGGGTCAGGGGGCAGCAGCTTGGTGTACCTGACTGGTGCAGCACAACAAAGCCAAGATAAATTAGGTAAGGGTAAATCAGGGTGCCTGGGCATGAGGGCATAGGGTGTAGCAGCAGCAATGTCCAGGCGCATAGTGCAGGGGAGGGGTGGACCCAGACAGTGCAGTGATGGTGGGAGGGGTGCACCTTGCACCCAGTGCAGTGGAGGGACATGGGGTGGAATAGTAGGGTGGGCACCTGGCCACAGGGTACAGTGGGAAGGCACGTGGCTCAGGGGAAACAGAGGGCATACAGCCCATGGCAGTGTGGCCGCTGCTAGTGTAGCCCTCAGACACTTAGAAGTGGACAGCCCTGCTCTGGAACAAAGGTAGCCCACTGATAGCATTTGAGGAAAAGAGGGAGGGAGATAATTCTTCCTTATGTATCCAAAACATTAAAAGACTTTAGTAGTTTTACTTCCAAGTCAGAGTCGTGCCTAAAAGCCTCAAGAAGTTTGTGGACAACTTACTCTATACCTTAAGATTTACCTTCAGCTAAAAAAAACAAAAACATGTAAAGGCTCCAAGTTACAAATCCTGAAATCCTGTTCCTGCCTTTGCTTCAAGGTAATTTGCATCATCACAGATCCTCACAGGACATGAGAGGCTCCATACCAACTATGAACTGACTGCGCAGGGGAGTTTTCCATCTATTGACTCCTCTGTAAAATCCTCTGAAACATGAACTTTCATTTCTACCCAAGAGAACTTTTACAATCTTTCCTCCAATGCCTGATGAAGGGTGTCTGTGCCGAAAGCTTTCAATGAAAGATTTTTTTTTGCAAAAAGCTTATTGGTCTAATAAAAGATATCATCTCTGCTACAAGTCCTGATTGCCAAGTTACAAAGATACTTGCAGTCATCCCTGGACTATTTCCCACTATAATTAAAAGTCATTTGTAAAGGTCTGAGAGAAGCAACAACAACACTGTGCTAGATGCTGTACACATGTATCAAAGACTGCTTCTCCCTAATAACCGGAAAGAAAGAATTATAACTAGCAGGCAAGCATTTGTTCACTTCAGAAACAAGGTTCTCCCCCCACCCTTTTTAAATCATTACTTTAAAAGTTTATTGTTAGACACCACTTGTGCCAATGGGAATCTTACTGTCAACCTCAGAGAATCAAAGGTAAAAGGGTAATGGCAAAAATATACCACACAGAACCCCTAAACTATACTACCTTGCTCTGTAATGCCCTTATAGCATCCACCCCATATGTATTATCATAAGAAAGAATTAAAGACACATCATTGATTAAACAAAGTTACCTTAACAAAAAAAACAAACAAACAAAAAACCTACACCTTCAGCAAAATATTAATGGAGGGTAATGGGGGAAAAATATTTTGTAGTCAAGATGCATGGTATAATTATTCAAAGTATTAGAGAACTTGCTGTACTAGATTTTTCTGACAACAATGTTTATGATGAGAGATTTCTGTTGTTATATCTTGGAAAATTCTGTGTCTAGCAAGGTCTATTTTAAAAGGAAAACTTTTATTGAATTAGCTTTCAAGAGTCACCTTTACTGCATATAAATACTTTGTACACTTCCCAAAAGATATAAAATACGCACACTTGAACAGCAGCACACCTTTTGTTTGTTTCTTTGTTTGGTCATTTTGTTTGACTGATAGTATCTATATATCAATATATAATACCTAGGTAGTATGAAGATAAAATAGTTTTGGGAAAGAGTTACTAGCATTTTTACCTTTTTATAAGTTTTTTCCTCGTTTGGTTTTCCGGCTGTGGCATCTCCATTTTCAGTAACAGACGACATCTGAGAGAGACACAAAGCTTCAGTTTATATAGCTTATTTTAAAGGCAAAAAAGAATCTCTTCTAGTTTATTTTTCTCTGCTTACTAAGTACATGTATTTTAGACGACAACAGATCACAAGGATAATATCTTTTTCCATAAAAAATTAGTTGCAGATCCACGTTTCTTTAACACTCTCACTTAAAATCAAGATCCAAAAGAGCAGCTAAGTAAATATTTTATATGATGTCACATGTCTCTTTCAGTAGGCAACCCAAGATTACCCCAGCATTTTGTGTCTCATACTGCACTAACAAGTCACATTATTAGCTTGAACTTTCAAAAACTAATTCTGACCTCTAAAACATTTATGTTCTTTTGTGTTTCACTCTATCTTCCCATCCCCCTACAACTCTTTCCCAGTTAGCAGGTGGAGGTCATTGATGCTTTGGTTTAAGCATACACTTTCAGATTATTCAAGAAACAATAAGTAAAACCAGACACTGCAATAGCACCAAAAAGCTGTGGCACTGCATTATTCACATGCATGATCACAGCCACCCACCTTTCTTTATGGCTCATCAGCAAGTTTCATATTTATGAAATTGTCTGTTTTCATACTTAAGCCAACTTGAATTAACTTTTCTTATGGTATGTCTCTTCATGGCTCAATGCATGAAGAGACTACCAGAGCTAGTTCTGAACTGAGAAAAAGCAAGTAATATACCTGGGCAAAGCACAACATTAACATAGCTTGATAGCTTTCAGTACCTGAGCCAGCCCATTTAGAACTAACTCAGGTACCTTTATACAACAATCCACTATGCTGTACAGGCATAACCTTATGCCCCTAACAGATGTTACACTCAATAGGGTTAATCACCATTGAACACTTAGCTGGTTAATCACAACTGAATGCTTACATCTGGTTAATCAAGTCTTAAGTAGTGAATTGGTCACACATTCATTCAATTAATGGTGTGATAAAATGAGGAATAAGCACAAAGTTATTACACAAACTATATGCAATAACTCTGTGACTGCTTCCTATCACACCTTTAATTGAACTTCTGGCCAGTGCCCAGACTCTGGAGCACACTGAAGTTTTTCAAGACTCCTGTGGGCTCCAGAGACTCGGAGCGCTCCTCAGCCAATCAGGGCTCCCAGCCAAAGGCAAGCAGAAATCCAAAGCTTGCTACTTGCTGGTGCAGGGGAAGTCCAAGATTGGGCTCCTTCTGCACTGGCAATATGGTGCCATTGGATCTGATGTGGGATCCCACAATCACACAAGTGACATGGAGACAGCACGACTGTTTGGACCTGGCATCAGATCCCAACACAGCCTCTGGCCCCAGCCCACCCTTTCCCCACACACAGATCCAGGGGGATATGTCCCCCAAGACTCCTCCAGGAGTGTATGCTGTGGTGAAGGCTGTCCCACCCACTTCCAGGCCCTCCAGATGAGCCACAGCACTGTCCTGTGCCACACCCCCAACGGGCAATGCTTGCCCTTTCCCCAGCCCCACTCACTACAGGGGCCTCGATCTGGTCCCCCATGTCCCTTCCCTCCCCTACACCTCCTTTTGCCCACAGACTTACATGCTGGACTCTGCTCTCCAAGCTTCCAGCCTGCACTCCTGGCCTCATGCATGCTGTGGCTGTGCACATGCACGCAGCATTTTAATCAGCAACATTATTGCTCACATCACTCAAAAAAAGCTGATTGCTGATAAGGTCAATTTTCCTTTTAATAGGTGCTGATACGATATGGGCTGATGTATCAGTGCACCTCTCCCAAATAAGTATTGAAATAAGGTGTACTCCAAGCGTGGCAGTCCAGAGAAGAAAGAGTTTAAAGTGTATGTTAAATCCTTCTGGATTTTAGCAACAGAAGAGATCAACATACCTTTCTGAGCTAAAGTGCTAGTCATCTGGAGCGAAGAAGGAGGGTCAATCCATTCATCAATGCTGCCAATTTTTCTAAATTCCTGTTAACACAAAAGTCAATCATTTATATGATCTGGAACTGATTTCTCTCTTTCTGCATTAGAATCTGACATGGCTGTCCAAGCAGACTAAAGTCTGGTTACAAGGGGTACCTATACACAAGCAGGCAGGCTGCTCCAACGTGTTATAATTATAGTAAGTCAGCTGGAGCATGGCAATTACCGCATTTCAGCAGCCTCTAGGACCTCATATATCAGTGTTCCCACACTTCAAAGTGGTGGTGGGGTGCTTTATCTAAAGCTCCTTTTGATGAGCTTTAGATAAAGCACCCCTGCCACCATTTTGAAGTGCAGGGATGCCGATACACAAAACTCTTTGGGCACTTGAAATTAGAGTGGCTCTCCCCCCACCCCGAGAGCACACGTATGAACACCCAAATTGGGCTGTGCAAGAACTTTCTCAAATGGTTTTTATGACTAACAGGTTATTTAGTGTATTCAGTAATTAGTTTTTCTTACACTGAATAAAATTAATGTGTTCAAATATGCTTTTGGGCTAGATATTTTGCTACTGTGTCACTGACATTGCTGTTATAAAGTAGTTATACAGGGTCATAAATTTACACGGTATTTCCAGAATACAGTTTAAACATATCCTCTGCCCTGAAGAGTTTTTCAACAAGAATACCAAATCCTTATTACTGTTACTTGCTTACAAAAACCAGACTGAGGCAGGTAGTCCTACTGGAATTAATAGGACTACTCGCATGATTAGATTTCCAGGATTGGGCACTGTAAGATTAAAAGTAACCTACAAACATTTCAAAATATATTCATAAATTAGTAATTACAATGCAACATAACATCTTCTCACTTGAGTACAATTAAGGTACTGTAATTACACAGTTAATACATTATCAAATGCATCTTGCTTGCTTTAGTTATGTCAACAAGATTACTTGCATTAATAAATTGGAAAAGTGTCATTTGACATGCCTTTGGATATATTCTTTTCTGCATTTATTCTTTTAAATAAATGCTATAGCCCTGTGACAATAATTCAATGTTGTTCTCTCCGTGATCACATTGGCAAATCAAAATGCTATTTCTCTCTTAAACAGTTTAAGCAGCTCTTATATTAGAAGCTATTTTTAATAAAAGTCTAAAGTTAGGATCTTTGTCATTTGAAAGTACTTGTATAGCACTCTCCCCACAAAAGACTACTGTCAAGAAGTTTACGTTAAAGCAGCAATCTTCTCCTGGCAGCTAAAGACTACAAATGCTCACTGGGATTCAACAAGGCTTGTATGTCAGGTACACATCTTTAGAAAGCTAATTTCACTATTCAAAACTAAAAAAAGGAAATATTTAACTCAAAATTTCCTGTGACATAGACCTCCTAATATCATACATCAACATTTTTCCACCTGTCACAAAGTACATTCTTCATTTTAAGCTTTCTGTTAACCAATTAATATCTTAATTATTAATTACATGACTTTCCCATATCCTGCTATCATATGTAAAGCTTCCAAGGGTGTTGAAAAGAGGCAAAATATCCTTTATATTAATTTAATAATATAATTATCTGGAAATATGCATGGCTTTTATAACATTAGGCATTGCTGACAGAGAGATGTTTAACCACACTGATACCAGAATGTATCCAGCAAGAGCCATGGCTACACTCATTTCTCCAGAAAAAAATATAACTTTAACTTTCAGTATAGAAACTTTACTGTGGTTACTTTATTAAAATTGAAGCCTTAAGAAAAGGACCTGAAATACACAAAACAAAGCAAAAAAGCAAGATCTTATATTACTGCTCAAACTACCCCTAGATATTATCAGACCTACTCAGAGAAAGTCAAACATGAATCCGGCATAGGAATTCACAGTGCAATAAATGTTAGTTGATGAGAACATTCATTCCAGACCTGGAAGAAAAGCCTGTTTGTGCCCAAGATAGTTAGATAAATTATTCAAGAACATTTCATTCATGTGAAAAATATGCCCCTGTAATGTTGCCAAGGTTAGGGGAGACAGATGGTGATCTCCTGACTACAGTAAAAACTGAACATGCAATTTAAAACTGTGAAGAATGCAGCACTAGTCTATTTGTACTAGTTTCTCCCATTGTTCGGAGGGCCTGGCCCAATTAGAACAATGCCTTAAATCAGTGGTTCTCAATCTTTTAGTTTTTTGACTCAAGGCAACCCCTCTACAGACTCAAGGCTCCCTTACATACCTTTTGTAAGCTGAGTGGCATCTAATTTCAAAAACTAATTTATATATCACAATTCTTACAAACAGAGCCACATAGTGGGAGAAGGCGATCATCTAGGCAGGGACAAGACTGAGCCTGTGCTTAACTACTCATCTCTTTGCACCTGACTTATCTCCTCACACCCCATGGCACCCTTCAAAGGATCTGGCAGCACCTTGGTTAAGAATCACTGCCTTAAATCCTGCTCTATAGACTAACTAAATCAGAGATACATAGCACTAGTTTTTGTTAGAGGTGCTCTGATACGTTGGTCCCATATCGGATCGGCACCGATATAAGGAAAATTGACACTATTGGCAATCAGCATTTTTGGGCTGATGTAGCCAATGTCACTGATAAATGCCTCGTGCAGCACAGCACGCGGGTGGCCAGGAGTGCAGCTAGGTCCGGCTGGTAAGTCTGCTGTGAGGGAAGGGGTGCGGGGAGATTGAGGCCCCAGAGGTGAGGGAGGAAGTGGGAGTGGGGCAGGGGCAGGTACTTGACAGTCAGAGCAGGGTGCTGGACAGAGCAGCAGGCAGCTCGGCTGGGGGTGGTAGCTCCCACTCCTGCACACACAGGAGGGCATGAGGGGGCATGTGCCCCTGAATCTATGCACACAGAGAGGGAGGGCTGCTGCTGTGGGATGGGGCCTGGGGTGGTGCTGGGCTCTTCTGGGCAGGGGGCTTGGGCCAGGGCTGCTCTCAGGGTGGGTGGCTGTGGTGCTCAGAGTGGAGGCTACGGCAAATTTTGGAGTGGCTGCAGTGCCCGCCACCGCCGTAGTTCCCCTCCCAGTGGTGCCACCTTCCACCCCAAGTGCAGCCTGGCCTGGCCCCCTGCTGGGAAGAGCGCAGCACTGCCCCAGCCCACAGCAGTAGCCCGCCCTCATCCTGCATGCAGATCCAGGGGCACATGCCCCCCATGCCCTCCTGGGGTGCGCACAGGAGTGGGAGCTGCCCCCCCCTGCCCCCGATGAGCCACTCGCAGCTCCGTCCCATGCCCCACCCTGGTGTACAGCACCTGCTGCTGCCCCTCCCCCAGCCCTACTCCCTCCCTCACTGTGGGACCCTGAATCTGCCCCCCACCATGCCCCTTCCCTCCCCCATGTCCCTTTCTCCACAACAGACTTACCAGCCCTGATGCCTGTCTGGCCCCTTAGTACTTACCTGGGCTGATCCAGTGCATGGCTCGCTGATCCTAGGTTCTCTTTGCCCTTTGCATCCACATTCCCCAATGAACCTAGTTTAAAGCCCTACGTAGGAGATCAGCCAACCTGATCTGTTA
>NW_017729024.1:104535423-104567232 GCF_001723915.1 Gavialis gangeticus
CACAACAGACTTACCAGCCACACACTGCTTTCTAAGCTTCTTGGTTGCATATCAGCAATCAGATGGGTATTGGCCGATATGGCTTGTTAAAAATCAGCCATCGGTATTGGTCCAAAAAATCTCGATTGGTGCGCCCCTAGCTTTTGTAAGTACAGGGCGTGCTATATCAGATGCTGGGAAAGGACTGCAGGAAGCAGAGGTGCCAAACAAAAAACAGTGATTAGAATACATAGGGTAGGGAAGGGAAAAGGAAAATGGAGAGAGGTACTACTGAGAGAGAGGCCAGGTGGATATATGCCATGACCTGCTTACAGTTCCCTCCCTGCTATCTACATTGCACAGATGGGGCAATCCCTATGTGCAAGAATGAACTAACACCATCAGTACCAGACAGACAAGCCTGTGGCAGGACATTTAACCACCCTGGACAGTCTCTCTCTGACCTCAAAGGGGCTGTTCTTAGATCACAACATTTTCAAAAGAAACCCGTGTAGCCTGGCTGGTATGCGGCTGGTACCACACTCTTCAATTGAAGGAATGTTAGTGGGGGTGCGCGTGTGTGTGTGTACACGCATGCTGTGGGAGCGTGACTGCCTAGCTTCAGGCCAGCTCACCTCCTTTCCCTACAGAGCAGAGATCTGGGACACCCAGTGATGCTTAACTATTTACAGGTTTAATTGTATAATATAATATAAAACTTATAAACATGTACATATATACATATACACACACATACATACATATGTATTATTTACAAATATAGGTTTACAAAGACAATGACTCTTATTAACCCTAAATCCAGACAATCTCAGCCAGATATGGCAGACAAAAGTACTATATTAGCACAGACCTTGACCCTCTGTGGGCTTCCAGCCAGTATGCAGCCTTTGCCCTCAGCAGGGCCTGCAGGCATCAGGCAAGTGAACACTCAATGATAAAATGTAGGTTAGACAGTAAAACAACAAATGAAGACCTAGCAGTGAGGGAACGATAACTGAACATAAGTGAGATTACATCAAATAAGATACAATGCATGAAGATAACCAATATGATAAATTCAGGTATTGGGTCGGGGTTGGGCTAGAAGGCCCTACTAGCAGGCTAAATAAAGCAGCTTACAATCCTCTTATAATACACCAATAAGGATGCAAGTTCACAGTGAAAATCCCAACAATACAAGGAACCAGAACACAACAATGGCCCAGCAACTGTGCCCAAAGAAGAAATGATACTGGAGAAAACAACCCATTACCTTACAAATACACCATCACCCTCTCCCCTAGGTCACACAACTAGGAGGGGGCTCCGTAAATGCAAAGCCACCCTTAACAAACAGGGCCCTTAGCTTCTCTCTCCACACAAATGGGGTTGTTCCCCTTCCCCATCATTGGCCTTCTCTTCAATTACCCAAATCATCCCCTGTGAAAATCCCCTTCTCTTCCCCTCTCAGGAACTGCAATCGCCTTCCTGGGTGACTCATGACTCCCAGAAGTTTTGGTGGGCTAGGCTCGTCTCTCTGTGGATTGGCTGTGGGGGCTTTCTTCCTCACTAGGACAGTCAACCCATCTGGTAGCCACTTGCTGCAGGAAGGCCTGAGCTGTCTCATGCAGCTACAGGGCCTATCAGCCATCTCTCATCCCCATGCACCAAAGGGGCACCTGCCTCGTGCAGGTATGGGGACCCGTGCCACCTCGTGCAGTCATACTGTCCCATCAGCTCCACTCGGCTCTCAGCCCCGTGCACCGAAGGGGCGCCTGCCTCACATAGGGATAGGGACCCACATTGCCATGGCTGCAGGAGGCAGTCTTATCAGCTCTACTCAGTTCTCTCAGCCCCATTAACCGCCCTGTGCACCAAAGGCAGTGCCTGCTTCATGCAGGGTTTGGGTCCCACGCTGCCTTGTGCAGCTGCCAAGGTCCCATCCACTCTCCAGTCCCTCCATGCACTGACCCTGCTGTTCTTTCTATGGCGGGGCTGGGACGCAGCCACCTGCTGCTTCCCGCTCAGTGAAGGCGTCTTCAGGGCACTTCTGGGGCAACTGCCCTCAGCTCTACCAGTTCTTCTGAAGCCCAAGCAGAGTCTAAACTGAGACTAAAGATTCTTGTCCAAATACCTGGATCAGCTTTTACAAGCTGTATGTCCCTCAGTGGGTAACTGCTTTGTTTTACTCTCTCTTCCCCACCTTTCTTTCACAGCACTGCCTCCTTTCTCCTCCTCCCTTTCCTATCCTATGTATTCAACTCACTGCTTTCTATTTAGCAGCTCTCTTTCCTGCAGTCCCTTCACAACACCTGATGAAGTAAGCCCTCTGCTTATGAAAACTTATGCTATACATCTGATTTAGATACTTGTAAAGATGCAAATTTAACCTGCCTTCTGTCCGACTCAGGACTAACATGGCTAACTACCTCTCTCTACTTGCCTTACTTCTGAGTTGCAGCCTTATGGAAATCAATGGTATTTGGATCTTTTAGGATCAGGCTCCTAAAAAATTCTTTATATTTTTTTTTACAGCTATTGACTAATACACAACATGATTAAATCTCTGTTCTTTTTGAGACTTACAATGCTGTTTTGTAGCTAAGGTACTTTCCCCAATACACATTCGTAACTTATTTTTTTCCTTTCTGAAAAAAATACATAATAATGCAGAGGGGTAGGCTATAGTCTCATAAAGCACTGGAATATATCCTGAGACTTAAATACAACTCTAATTAACATTTTCAATGCTTCCTTTTGCATCAGGAAGAAGCTCCTGGAGAAGTACAGCATTTGATCTCTGCATGTGTCCAAGAGTTCTGATGAGAACATGCTGTCTAGGATTAAAGACAGACAGGAGAAAGGAACTTTATGATTGGAGGCATACAAATAGGACAGACCACAAGACATAGGCAGAACCTTCACCTCCAAGATGCAGTATAACAAATACACCTTTCAGTTTCTAAGAAACACCAGAGAGACTGGTTTGAAGAACTTTACAAACCTCTCATTTAAAACTATGGAATTAATCCAGAAATCCTGCCCTCATCTCTCTTGGCTTTTCACATAAAATTTACTTCCTAGAGGGAGCTAGTTCCTAAGCACTTGTAATGCTTCCTAAACTCTTCCTCCTCTGCTGTCGCCCACATGAAACACACATTCCTTTGTACAAAAACAATTTAGCATAATCCTGGGTCACAAGACAAAAATAGGGATGATCCTACCAGATGTCTACCATTAACACTAAAAGTTTTTCAATTCATGAGATCTGTGCACTTCATTTTCTGAGTGCGGCCATGTTGTAAAAGAACTACAAAGACTCTACCAACAGTACTTCAAAGGAAAAAATTGACTTACCCTGCTTACCCATTATAGGCAGAATTTATTGGGTCTATTAGAAAGAATTATCAAGGTTCTGTGCTTCAATTAAGGGCTTTAAGGTGACAGTATCAATGAAGTGATAAAATATACAACTTTATGTCTCAGAAAAATACACTTAGTACATTTTGGCCAGAAACAATTTTCTACAGTGACTGCTTGGGCTCAGTTCTACTTGTAGTTTTGCTAGCAAACAATTAGGTTGGGAAGTCAATTGCTGGAATGGCTGATTATTTTCAGACCAACACATAATTTATCTGATGCTGGATCATTGTAAACAGGTCTATGGAATGGGACTAGGGAGGATTAAAAAGAAAAAATATATCTTTGAGCTAATAGCCATCACATTAAGCTACCATTCCTCCGTCAGATTCTTCCTTTAACTTCACATACCCTCTGTTTTCATTTTGTGTCCATAACTTTTGGCCAGGTATAGACATTCAAAAAGCCCAAGGCAGAAACGATCTAAGTTACACAGCTTTCTGTAAGCAGCTTAGTTTAAATTGGTGCAAACAGAACACACATTTGGCCTTTGGTGGAGGGGGCAGGCAAATCATAGAATGGGTTCTGCCATTTTTTAAATCAGTCTGTGTATACTGCACTTCTGTTCTGTTCTGGGTATGGGCTGGTTTCCGATCACTTATACCAGAAAAAGTGTAATGTCTGTACCTGGCCCCCTGAGTCACGTTAACTCAGTACAATGACCATTGCTACCAGCAGCTTTTTCATTCCATTGCATCTCCATAAATTGGTTCAAAACTTCCACTTACCAGGAAGTGTGGTTATGGCTCAGAAAGATTAAAACCAAATGACACCAAACTTTGGGGCAAAGCATCCACACCTGAGGACAGGAGGGTGATCCAGGCTGACCTGGACAGGCTCAGCAAATGGGTGGACAAGAACCTGATGGTATTTAACACCGAAAAATGCAAGGTTCTCCACCTTGGGAGGAAAAACCTGCAGCATCCTTATAGGCTCGGCAGTGCTACACTGGCTAGCGCTACGGAAGAAAGACTTGGAGGTCATCAGTGACCACAAGATGAACATGAGCCTGCAATGCTAGTAAAGCGACCAAAATGCTGGCTTGCATCCATAGATGCTTCTCAAGCAAATCCCAGGATATCGTTCTCCCATTGTACTCGGCCTTGGTGAGGCCGCACTGGAGTACTGAGTCCAGTTTTGGGCTCCACAATTCAAAAGGGATGCGGAGAAGCTCGAGAGAGTCCAAAGAAGAGCCACATGCATGATCAGGGGTCAGGAAAACAGACCTTATGATGACAGACTGAGAGCCATGGGGCTCTTTAGCCTGGAAAAGTGCAGGCTCAGGGGTGATCTGATGGCCACCTGTAAGTTTATCAGAGGTGACCATCAGTACCTGGGGGAACGTTTGTTCACCAGAGTGCCCCAAGGGATGACGAGGTCGAACGGCTATAAACTCCTGGAAGACCGTTTCAGGCTGGACATAAGGAAGAATTTCTTTACTGTCCGAGCCCCCAAGGTCTGGAACAGCCTGCCATCAGAGGTGGTTTAAGCACCTACACTGAACACCTTCAAGAGTAAGTTGGATGCTTATCTTGCTGGGGTCCTATGACCCCAGCTGACTTCCTGCCCTTCCGGCGGGGGGCTGGACTCGATGATCTTCTCAAGTCCCTTCCAGCCCCAATGTCTACGAAACCTATGAAAAAGTCAAACAAATTCCCAAATTTCCATTTGTGACCTGGCTGCTTCAGCAATTTGCCCACAGTGGGACGGGTCCCACAACAAAGTGCACATGCAGAGACATGCACTGTGGCCGCTATCCAGCTGCTACTATTTCTGCCACTATAAGTGCATGCCCCTGCTCATCTGGATGCAGTCTCTCACTCCATCTATTTAATCTTTAATACTAATTTCAAAACACCCAGAAGATAGCTCAATTTCTAAGGAAAGTGCCCGACCTGAATTTTAGTACATTTTAAAATGAAACATGTTTCCAAAGAAAAATTAAATATTAATGGCCCTTATATCATTTCTGTTTACTTTTTCAAAACTCTTACTATATTTTCTGAGACTTAATTATCTATGATCAGATTTAGTGGGCTAAACTCATAAATGAAGCATAAGAACTTGCGAGTGACAAGGGTTACCTGCCAGTAAGTAAATGAAAGTGGTGAGAGAGAGTTTAGGTGCATGTAACCTGTACACTGTGGGCTGGAAAGGGAGGGAAAAGAGAATAGAGTTCATCCCAGGATCCAGACTTCTGGGTTCATCACATCTACATACAATCCTTTACCAGCACCTAAGTCAAAGCACCTCAAAACATAGTCCAAGAAAAATCTTCAGTGTCAGTGCACATGTATTTTAGACAGGGCCAGTGTAAATATACAGGTAACATAGGCGACTGCCTAAGCCACCAAATTGTAGGGGGCAACAAAAACAGCATTCTGGGTTGGCAGGCAGTGCACATGCTCAGCTGGGACTGAGTTTGGTACGATGCTGCCACCACAGCAGTGGAGCAGGTTGTAGCACAGGTATGTGCCAGATAAGAGACAGTATGAAGAGCAAAAGGAACTCCCCACCACAGCATGGAAGACAGTGCTACAGCCTGGCTGCTCAGGACCATAACCTCCATGGGGCCAGGACAGGAGGCATGGTGCTGTGTGGCTGCTGGTGCATGGAAGACTTTGTTGAGGGGAGAGGGGTGCCACTACCACTGGGGTTAAGGTGGTACAGGGGCCATGCCCAGCTTCCAGAAGTTCTGGGGATTCAGCAGCTGTGCTCGCATGCCTTGCTCCTAGGCATGGGGGCAGCCATGGAGGGGGCCTGAGGGACTCCAGGTGCTGCCCCTGCCCACAGCTGCTGCCCATAGCTCTAGCTCAAGGGCTGCCATCTTTGGCGCCTCACCCCTGATAATCTGTGGGTGGCTGTAGGCGTGGGGGATCCAGCATGCCGACTCCAGCAAACACCCTCCCATGAAAAGCCACCTGTGGCTCATATTTAAAGGGCTCCCTGATACCGGCTCCTGCCAGACTGAAAAGGGAGGGCAGCAAAATTTTGTTTGCCTAGGGCAGTAAAAAATCCTTGTGCCAGCCCTGATTTTAGAGTGATCTTTTGGTCCAGATAAAAAAGGGACACTGATGTACTTGCAGAGGCTGCACAAAAGCAACTGGAAGGGAGATGCATCTGACTTCAGCACTTCTGACAGAATCCTCCCCACCTTCAAACACTGTTGAACCCTGGCTTCTTCCTGGGGTACAAACACAAAAGTCTGAAGAGCAAATTATTTACTTTTGGAACAGACCAGCTCCAGGGACAACAGCTAAAACTCTTCCAGTAAGTATACTCAGCTGAGCATCCGTTTGGCAGGTGAAGTTGCTTCTCTCCTGGGAAGTGGTTTTTGTTTTTTGGGGTTTTTTTTTTAGAAAGAGTTCATGTTTTAATGGCAAAACCAAAAATAACAAGTAACCTTTGCTACATTTTTGAGCCATCCTAAATGGAATTATACTGGAGATATTTCTGTGATCACATAATAAGAATGGTTATTGCTTTCTGTTAAATTCTACAGAACATATTATGAAGACAGGCTGTTTAAACTGGACTTTTTTATACAATCTTTTTAACACCGCATACGTTCTATATAACACGCTGCAATGCTCCTTTACAGACTCTACACTTATATGAGAGCCTTCTGAATTAACTTGACTTGAATTTTAAGTCTCACAGAAATCTACAAAACAAGTCAAGGAAAGGAAAAAAACCTTACTATTGAAGGAATGCGTATATTTCTTTATCTGTGTAGTAATGGGAAAGCCTGAACCTTCTGACTTTAAGACTAAGTTTATTTTCTACAAACTTAGCTTCTTTTTTAGATATTATTAAGATAAAAATTGGCATTTGAGCACTAATTTATTGTAGCTTGCTGCATGGAGACTGGCCTAAGAAATCCAGTTTGTAGTGTATCATATACTTTGGTTGTCAAAAATGTTTTCTAAAATTATGCCTGTATTTGGTGTCTCAAGTTTAATAGTGGAGCTGTGTTTTTTGTTCATTTGTTTGTAATTAAATACAATTTTCTTCTTTTAAAGAGGAAAGAGATTTTTCCAATATTACCTCACAATTAACTCCACACCCGATCAAATTTTATACCTGTATCACTTTCATGAAAGTCAGATTGTAAATAATGTAAAATACATATGATGCAGAATTCTTCTACACCCTCAAAAACCATGCAAAAACTCATCATCTGTGCTACTTACTTTCACAAATAGTGCCATTACTTCACATCATTAAGTGCTATAAATGGTATTACCATATTTACTTGAAGTAAGAGTAAGGGATACTCTGATACACATTCAGTAGAGGAAATTGGGTCTAGATTTGCTGCTGCCATATTTAGAGAAAGCATGTGATAGCATGGATCATGATTTTATATTTGAAGTGTTAAGAAAAATGGGCTTCCTGGAGAAATTGATAAGACTGTTATACAGACAGGCAGAAAGGCAAGTGCTAATAAATGGATATCTGAGCAAAGCCTTTAAAATCCAAACAAGGGTAAAGACAGGCTTGCCCCATTGTCACCAACATTATTCATATGTGCAATAAAGCTGTTGGCACAAAAAATAAGGGGGAAAAAACCATAAGTGGGGTAACTATACCAGGAGAGGGAAAGGCAAAGTGTGCACTCTATATGGATGACATCAGTGTAATGGTTGGAGATTAATTATCAATTGAAAGGGTATTAAAATATATAACAGAGTATGGTGAAATGACTGGTGGGGCTAAATCAAACAAAACAAAAAGCACTATCATGGGAGTGGGAAACTGGAGGGACCTAGACAAGCTTGGACTACAAGTAGTGTAGGGAGAAATCAGAGTTTTAGGGATCCCCATCGAGGCAGAAGAGAAAGGAAATAAAGCATGGGAAAAGGTGACAACAAGGGTATGACAAATATTATGGCTACGGATGGGAAGGATACTGTCCTTTGCTGGAAAAGTGGTGACAGTTAAAGCGGTGCTACTGCTGATCATTTTGTACACCAAAACTGTGTTTCTATCATCATGACGGCAGTTAGCAAAAGTACAAAGGGAAATGTGCGTTCTTTTGGAAAGCAAAATGAGAAAGGCTAGCCAGAATGGAACTGTATAAAGCAAGAGAGATGGGGGGTTGCAGGATGCTGGACATAGGGTTGTTTATTTAGCTCAGACAACCAAGCCATACAGTTAGATTAGATAGCAGCTCTTTGGGAGGTGTGCTCCATCTCTTGCTATTATAAAACTGCTTTTCAGCCTATCATTCAACTGACACTGTACCATTGTTTCTGATAGCAAATATGAAAAGTTACTTGTTAGTTCAGAATTGTATGCAGTATGGTTCCAGTCCTCAGCCCTCAGAACTCTGGGCCACCAGAACATGATGAAGATCAATCCTCCTAGGGTTTATTACATTTAACCTACTTCTTGCTTGCTTTGCATGTGTCTAATTAAAGTTCCTTTAGTTTTTTTTTTTTTTTTTATTTTGGTAATGGCACGATAACATTTCCTTGATTCTCTTAAGGGAAAAAAACAGAATTTTAAAATATACACAGGAAGGCTTTTCAAAGGCTTTTAAATCAATTATTTCAAAGATTCCAGGAAAACAAATAGCAACTGACTCTACACTTTTTGATTTTCTTTACAGAACTTAACATACCACAATCTCAAAAAAAACCACCAGACACAAATAAGGACCCTTGGCACAGCGGTTCCTTTACTAAAGAATACCTGCAATAAACATTTAAACACATAATCTAGAGACATTTTTCTGGCCACCTCTCAACTGCTCAGTTGTGTCTCGTAACCCTTATCCTATTGCTTCTGATGTAAGAATTCAGGTTTTTTGCTTGGTTTTGCATTGTTATTATACTATTATATTGCAATTGTATTAAATGTTGCTGCTAAAGAAAGAATTAAAAACTTTATTAATTTCTCTCTCTATACACACACACACACACACTTTTTCTTCATTTCTTTGACACAAGAAAAACACACACACACACACACACACACACACACACACACACTTTAAACTTCACTGAAGAGGTCTCACACAGAACAATTAAGCTTTGGAAAGTTATATGTCAAGAGTTGGAATGTTACGGGCCCAGACTAAGTAGCTCTTTTGGTGACGTACTTCTTGCCAATGGGATAGGACACAAAAAGATACAGAAACAAACATTTTAACTTGCATCATTTCTTAACAACAGAAACCATCTGACCATTTAAGCTCCAGTAAACCCTTCTGTCCATATACCTAAGTTATCCGGGAGAAAAGCATTTACATTTTCTGAGAGAGAAGAGTTTTTGTGGATGATATCTTTTATTGGACCAACAGCATGGCTGGGATAGATTTAAACAAGCTTTCAGGTATACATTGTACCTTTCTTCAAGTACATTTTCAGAGGCATTTCAAGGGGAAAATAAATCTTCTCACATCCCTAATGACAACACAAACATTAACCACCCTGTGAAAGTATTACCTTTTTTTCTGCAACACAATTTTTAAATGTAGAGAATTGCACTTCAGCCTAAAGTACGTCTAGTTTTTGGAATGCCTTTAAACTCTCAGTGCACTAAACTTCAGCTTCAGTCAGAAGCTCCCACAGAAGCACTACCTCTTTCTGCTTTGTTTGAAAAAGTGTGGCAGGCTTTTTCACCACAAAGTTGTATCCCATAAATTTTTCCTGTTAAAAAAAAAATCATTAAAACAAAAGGGAAGCAGAGCAGGTGGCAAAATAATGCTTTGGTGAATCGCCAAAGCAAAGGCAATAAGCAACTAATGTTGATAAACTAGCAGGCTGACTATTTTTAAAAAGGGAGGCTGAAAACTGGTTGAAAGGTGACCTCTTTCAGGTCAGTTCTGACACAGCAAGAAAGCATTTCAACTCTCAGCTGTTCTGTTGGCAAACCCAGCTCTGCTCATTTTTCATTAACAGATGTTAACAACTTTTGGTTAGTAGCCCCTCTAGGTAAAAAAGTAGTACATGAGTTGTACAGTCTGCTGAATCCAGCAGAAAGTGCCTGTTTTTGGGACATAGCCAGAAACCAACTCAATTAACCAGTTTAGAGTCCTTTTTAGCCTATGGCTATTTCTCATTTGTGGCATACATATTTCTCTATTGCCCTTGGAGAATGAGACATATATAATGGAATGAGTTAACTTGGGTAAATTCACTCCATAAGGAAAGTGAGGGATGGATTTTCCCATATTCTTAAAAGCTTGGCCATATGGTTAAGAAGGTATTAAGACTGGTATGTGGCCAACCTGGAGAGGGTTCAGAGGAGGGCCACCCATTTGGTGAGAGGGCAGCAGGACAGGCCCTATGAGAAGAGACTGAGGGACCTGAACCTGTTCAGCCTCAGCCAGAGGAGGCTGAGGGAGGACCTAGTGGCTACCTACAAACTCATCAGGGGAGATCAACAGTAAATAGGTAGAGCCCTTTTCTCCCCAGCACCACCTGGGGTGACAAGGAACAATGGTAATAAGCTGATGGAGAATAGGTTTAGGTTAGAGATCAGAAGGCAATTTTTTGCAGTTAGGGTGGCCAAAATCTGGAATCAACTTCCCAGGGAAGTGGTTCTCGCCCCTACCTTGGGCAAATTCAAGAGGAGGTTGGATGATCACCTGTCTGGGGTCTTGTGAACCCAGCGTTCATTCCTGCCTGTGGCAGGGAGTCAGGCCAGATGATCTGCTCAGGTCCCTCCTGACCCTAGCTACTATGAAACGTTACAACTGTGAAGTCGTAAAGATGTGTATAAAAGCAGCTCCAAGCTGCTATCCAGGTCGTTCAGTCTTGCCCATATGTAACAGGTGACATCACCTTCACTCACTCAGTTCAATAACTCCCATTAGTTTTATGCCCTGTTAGATCTTTCAGGTCCTAAATAACTTAGACAAGAAGAATCTTAAAATTCTGAATGTATGTGTGTTTTCTGCAGTGTTACTTTAATTCTTAGGAACGCAGCACAACATTTGAATGAATATGTAAAAGCAGCATTAAAAGGCCAGACTTTCTCCAATTAACCCTCAGATTCTTCTGAAAATGCCACTATTCAAAAGGATATTTTGCAGGCTGAAGTCAGGCAAACTAATTCGTTCTTTGCAAGTGAATTTAAGCTTATGCTTACAAGCTGTTTGGAAAAAAGTGGGGGGGCGGGGAAATGTCAAAGTTGCCTTTTCTGTATCCTAGCCCCCCTCTACATGTTACATTTAAGGTGTGATTAACTTGGTAATCATGCCTTGTGACCGAGCTACATGTTCAACCAATCAATGGCATGATAAAACAAGCAATAAGGTACAAAGTTATTCCACACAAAAAAAAGTGTAAGAATGTTTTAGCTTGTTCTAATCATGCCATTAACTGAACATATGGCCAAGTGCTCCCCTGGGGCTGGGGATCCCAGCCCCAGGTGTGCACCACCTGTGTTTTTCCTACTGCCACCACTGTGAGCCCCACAGCAACATGAGCTGCCAGGCTTCCAGTGGGGGCAGCATGGGGAACAATGCCACTGCTGTGAGCCATCCCAAGCCCTGTCACAGCTGATCCCAGGCTCCCCCTGCACAAGCAATAAGGTGCCTTGGGATCTAATGCACAATCCCCCAATCACACCTGCTGCCATGCACATGTGGAACATGCGTTAGATCCCATTGCACCTTTACCTGCACATGCAGAATGGCTCCTAGAGGGATGTATTACAAGGGGTGGTAAGCATCTGCAAATTCAAGCCGCTACACCAATGCTCAGAAAAACTGTCAGGAATCGACCAAATAAGAATTAGCAAATCTCAGTGCAACGCAATGCATGGTGACCTACAATGCGACTCAGATCCGTGAGCTTCACAGCAAGCAGTTTATCCAGCAATAACAGATAATTACTGTCTTTGCGTATAAACTACACATCCCATACTTCATTTTAGAAGAATATGTAGTGATTTTTATATTGCGACTTAACCAGTCCAATAATAAGGCATAGAAATGTTACTATCTTACGATTTCAAGTGTCAAATGTAATGTACAATATTCTCATTTGAAGTTGAATGAGTGTGGCAATAATGCTTTCAGGACCAGAAGATTTCCAAATACCAGCCCTGGACCAGTGATCAGAGAGAAAAAACACTTTTAATCCCTGGCATAACTGATGTCATAGTGTGCATTTTGCAAAGATCTCAAACAGGGCCTTGTTTTACAAAATGAATGGGATTTATTAAAAGCCTCATTATTTTGTAAGAATATAAACAGACGAGAAAGTTTTATTTGTATGTGGCCAAAGTAAAGCTCCTAAGCCTTATTTCTGCATTCATAATCAAAATATAAGGGCACCTATATGCATACCCAATGCATGCTCCAACCTGTTCTAATTAACTGAAAATAATAGCAAGTTTTTAAATTTTAATCCTGCACCCAATACACCCTTCCCTCTTTAAATCCAAACAGGAATCATGCATATGTAAAGACTGCAGGATGACAACCTTAACTCCTATCAGGCTCCAGGAATATGTCCATTTGAAGATGCAACGGGATCTAAGCCCCGATCCCAGCAATTGCACCTCCTGTCATGCATGTGTGGCATGGCAGGAGGTTCAGTTTTTAGGATCAGGTCTTAGTAGTGCCCTTTCTACTTGCCAGTGAAGCGGGAGCCTGGGATCATGATCCCAAGCTCTCCCTACACCAGCAAGTTAAAGGCCAGATCCCCACAACCCTGAATTCATCAGCTGACTGCCAGCCCATCCCCACAGGTGACTGTCAGCCCTAACAGCAGACAGCCATGGGTCCAGTTTGAGACACCAAGCAGTCCAGGGTCAGAGCTGACAGTCAGCTAATTAGCCTCCATCCAGGCTAGCCCTGGGTCCAATTAACCCACTGCTGTCCAGGCATAATCAGCTGGTTGTTGATCCCTGAGAGTACATAAGTTTTCCCATCAGGGAATTTAAAACCTGTGTCTGGCAGCTCCGGCTGGGGTAGTGAGGATCAGAGGCTCCTGGAGGGAGAAGCCAAAATGCTCTTCCCTACCAGTAACTTGAAGCAGCAGGTACCGAATTTCAAGTTCCCAGTGGTGGAAGCTCCTCAGAAGCCTAGCCTTTGATTTCTCCCCCCAGCTGATAGTTAGCATCAGTCCTGGTTATTGTCGGCACCAGAGCTGCCCCATGCCAGTACCAACAATATTCATGACAGGACAGATGGAGACTGGGGTTTTCAGGGGCTGATTCTGGCAATCAGCTGATTATCAGGCATGTGCCCCAGACAACCCACAGCACCTGTTCTATTTAAGGCTCCATACAAACCATCCATTAAAACATTCTATGTTGCACATGGAACTTTTTTATGGCTCATTTGCCATTTTATGGTGCCTTAAATAGGGTGCACGTATAATGGTTATTTATGCTGCAATTAACATACTAATTGCAGCATAAATGTAATGTATGCAGGGCCCTTAGTGACATAAATGGGAGGAACTATCATCCAAACTAAAAAGTAACTGCAGGCAAGGAGAAAAAATAATGAATTCCGTTTTATTTATGGGAGCAGGTAAATAGGCAAATAAGTCCCTAGATGAACCTATAACTGAATCAAGAAATCACACTGATACCTAGCTGTGACACATGATCAAAAACTAGGCACATGATTTTATGCACCTCTAGGCAGCAATCACAATTAGCCTGGTAGAGGGCACAGCAGAAAAACCCAAACAGTCCAAAAGTAGAATTCAGCACTATTACTTTGGCCGTTCTATTTTGCTACAGGGGTGATCCTGGAATGAATGCTAGATATAATGCTTATTTTTATTAGCTCCTTGCCTTCTACAGATTACTCATGTGACTTAAGTTCCCCATGTCCATAAGCATTTACAGGATTGGGTATATCTGTAGGAAGGCAGGATGCGAACAGAATTCCTTTTGTTCCTCGCACCCCCTCTTTCCTTTTTACAATCCCCATTTTCTATTTTGGAGATGCGCAGACAGTATCTCTGCATAGCATGCGGCCCCATGGAAGCAATACTCAGTCCCCAAGTTTCTACTAGACTGGGCAAGTGCACTGGAAGTGACACCCAAATCAAAATTAGACAATAATTTTTCGAGTACTCAGCAGCATCCACTGACTGACTCATATTCAGTGTGTTGAAAACCAGGTCACTTATTTAAGCTCTTAGAAGGATTTAGAAGCCTGGCTTAATCATCCAGGTTTGAAAGTCATGGTGTTAGCATCTAAATTCAGGTGAGAGAGACTTTAATTAGTGTTCTGGATGATAAAAACCTGTGTTTCCTACAGTAAGAAAGCTACATTTCCTCAGGGAAAAGACAACTGCAATTAACCAAAGTTTCTCAAGAACCCCACCAGGTTATTTTTAGCAGTGAACATTTAATGACAAGTTGGTATTTTGTGAAGAATGCTTGGGTACCTTTCACACATTTAATGGATCACCCCACCTATAACAATAATCCAACATTTTTATTTTAAAAAAACCAGATACACTTCTTCAAAAGAAAAAAAAAAGCCTCATTAGTTTCAGAAAAAAACTAATTAGACACAAATGTCTAAAAACAAAACCTAAGAATAACAGAACTATTTTAATTAGGAAAAGATACACAGGCATCTTCAACATTAGGCAACTGGCTACAGCTACAGGTATTTTTGTGATGCACTCTCCCTACTGAACACCATGCAGCACATTTTTCAACAACTGAAATAAGCTTGTCTCACTAACCAGTGCTCAGAAAAGTGATTTCCAACTTTTAAAAGAAATGCTAATATGCGTAACTCCCAAGTAGAGACACTTTAATCAGTAAAGACCACGATCCTGTGGTTCTGCCTTCACACCCTCATGAAAATTTTTGCAGAGCTAGGGAGCTCAGACAACAGAACGAGGGCTTTAAGCAATCAGCTACCTTTTTCTTTAGGTCAGACAGAACAGCTGAGTTCAATTCTCTTTAGACTATAAAGGATGAAAGTACATTGCTAACCAAACCAAAACAACTACTATGTTTCACATACAGTTCCAAATGAACTCAATGGGAGTGAGTTATACACACAATACACACACACACAATATACATATTGTATTATATATATTGTGTATACACACACGCACCCCTGCTTTAAGTTACAAGGTAAACAAAATCACAGACTGGATATCTGTATCTTTTTTATCACAATAAAACAAATTCATATAATAGAATAGTTTTGCTCGCATAGCCCAATTCATTAGTGAAAAATGGTCCTTGAACCTTTTGTTTTACTATGCTTGTTGCCAAAAAGTCATTACAAATACGTTTTTGCCAGGTCCCCGATCAATCCATTAATCCCTGAACGTGATTAACCCATTACAAAAAGCACCAGTTTTCAAGAAGTAAATTCTTGTAACAAAATGGTTCAGACTTACAAAGCTCACCAAATGGTCAGTCTCCTGTCTTTTTCCCAGTCCCTTCATATAGCAAAATTTCTGTATGTGGTGGTTGATCTGCTAGTAGTTCCATTCCACCGTGTCAGCTTCAGTCACTTTACCAGCAATAGTTATGAGAAATTCTGCAAAAACCTTATACTGTCTCCATTACCAGCAAGGACATCTGCACAGAATGGTATTTCTGTCAAACATAAAAAAGGGAGTAGAATGCAATAAAAACATGGCTCAAAATAAAATGGAGACATTCCTCTAAAGAACACTAGTGTAAGTAAGTGGTAAGTAAAAGATTTCTAGTAGAACTATATACAGCCTGACACTTCTGGATCTTGAGAAGAACAGACCACTCACTACCTGTCAGCTTTTCCAAAAGGAAACCAAGTTCTGAGTTTGCTTCCAAATGAAAGAGATTTCTGACAGACTTCAGAGGGCTGAATAAGAATCTGTTTACTGTGCACAGAAGCCCTCTGAGAATGGCTGCATCTCTCAATGTATCTTTATGGCTAAGGTACAGAACACTCTGAATTATCTACAAATAAAAGTCAACTAAAAAAAATCTCTTATTTAAAAACGTTAAGGCTACAGCTTTCAGTATTTAATTGATATTCGCTTACTAATCACACTATAAGAATAGTCTTTTTTTTTTTTCTTTTTTGCTCAGTTTGGCTAGGGACAGAACTTACACATAAACCAGTATAAGTGATTGGAAAGTGGTTCAAATCTGTAACACAACAGAAGTCCAGTGCACATAAACTACTTTCAAAATGTGCAAAACCAGTTTAAGATAAACTTGGATGGATGTGGTGTCAGACTTAACTGATTTAGGTAAATAAAAGTTTACTGAACTTCTGTCCCAGAACTGTCCAGATTCAAGTTAACTCACAGTTCTCCAGCATCCCAGGATGCTTTGCCTCCCCCCCACAAGCTCGCCCTGGTACAGTGGGCAGCCTAGCCTTGGCCCAAGTTGTCTGCTCTACCCAAGTATCCCTTGGCTTCTGACCTGAGCCACTGCAGGCATGTGGCTGCATTTCTGGAATCAAAAGTGAATGTCTGCTCATTTGCTTATCAGTTCAATTTACACAGCTTAGACTAACCTGTTAAGATTGAATCGATTCAGCCTTGGGCTGGCTGGCTGTACTTAGCATTTTTGTTTATGAATCATAAGCTAAAAAATACCCAGTGACTATATTTTACCTTGTCTACAGATCAACTCATTTGTATTTTCCATAAATCTAAATAAAGAATAGATTAATTAAGCCCACTCCTTTGACAGGAACCGGATATTATGAGTATTTAAGGTACATAGTGTCAGACTAGTTTCTAACAGGCCTTACATACTCTGCTCATGAGCTGCAGCCTTAGTCTCTTAAGAGCAATATATTTTTCAGCTTGTTTACTTTTTTTTTTTTTTAATTCTTCCCAAAGATGCCATGCACATGATGAAAAGCACACATGTGTTAATTGTATTTGTATTTAATTTGTTGCACAGCAGGCACTGTTGCCAGGGAGTACTAGTTATTACTGAGTTATGATTTCTTGAAGAAGGGGATCTCTGGAAGGTCACTAAGGGCTAAATTAAAAACTAAAAGGGATATATATTTTCTGCTTAGAGGAGGCTAACAAGGAACCGATGAAATGACTTCCTTGCTGTATAAAGGCATTATTTCCTTTACTAATAGTCAGCTATTATAATGATAATGGTAACAGTAATTAGTTACTACAGGCCTGTAGCAGTAAGCACAAGTAAATACATGGGGGAGGGACAAACAAAGGACAGTACTGTACATGTTGCATTCTGCCCCATGTTGGGGCCCCTTCACAATACGCTGGCAGCACAAAAGCCCATAAAAGAAACACAATCAGTCCCTACAAACCCCCATCACAGGAGCTGGAAGAATGTTTCATTTCTTTGTCCAACATAACCAACATACCATATTTCCTCAAATTACAAAGACCCCCCCCAATAATTAGATTCTATTCATGTAAAAACTTATAATTTCCACTGTACAGAATTTAATAAGTGAAGGTTTGCCTTGAATTAGTCCCCCTCCCACTGCTACAGCAGGGAAAATAAATCTTGGAGGGGTCATGTGGTCCCCTTGCCCTCTGCCCCTCCAACTTCTTTCCCCTGCAGCCCCTTCCCCCTGTCCCTTACTGTCAGACCCTGCTCTCCTTGAGCACAAAGAACAGAGAGACAAATTTGAAAATACAGACTTAGTTCATCCAAAATTGATTCATTTTACCTTTTATCAAACTGCCGAAAGTTTTAGCGCAGGTACTCCATGAACACATGTTTAAGCAGCACTTTTGTATCTACTTACATGTAGCACAAATTGCGTTTTTTAAAAAAATGTTGTGTCTCAGGCCAAATTAGCCAAATTGGTTCCAAATTCCATTGACTGAACAAAGCCCAGTCATTCAGGTCCATGCGTTGTTACCACTGGCAAGTATCTTCCCTCCCAGACTCTTCAGCTTGGGGCTTCCAATACTACCAAGTCCATGGCAGGCAATCTACATGCAGGCCCAAGCCTGTGGGTCTTGGGGTTCAGATACCCCCTGAGTCTCACTTGCCCTTAACCAACAGGCCAAAGGAGCAAGCTAGGGAGAAATCCCCCATTCTCCATAAAACAGGCATGTAGCTGAGATCCTTCCATTTGGAAGTTATAGTAGACTCTCATGGGGGGGGACTGTCCACAGTACATTGGACAGATCTCCACTCTACACTACAATGCCATTCAAAGTAATCTGACATCTGCAGGGAGCCACCTTCACTTTTTTTTTCTTTTTCTTTTTTTCTTAAAGGAAAATTTTTCATGTTCCAGGCCAAATCAGTTCCAAATCCATGAGTCATTCAAGAACCATATGTGGCCCTGCTACTGGAAAGCATCCTCCACTGCCACCTGGGGCTTCAGATGCTTTCAAATTCTTTGGCAGGCATCCTATGTGCAGGTCCAAGCCCAGAGGCTTGGGGTTCAAATGCCCAAGTTTCACTTGCCCTCAATCATATGGCCCCAGGAGCAAGCTAGGGAGGAGTATCCCATTTCCATAAAGCCAGTGTATAGCAGAGATCTTCCCACTGGCAGTGAAAGTGGGAGGCTATCTATGTACTACCTCAGTCAGGATACTATCCACTACCAAGAAAGTGGTCTTCCCCTGCAACTAGGAAAGCCACCTGATTGGTCATGGTATTCCCCCTGCCAGGTTGCATGATATTAGTCCAAAGTCAAAAGGCTTATGATTTACTATACAGTTTATTGGACTGGGCCCCAGAGTCAGTGTTTAAAGCCATGGTGACCCCATAGCTCAGCATTGCTCAGTATGTATGTGTACTCCAGCTATCCCCCACAAAGGATCCATGTGTGAATAAACCCCCCAATCCTAACTGGACCCTGGTGTTCTTGTTACAAGTCCTCCCTGGGATACTTCAAATGTTTATATGAAGATGAGGCACAGGGCAACCTGATCTGGCTCTACCCTAAGGAGGGCAGGGACACATTAATCTTATGTGACAGGCTGAGAGAGGGGGCAACAGGGATTCTGGGTGAACTGTTTGGGGCCCTGTTTAGTGATGTTTGCCTGACATTTAAGGTTGGCGAAGAAGCAGAAATCATTGGAAATGGGAAAGAAAGGCAGAGCTCAGCTGTGGGAGTGAAGAAGAAGTTGGAATGCATTTAATGTACTGGCTCAGCATGACATTAAAGAGTAAGGGCTGAGGTGGACTGAGCACAATGTACAAAATTGTAATATATCTTATTAAGATGGTCTGCACTAACCTATTGTTTGTGACCAACAAGGTGATTTTCCTGCTGGCAGGGGAAAACCACGAACGTGGCAGGGGGTAGTACCCTGACCGAGGTAATGCACAGTTAGCCTTCCACTTCCACTCCAGTGGGAAGATCTCAGCTACATGCTGACTTTATGGAAATGGAAGACTCCTCCCTAGCTTGCTCCTGCAGCCATACAGCTGAGGGCAAGCAAAATTCAGAGGCATCTGAACCCCAAGCTTCTGGGCTTGGGCCTGCACAAAGAATGCCCGCCAAAGGATTTGGAAGAATCTGAAGCCCCGGGTGGGGATGGAGGATGCTTGCTGGTAGCAGGGCCACATATGGTTCTTGAATGGCTCGCATGGATTTGGAATTGATTTGGTTGATTTGACTTGGGACATAAAATATTTTCCTTTAAAAATAAATAATCCTTGTGGTAGGCTTGCCTGGCAGGGGAATTAACATAATCATGATGGTGGCAGGGGAATAGCTTAACTGAGGTGATGCAATTGAAATGGCCCTGTGCAGTAGAGGTTTGTACCTTTGTCTGCTTGCAGACACGATTCCCTACGAGAACCCCAAAGTTAGCTTCCCACTGACAGCTTCCAGTGGGAGGATCTTGGCCACACACCGACTTTATGGAAATGGGAGACTTCTCCCAAGCTTGCTCTTGTGGCCATACGGTCAACGGCAAGCAAAATGCGGGGCCATCCAAACCCCAAGCCTCCAGGCTTGGGCCTGCATGTAGGATGTTTGCCAAAGGACTTGGAAGTATCTGAAGCCCCAGACTGGGGTGGAAGATACTTGCCGGTAGTAGGGCCACATATGGTTCCTGGATGATTCAAACAGATTTGAACTTGATCTGGCTAATTTGATGTGGGACATGAAAAATTTTCCTTAAAAATTAAAAAAAAAAAAAGTCCTTGTGGTAGGTTCCCATTAGTATGTCTGCCCAATATGGGCCATGGGTTTTAAATAGTCATGGTCTGCATTGGCTGCATTTGATCAACTTTATTGTTAGTTTCTATTACTAAGCACATGCTGCTTTGGCAGCAGTTTAAGGATATGTATTTAATGAGGTTTCCTTATATGCAAATATCAGACTAAGAGCTTTTAAAATCTCATCTTATATTTGAGTAAATACGATTATAGCATCCCCACCCCCCACCTTACATCTACTGACAAAGCAGCCAGCCAGTCAGGGCTTAAGTATAGTCCACTGGCAATTATCTGCTGGTAGAAAGGCCCAGAGAGGGCAATTTCAAATTCAGAACATCGTAACAGATTTGACAAACTGTCTTGAGGGCCAGGATTAAGGTCATGTAGGTATACATTAAAATAAATAATGTATTTATATATAAATTATGCATAAATAATAGATTTCCTTTCTCTGCCTACACAAAATTGAAGAGACTCCTCATATCTTCAAAGCATGTGCGTTTCAATATATGATTTTTATGCTCTCATTCAGGGCCCTGGCAGATGTTAATTTACCTCCTGATTAACATGTCAATCATGCGATAACATGCCACACATTCAGACAAATTATGGTCCGATCAAAAGGCGAGCTAGCCACAAAGATGTTCCTCATTAAATGTGTTGTACCTTAAACAATGTGCCATGTGTCCCAGACCTGGGGCTTTCCCTTGTGTGACCCTATCAGCTCCAGGGTCTAGGACACAACTGCCCCCTGCCCGACCCAAGGATCAAGCTGGGGGCAGCCCTGGGTCCTAATTTGGTCCTGGCAGTCATACAACTGGAATATTGCATGGCGGGACATACAATTTTGGGGATGGGATATAAAATTCTTCTGATCCTAACTGTACCATTATATTAACCTCTGCAAGGGGCCTAACACATAAAAAGGAAAAACTAAATTTAGCTCAGTTTGTTTCAAAAGGAACAGCTGGTTCCCAGAGTTTAGCAGGCTCACATCAGCCAGAGGCTATTAAAATAAAGGGTAAATAAAGCCAAAGACTCATGTTAGAGATATGTACATGGAGTGTAGTCCTCATAAGATAAAGCAGACAGATACCAAAATTCTTCCTGTGTTTTAGTTGTCATTTAATCATCAAGTCTCCAAGAGGGAAATACTCTAGTATTCCTCCTCTTCAAGATCCCCAAGCCACTTCCCTTGGCTGCTAACACACCTATCTTGAAAAGTTAACCTGGGAACTATTTTTCCAAACAGCAGGGCAAGTAAATTCTCTGGATGGACCAGGTATCTACCCATAACGTTCTGAAGAAAACTAACTCCTTACTGCCTATTTCAGTATGGCGTATATACATTTCCCCCGTCCTACCTTTTGTATTCAAATCACTCGCACCACTTTATACACTGCTCTATCCTGTCCTTTCATAGCACCTAATGAAGTAAGCTTGAGATCACGAAAGCTTACATTCTATGTATACCTTTTTAGTTAATCTACAATGGTGCATATCTACCCTGCCTTCTGCCTTAATTTAGTCTAACATGACTAACTGCCTCTGCCTGTATGTACACTGCATCAATAACACACTTTTAATGGAAGCTCCAAGAGCCAACAGGAATATGGAGATTGGCTGAGCGCTAGGAGTGGCTGAAACATAAGTCATGGGACAGGTGAGGCTTAGTCATGAGCACTCTCACTCAGCTGGTGTCCATTGATGAATGAATTTTACACTGAAACCATCTTTCCTGGTCTGGTAACTTTCATTATGCATCTACAATGATCATTTCCTCCATTGTGTGTATGTACACACAGCAGGGTACAAAGTAAAAAGTAAAGTGGTGACTGAATTTTACTTTAAAGTCTTCCAAGTAATTCAACAGGCAGGAAAGCTATAAAAGAACAAGGTTGGGTGGGGAACACAAACAAAAGAGGGGAAGCAGGCAACAGGGTGGGGAGTTGGGGAGAGGTGGGACAAGACTAGCAACGACATTATGGATTATGGAATTGGTTGGGGGGCAGTGGAAAGGCAGTTAGAAACTGGAGAGGAAGTTGTTGTGGAGATTAAAAGAAAACACCATAAAAGGGGACTCTGCCATTGTCTATCGAAAGCAAACAAACAGAGCTAAAAGAACTCTGAATGTACACAAAGAATCAATGAACATTTGTTAAGAAAATATTTTGTTGTGGGGAAGAGGGTAGGGGGAACCTATTGTTATCCCCTGACAATTCAGGCAAATTAGATCAGGAGCCAGGATTGGTCTAGTTCACTAGGGCATATCATGAACCACAGAAAGAAGCTGAGTATGCACAAAGAACCCTATCCACTCCTCCATGGTTAGGGGGACCCTGCCTGCAGAACTGATGCACAGAAGCCAGAGACAGATGCTAGAAGGCTGTGCAGTAACACATACCTCCATAGGCACATGCCAAGGAGCTTAGTTAGAGGGCTGGTGCCAGATGCTCAAACATAGTGGTATAGAGAAAAAACTGCAAACAGCAGAGCTCCTGAGGAGCAAAGGGAGCCTACTCAAAAAGACCAGATATTACTTCTTGCAGAGGTCCATTGCAGCACTACAGCATGGAAGGTTGAATTTTATGGCGTTAACAGATGGTTAATAGAGTTGAAACAGAAAAAAGGATAAGTCCCCTCTATTGGCTGAACTGTATTATGAAATTTACTACCGCAAACAGCTCCTGTTAGGTGGACAAGGGTAAACAAAAAAAAGTGAATCCTCATCCTAAATGAGAAATCATCAAATCCTTCCAAATTAATTTTTCCCCCATTAAAATCTTGGTACCATCCTGCACGATTCACCTTATCTGTCTCATAATAAAGCCACAGTATGATAGTCAACTGCCAAATTGAGATAGAATCTTTATGTACATTTTGGGCCAGTCACCATTCAGTTTGAATGTGCAACTGCAGCTTCAAACAGCTCAACATCTTGGGACTGGAAGTCCCACTCCCTACCCCTGACTTTTGCCACTGGAAGTCCCTCCCCATGCACACAGGGAGCATTCCTTGGGTGGGGGGGGCAACATCTTGGAACCAGAAAAGAAACAAATCATATACTAAAAATCAAACTTCTACTATAACATATTTTAATTTTAATTTCAAAACATATTTTTTCATATTTAAAAATCTTCAAGAGGAGGTTGGATAGATATCTGGCTGAGGTATTATGATCCCAGCACTTGTTCCTGCCCAGGGCAGGGGGTCAGACGTGATGATCTATTCAGATCCCTTCCAACCCTAGAAACTATGAAACTACAAAATCAGTAGTTCTCAAACTTTTTTTTCGCGAACCACTTGAAAATTGCTGAGGGTCTAGGCGGTCCACTTAAATTTTTTCTGTTCTACAAATCAAAACATACAATTCATATTTTAATATCAGTAGTCTTACCTCTCTAATATGATGGATGTGCCTGTGAGCTAAACCAAGGGAACAGTCTAATTAGAAAAAGGTATCTATATATCAGTTTAACTCCTTATTGGGAAATAAATGAAGCTAAAATAGCTAATCAACCAAACATGGCCCCTTCCAAGTCTCTAATCACCGAGTACCATTGGCTTAAAGTCAAACACCTTAACACTTTCCAACAAGACCTTTACAAAATTTATAAGTTATTGAAAAAGATCAAAAGGAAAGTGCTTCAGTGGAGGCCATGTCAAGCATATGAACATAACAGAGATCAATGTAAGCCACTGCCCAAAAATGCAATTTTAGCTAAGAGAAAACAATTTAAAAAATCATCTTTGACACCAAGATATCAGAGAAAGAGAAAATAAGACCTCAAAGTTCTGCAACTACAATTCCTATAACCTATACAGAAAACAGATTGGTGAAGTCAATGATGTGTGTAGCACTTTTTCAACTGCTTTGCATGGCATTTTTCAATAGTTTTTCAAACATGGTTGTTTTCAATAACATCATTCAAATAATGTGAACCTGTGTGGAGATAAAGTCATTCTAATCACTTACATTGTTGTAGCACTTTACAAGGTAAACTGCAGAAACTTGCATCTGATCATAAACATTTTCAGTAATTATGCAAAAAACCTCACTGTTATCAAAGAAGCTGCTGAAAGTCTATTAAAATGGCCACTGAATACAAGAGTTACATGGATGCACCGAACATTTAGCAACAAACTGATGCATTTGTCACATCACATAGGTAAATTCAAATTAGATACTTATCATTACAGAAAACATAGAGAAGTAGGGCTGGAAGGGACATTCATAGATCATATAGTCCAGCTCCCTGCCTGAGACAGGATCATCCCTATTCAGCCAAGCTGGCTATATACACATGTACCTATTTGCATACATAAAACAAGGTGTTTGTATTTGCAAGTTTTGCGTGTGCAATAAGCACATGCACACTGAAAGTTCAGCCTCACAGGTAACTATCAAGGCTGGCAGACCTTATCCTTCCTTTGTTTTGCAAAGTCCTATGTTACTCTGCATTTTTGAAGCAAATACTTCCCCTGCCACCACCATCAAAAACCAGCCCCAGAGGAATACGCAACCTAACCACAATAAAGCAATGTGTGTATAAAACAAGAGAAAAAACAGGTCACCTCTGACATGTTTTGATAACAAAAAACTTTTATCTCAAGCATCTCAACAAGTCACACACCCTTTCCTTTCCCTTCTCTCATATCATCCCCACGAACAAAACAAGATTTTTAAAAAAGCAGAGAAAAGAAAGCTTGTTTAAATTCTTTTTTTAGACAACCCTTGTGGAAATTTTACTTTATATGCAGCTTTCAAAGATATGTAATTATTTCTATCTTCAATGCACTTATATTTACATCTCATAGCCTACGATCTTTGTTACTTTAGTCAAACAAACGTTAACATTTATCAAGAGTTATCAGTAGAGCAATACGCAGTGAGATCCTCCGGACTACTGACAAGCCCCCAGTCATGTCAGCAGCAATAGCAGAGGATCCATGCATGTTGAATTCATTTTTGCTATCAGTACCTTGCCCTCCTATCCACACAGCAGATGCAATGTAAAGGCTAAAAATCAGACCTCCGATTTCTCCTAACACGAAACTCTGTCACCCTACAGATGTATAAGCCCATTATCCCACTTAAGTACCTGCGGAGTACCTGTGACACACCCTCTCCCCCCAGTTGTGGCTAATTTAAATTAATTGCCATTAAAGCTATGTGTGTGAGTGGAAGTTAAAGCCAGGAGCAATCAGACTGGGGCTAAACCTGAAGTCTATTTTTAGCCAGAATCAACTTCCCCACCCCATTCCTTAACCTTTATTTGATGGGAGAAGTCTAGCACAGAATTCGTCACTCGTCATCACCATCACTTTGACAATCTCAGCAGACACGATAAAAAGATATTTTTCAGAATGCAGCTCCTATTTAAGCAACAAAACTACGATTGCTTATCAATTTCCAACAAGCCAATCAGACAGCAACAACTAACACTACTGACTTGACTAAAATAAGAACCGACCATCCACCCAAGAAGCAACAGAGCTCTTTACCCTACCACCAACACTCTTATAAAATGGATGTGGATACAACTAACTTTAAAGCAATCCACTTTTTCAAGTTACTAGCTATTACTAGGAAGTAAATTCACAGTTGTTGCTTGGTTCAAAAATGAGACGTTACAGGTACTCCTCACTTAACGTACCGGTTAGCGCTGTTTTGTTATTAAATTGCTGATCTATTAGAGAACATACTTGTTTAAGGTCACACTATGTTTGGTTATAACGTTGTTTGGCTGTCACCTGCTGGTAGGTAACTACTGTGACGTAATTGGATTCACTTAACATAGTTTTGCTTAAAGTCACATATTTCAAGAACGTAACTACGCCGTTAAGCAAGGAGTAGCTGTATTTTTGTTTCAATTTCTCAACGGTCAATGGAATTCTCAAGACCCTTCTTCTTTATAAGACAGAGACATTAAGGTAGGGTGGGCAAAATACAGCTTGGAGGGATTTTGTCTGGCCCATTGTGGACTCCTCGGTCCCACCTGGCCCAGGCACTGTTTAGCCTGTGGTATATCCTGCTGCTCCTGGGAGTGCAGTGGGGCTGAGGGATCTCCACAGCTGGCCTCCATTTCCCAGCAGCTCACGCAGCAGCCGCTCCTTCTGGCTTCCACTGCCACCAGCCCCAGGCAGCTGCAGCAAGAAAGGCCCAGCAGTGGCCAAGGGGAAGCAGCCATGCCCACCACCAGGTCCTGCTTTTTCCCCAGCACCCAGCAAAAGTTTCTACCACCTGCCACCATCAGTGCCTCCTTCGTGCCCAGGCCACCACTGCCAAAGCCGGGCAGCAGCTTCAGCCCCTCCTTGGGCTAGAAGGGCAGGCTGGAGGCAGCAAAGGCCCCAGCTGAGCTGTCTCTGCTGAAGCTGCCACCCTCCTGTGCCCACACCAGCTCCCTGCCTGCCTGCAGCCCCATTCCACATAGGGAGGATAGCACCTTCCTGCCCAAGCCCCATATTAATTAACTCTGTTCAGAAACAGGATAAGTTGGCTCGTCAGGAGTAAAATGCTAATGCAGTTGTACTGCTTCCAGGTCCCAAGTTAGCTTGCTCAGAGCTGCCTCTGCCTACTACTACATCATACCATGGAGACATACCCTACATCCTTTATTTCAACTGATTCATTTGAAATTGGCTTTTTCTGCATGACACTGCATTTTCAGTACAGGAAAATTGTAATGTTAGCTTGAGAAATAAACAAATCAAAAACAGCTTCCACCGTTCGCTCTAGGCACTATCATCATGACTGGACAGTACAGCACACACAATTCCCCCATCAGCAAGTTCCACAACTATAGTCTTACACTATAGCTTTGGAATTCCACACTTGTACTGATACTCTTTTCCTATCACTTAGCACTGCAAAGCATTACTTTCATGAGCTTGTAACAACATTTTCAAATATTAGTAATAATGACTAGATTAATTAAAGCGAATGATGAAATCATTCACTTTATCCCTTTAGAGTTTTCCAGATGATGCTTACATGACCCTCAGAGAGAAGTATAAAAAGTAGCCTAAATAAGTAAGGGACATGCAACAAAGCAGGTGCCACATGCAGCATATCCTAGGCCTTGTGCTGCCACGTGCCACACATGGATCAACACGTGACCCAGAGCCAGAACTGGAAGCCAGATGATGTGGCTCTGCAGGTTATCACCACTGCTTTAATCAGTGTAATTGTACAAAATCCCAAAGTATACTAGATGGAAAGATAAGAAGAACCTGAATAGCATGGAAAGCAAGGCCCTTGCTATATCTTCTTAATAAAAGTACTGGGAAGAAGACTATCAATTTGGAAATGGACTTAATGGATTGGTAGTAAAAGTATTTCCAGATTTTACAGTATTAAATAGGGGATCAACTACCTCTTCACAAGGAAAAATCCCTTATAATTTAATCTAAGCAAAGAACTCAAGCATGTACTTAAAGTACTAGGAATATAAAATTGAGGGCTGCCTTTGCTGAAACGGCATTTTATGTATCAGGGCATCAGCTCCTGCATCTTCAGATAAGGAGAGGGATCCACTTGTGGGAAAAGGAGGGTTGAGCTAAACTCAGCCAAGAGGCACAGACACATCTAACAATCTGACTACTGACAAAGAGCCTGGAATGTCCAACCACCAGCACCAATACCTCCTTCTTACAAACTTTAAACAAGCTACAACTCCTCTGCTGCAGTTTCCTCATCTGTAAAGTGGAAGTTATGTGCCACCAAGGTGGCTGCCAAGATCATCTAGTTAGTGCTTTTGAAATTTAAAAGCATACTAAAGCCAGGTCTAGACTGCAAACTCACCACCCCCGGCAGCAGCATACTCTAAACATACAACACCACACTATGCACATCCCCTGCTGCCCTACTCAGAAGCTCCAATTAGCTGGCCCTAATGCCACATGGGGCATGGACATGAATTCAATTCCAATTTCTGGGCAATTAGCAGCACTGAAAATCCTAGCAAGAGAGGGAACATACAGGCGTTCTAGCCTGAAGCTGCCTCCTCACTCCTGTGGGAAAACAGGCTGAGCTTTCAGCCCCAGCTGCTACCCTGGGTCTATGACAGCCATGGGGAAAGCCCCCTGAGCCTTCTGCAGACCGTGTGGAAGGCACTGGGACAGCAGTAGCCCAATCATCCCAGGACCAAGAGGAACCAAGCATCAGGGATATGTTCTCCACCCCCTCAACAGACCAAGGTCCCCTTGATCTGCAGAAGCGGTGGGAGAAACATACAGCTGTTTAAGCTGGCACAGGAGAAAAAGATCCCCCTGGTGGAAAGTGCTCTTGCGTTCTCATGGAAAAGTCATTTCTCTTCTGCAACAAACCCCTTGAATGGCTGCACACTCTTTTGTGCCAAGAGAATGGCTTTTCTCCCGGCACAAATATAACGCCTGCCCATAGCCTTATTAAATAGTTATACCACTTCCAGACCGGAGATAATTTGCAAGCATGGACCAGCATGCCACGTTAAAGGGCACCACTGTAAGCATGCAGTCGAGACATGGCCTAAGCCATTGTTACTATTATCACCAGTTTTAACTTCCCATTTAGAGAAATTAACACTCCTGCCAAAAGTTGTCTGTAAGCCAAACAACTTTAAAAAAGATCCGATTCAGTCATGGGAGCCAATGATTTATTTTACTTTTCCACAAACACTTAGAACCTTTTCAAAGTTATGAATATTTACAAGAGCATACAACAAAATGAGGTCATGTAAAATGAGCAAGATTTCAAAGGAACCAAAATTAGAGAAACCTAATTATAGTTATTTTTAACAGTCTCTTATAAACTTGAAAATGCATTCCTTAATTAGTTTTGTTTTCTACTTTGTCATTTTGCAAACATTGCCATGTATTTATGTGTACATTATAAATTAGTATTTATAACATACGTAGAACAACACAGCTAACAATTTTAAGGAATATTGCCTTGTACTTTAATTTACCTGACAGCATCCCCAGGTAGAACTGAGGGAGCAAAGAAAAACAAATCTACATTCTTTGAATCACTGCATTGTTTTGAAAGTTTATTTAATTATCAGTAATTAACAATAGCAAACATTCTAAGAGATGTAACTTGCTCAGCCATTCAAAGGCAAGCCAACTTATAGTTCTGCTATGCCTTTAGGAAAATTCTATTCAAAGAGATACTCTGACATGTCAGTGAAACGGCACAGGTGTGAATCAGGATACCACTTATCCCTGGGTTAAAACAGCATTTTAAGATATTTATTAGCATATTCCAAGTTTTACACAGAAAGCAGACAAAAATTTCATCTGAAAATCTGTTTCTCCTAGGCAGAAGGGGATATAGTTAGTTATAAGATAAAATGCTTGTGTTTGCAAAAAAAACGATCAGCTTTACAAACAACACAGTAACTAGAAGCCTTCTTTGAGAATCAGACCTTCTGATTCTTTGAGAATCAGACCTAACTTCTAAACAGACAGGAAAATGTAATCTTTTAACAGTAGGTGCAGAATTCATTGTAATAGCAAAAGATACTGTAATAATTACCACTTCAGCAGCTAATTAAAGACAGCTTGTCATAGCAATATGATTTTTTGCATTTCATCATGATGCTTATTTTGAAAAGATATTTTGTACACACACTTAGAGGTGCTAAACCAACTACTTGCTTCTGATATCTGTTTATTTCCCCATATACCAACTTTCCTGATGAATGCACATCTCCAGCTTTAGTTTGCTTCATTACTTATTATGAATATTACTAATTAAAACCAGATGAATGTTTTCAAGTTTCACTGACAGTTAAGAAGTAATTCTTCTAAATCACCATTTTCCCGTTATCAAAGGTCACTAGCATTTTGGAAAAAAAAGCTTAAGACTGTATACAAAAATACTTCTGTCTAGTACACCACGTATTTTTTTTTTTTTGCCAACTAAGGGTAAAATCCTGGTTATTAACATAGCCCTCCATGAATGCATGACAGTCTGAGAATGCCACAGAAATACTGCACAGGGAAGAATTGTAGCATGTTACTACAGGGTATTTAGGTAGCTCTTTTAAAGACATGAAAAAAGTCTTGCATTCAAAAGCTTGTCTAACTCTATCCCAATTATGCAGTTAGTTTAATAAAAGAAAACATCCAAAGAAACCTTGAAAACATCTTGTCACTCTAGGTCACTGCTTTGCTCCAGCTGCTCCAGTTTGATTCAGCTTTTCATTACTGACCTACCACCGGGCTTCAGGAGAGAGAAATGGGGTGAAGAGAAGCTGACAGCTTTCTCCAAATATGCACTCAGTGCCATTCTTCAGACCAGTCAACCCTTGGGTATTACAAGCATGACTCACAGCAAGCACAGATATCTCTGGTTCCAAAGACTCATGCAGGGGTTAGCAGCTGATATATGCACATATATCCACATTTTACTTCAGAAATTTCCACTTCAGAAAAGTCCTAGCTCCTGAGAGAAAACTGACTTTAAGGCATGGCTGAAAGAACTTACCAGACACCTGCTATTTAATGCTGAGACCATCAGAATTACACCAGCCTCTTTTCTGTCTGCCAGGAGGAGGAACAACAGATTTGCCACTTGTCTTCACTGAGGGTATGAACAGATACACCCTGGCAAACCTGATCTGATTAACTAGCAAATACAGACATCACTCAGGAACACTATCTTGCAGCATCAGGCCTCTGCCGCTCCTGGCCGCTTCAGCATCTTCACTTCCAAAAGTACCACTGGTTGCAAGAAACAGGAGTCTTGGGGTAGCTCTAGTTCAAGTAGATGAAAATACAAAGCACCTGTGGCCATGCCATCAAGCCAGGTGCTTGAGCTGTTTTTTCCAGCTTTAAAGTAATTCAACCAGCAAAGGAGTATCCAAGTTCTCACAGGGTTAAATAGGGTTGAACAAAGCTTCATCATCTTCATATTTCCAAAGAGGAGAAATAGTAAGTGGCTCACATTTTCTAACATCCCCATTTCTCCGTCAGAAAATGCAGAGAGATTTAACAGGCTTTATTGTAAACATTTATAGACTTATTTTTGACCCCGTCATCCTCATGAACAATATGTGTTACCATCAACCCTTTCCAAATGTGACAGTATATTTAAAATGGACTCTTGGAAAATTGATGAGCAACGTGCCAGATTTATTACTTGGCAAAAATTCTGAGGGGGGAAATGAGTATCTAAGCACACTGATGGAAGAGATGAGATGCAAAAAATAACCTGGCTCAAGGAAAATGCCTCATAAGCAAGATGGTAAGGAGGTAATCCCAACACGGATCAAAGGGAGCAGGAGGGCGCACAAGCCCCCATGGCTCACCAAAAGCATCCGGGAATGTCTCCTAGCTAAAAGGGAGGCGTACAC
>NW_017729024.1:104567621-104574942 GCF_001723915.1 Gavialis gangeticus
CCATCTTCCAAGAGAAGTGGTGCTGGCTCCTACCCTGGGGGTCTTTAAGAGGAGGCTAGATGTACACCTTGCTGGGGTCGTTTGACCCCAGTACTCTTTCCTGCCATGGCAGGGGGTCGGACTAGGTGATCTACTCAGGTCCCTTCCAACCCTAGAAACTATGAAACTATGGGAATGTCATATATGCAAGTCGAATTATAAAGAATAAAGACATACACAAAGGCAAGCTGCAAAACAACACACTGAAAAGTTAACAAGAAAATGTGGAAACATACAAGATATTCTTTCTTCCTACATACACCGATTTGTATATATTAATACAAGATTAAATGGATGCTTCCTAAAATAAAAAATGATATTGCCTAAATATTTGCAGTTGGCACAACTAATAATGGAACAAAACATTCCCTCAGTAATGGACGGACAATGGAGTTCTTCAAAGAAAAATTTTGGTGGGGCAGATATATCAATCAAAACCATCATTACATAATACGAAACTTGGGAACAGCAAGAGTCAGCTCTCTGATACCTTAACTATGCTGCTGAAATTCTGTGGCCTTCACTCACTTTAGAATGAATTAGAAATGGATTAGCAACCCGTATTTACAATGCTTTTCATTCTTTTGTTTTCCTTAACTACACTGCAATACAGTCTTGGACTTCCCCCAGACCTGGATTTTCAAGTCTTTGCTTAAACATGGTTCTTGGTATTTTTCCTTTAGGACTGAAGTTAATTAACATAAAGCAAACAGTCTTTTTGTTCCATAATTGTATAGCAAGAACATAATGGACTCCTTGTCCATGAATGGGGCACCTAGGTGTTACTGCTATATGAACAGGGGTAAGTTGTGCCTTTCTTTACATGACAAAAGAGATTTTTGTCTGCAGGGGGAATTCGTGTGGTTCCTTTATGCACAGAGTAAAGAATGGGTGATGTCTAAAATGCAGGAGATGCAGAATTTGGCTCCACATGCTTTCAGGTAGGAATTGTTTTGTAGCAAGATCATTAGTTACTGAGCAGAGCAAGGTTGCAAAAGCAGTGGTTACCGTGGCCACACAGTGGCTCTGGTTCCATTCTGCGCACCGAACAGAAAGATTACAACCATCACTACATAACATGGCTACAATGCAGAATGAGACCTAAAATAAGATGGAGAATGATGGTAGATGCCTTTCCTCAAGAAAGGATTCTGGGATGTGGATCTCAAGTGGATGGAGGTGCCCGTCTGTAACCCTGACTTTGGTGCTTAAGTTCCAGAGGAGAGGGATTTCAAACATACCCTTGTGCTTTCCTACTGAATAGCTCAGAGCATTACTTGTGAATCAAAGACATATCTTTGCTTTTTAACTCTTTTCAAAATCTAGGTAACTGAAACTTTACTATGTAGTAATATTCACTGAGGCAATTCTCCCTGTCTGCTAATGACCCTATTTTGATATTCATAACGAGGATTAAACAGAGTGCCCAAAACAAGTAGACTTCCAGCTTAGCTGCAGCCTGAGATCCCACAGTCACCACAGAAAATGCTACAAGGACACATTAAAGGCATACCTCAAGAAAATGGATGCCAACATCAAAAGCTAGGAGGAGCTGGTTGCCAACCCCAGTGGCACCACAACCTCAACCAAGCAGTAGACCCCTTTGAGGTAAAGCTTCCTGTTCTCAATGCCAAAGAGAGAAAGGAAGGAAAAGGAGCAAAACCCCAGCCTACAGCCTACTTCCACCTGAGAAAAGACTTGTGCATGGATCTGGGGCTCAAGGATTGGATTCTTAAGTCATCTCAGGACCTATCCATAAGCTGTGATAGAGATCATCCTTGAATGGAGGGACTGTCAATGACAAAACAGAGTCTAAATGTATTTCCTCCATCTCCATAATTGTATAGGGTATTTTATGCATTTTAAATGATAGATGCATTCCTAAGATTTTTCTGTCAACTTTAGTGCATGTTTTTACTGCTGAGTTCAAGGACTTCTAAGTTAAGCTTATGAGCACACGGAAGAAATAACAAGAGAAAACCACCTCAGAGTGTCTTTGCACAAGTTAGCTAGGAAGCCAAAGCTGGCTGCAATAAAATATTGAGCATGGGATTAACCCTGCTCTTGGTATAGCCATGAATCATAAGTCAGTAAAGCAATGTCACCTGCTGAGTGATGACTTAGAAATGGTATCTAAAGGTTTGGTTCTTGGGAATTGGCTTATAGGTATATGTATATGTATTAGAATGGTTTAGGATGGGCAGCAGGGGTTAACTGACTTCTAAAAAAGCCTGGGTCTTGCATACACAGTTGCGCACAGCCTTTGAGGCAAACAGACTAACACAACAAGGCCAACAGATCCATACGCAGCCTGGCAAAGTGGGGGCATGTACCACACTGTTCCATAACATGAGATGAGGTGGCACCAGTTTACGTGGCCAAAGAAGGGGGCTTAACCTTCCTGTTTTGGGAAGGGTATGCATGTGACAGCCTTGGAAAGTGTTGACGAAACAGGACATGCACAGTGTGACAAATACAGAGAGATACCAATCAGCAATAGCCACGGATGAAGAGTCATGAGGACTCATCAGGAGAGAAGAATACAAAAGCAGAGACTTGAGAGTAACAAAGGGTTCCTCCTCCCTGTCCTCCTCTTCCCTGAGAGGGGCTCCAAGAAGGGGCCTGGGTTCAAGATCCCTGAGAAGGGTCCCCATCCCTGAGAGGGGTACCAAAGGCCACCATGGACAGAGAGCACACCACCAGCCTGTCTCATTCACCCCACTGGAGTTGGGGGCAGGGGGTGCCTCAGCATTCCACCTCCAGGCTGCTGACATCTGACACCTAAGAGGGAGCCTTAGAGTGAAGCCTACATCCTGACCAGAGGGTTCTTCATTCTGATGAGAGCCCGAGAATTGGTAGGTATAGAATTGCTTTATTGTTTGTATTGTGTCTTTTCTGTTATAACCTGGTATCAATAAATTTGCCTATTATTGAATGGAAAAATCGTGGTCAGAGTGGGTGTCATGTCCCCCCGCCCCCACCCCCGGAACAAGGTATCTTGGTCCTAAATCCAAAGCAAACACTGGGGTGGCATTTTCTCAGTAACTTGATGGATTGCACAGCATGAAAACGTATGGTCAAAGTGAATTAAACAGCATATGTGATGCAACCTAAAAGCTTCTATTTTGTCATAATAGGATGTGTTGCCAGAGAACCTAGAACACACAGTATATATCATGCCACATATTTGACTACCCTGTGCCAGACAAATGTTCAAAATATTCCATAGGCAGATCCAGGATTTTGTAAAAGGTGGGTACAGAACCAGCAACTGGTGCTTCAGGGGTGGTGGCATCGTGACTCCCAGCAACTCCTTCCCTACTAGGATGAGCAGACCAAGTACAAGAAGCAGCAGCTGGGTATTGTTTCTTTTTTCTTTTAAGTCAGGTAAGAATCCTTCCCTCTCTATGCTCAGTGGCACATTGCCTCCCCTCCTGCTGCTGCCACTGACCCAGGGACAGGGGAACTCCAGAGTCTGTCCTTCCCTCTCCAGCTGGACTGCACAGGGAGCCAACCTAAGCCAGGCACAGTGGTGGTGGCAGATAGATTTCCCCTCAGTGAGCCTGCTCCTGGGCTGGCAGGGAACAGCTAAGGCAGAAGAAATGAGGCAGGGAGGAGAAACCCATCCACTGCAATTTTCCCTGGCATAACCCAGCTCCCCACACAGCCCAAATGGGGCAGGCCAAGGGCAGCTTTGGAGCTCCCCTCCCTGTGGGTCAGCTGGGAGCAGCAGCAGTGGTGGGTAGGAGAGGGGGAGGAATGGGAGGGAAGAAGACATGCCACTGGCACTGACCATGGACACAAAGGGCAGGAGAAGTGTGTGTGGGGGGGGAATCTTACCTACTTTGGGAACTTAATGTCCTCAGTTGCTGCTCCTATGGCATGGTCCAAAAGGTGTGTGTGTGTGGGAGGCGGGAACCACACTACTGCACTCTAGTTGGATCCACCTCTGGGATGTTTCATTTTACTTTGCGTGAAGGCAATAAGATAAAAAGTAAACAGAGACATACCATGTGGTCAGATAAGTTTCTGTGTTGCGCCTAACCTTAAACAGTAGCTGTTTGCTATTACCCTGGGCCAGTATGCTTCACTTTTCATTTTTCAGGCATTCATGTGTCTTTTACCTGGGGACAATCATAAAACATGACGAGCATTTATATCACCTACTGCTGTCAAAAAGGACTTGCAGGTGCTCAACAGCTCTCAAACTTGATCCTTCATTATCTTCCCATAACTGAAATTTGAAGCTATAGCTTGTTATGCAAACTGGGAAGTAGAATTTGCCAGCCTATTAAGTGTGACAAAGGCTGTACTCCTGACTCATCCTGCCCATGAAGCCTGTGCCATATTAATAAGTTTCATGAAATGTTTTCCTCCTCAGTGTCCTGCATTAAATTGAATCCAAAGGCAAGCATGGAATCAAGGTCATAGAGCAAAGCAGGAGCTTGCTCACCTCATTTTGAGCAGGTAGCAAAACTTTGGTAGTTAAGGAAAAGAAGGAATGAAGTGCAAACTTTGCATCCATTCTGCCCTATAAAACCCATGTTTGTGATTTTGCCACATGAACATAACCCAAACGGATGACGACAAATTCAGAAATTACAAAAAATGTATGTGTGTCTTGGTGTTACTAGGTGGCTATACACATACTCTGGGGTGGAGGGGGATAGCATGTGTCGGGGCAGAGGTCAGTCACATGTATAGGTGCCCACTGACACTACCTCCATTTTGCATGCATATACTACATATTTTTCATCCAAAAAAAAAAAAAAAAATCTCTACCCACATTAAAGAAAAGATCCTTGCCATCCATTGGAGGGTGGCACATGTTTCAAGGAGCACTTTAAAAATGATTTTCTTTTTCATAGGTCATTTGTGAAGCATTTCAGCCATTCCTGAAGTGCTTGTTCAGGGGTAAACATCTGCACCCCCCTTTGTCTGTTGCATTTTAAAGACACATGGAGTACTTCAAACAACATGTCTGTCCATACCTATTGTCTCCCAACCCTCAGTTCTCCTGGTTTTTCTGGTTTCAGCTGTAATAGTCATTAAACGGCCTGCAAAACAACAACTAGGACACCATTCACGTGCAGAGCTTGAAGAGATCCCTCTGCTATACAGGCTTCACCCTGACAGTCATTAAATTCCCCTTTTCAGTACTCCTTATGTTATTAGTAATAATTTAAAAACTGAACAATCATAAATATCTGATTTCTTTCCACTACTTATGTTATTTATTTTTCAATTTTACTACATAAAACTATCAACCCTTCCCTTCAGTTTAAGATTTCTTCCAGTTTCCTTTGTTTCAAATTCATTTGAACAAGCTATACATTTTGGGATGCAAGCACTGCAGAATAAGTGGTTATATCCACAGAAAAAGGCTATGCTCATTAATTTTTTTAAAACAAAAGTGAAAAGCTTGCCTCATATTTATTAAAATTTAAATTTAACTTCTGAAAACATTCATTATGTTTTCAAATTATCCAGGTCCCTTTAAAATCAAAATTGGATGGAAGCTAATAATGAACTCTTTCAGTGGAAAAGAAATATCCTGCTAGTGAACATCTACAATATTAACAAAACAATTATGTCTCGTATTGTACCCTTAAATTGTGATGTAAGATTAACCCTGATGCTGGAATGGCTATTTGATGTTTCTGTCATTAAACCAAGAGTCCTAAGATGCATTCCTTTTATTACAATGATTGTGTGTGCACTATCTTTTGTTCCTTAAAACCCAAGAAAATATCCCAGTGCATCTTCCATTTTTAACTCCATCTTTGAGCTACACTCCCTTGAAATCACAGAAGAAAACAGTATTTATTTCTATTGTTTACTGTTTAAAGATCTGAAAGTTAGGGTTGGCAAGCCAGTCAATTGGCAAGTCAAATATTGTCAACTGACCAGTCAATTGACTGCATAATTTTTGACCAGTTAATTATAGCAATTTTACAAAAAAAATACATTTTTTGTAGTGTTCTGATAGAAATAAGATTTCTTTAAATTGTTTTCTGACACATTTAATGGAAAGTTTGTGCTTTTTCTGTGTATTAGTTGGACCCATTGGCAATTTTTTGCAATTTTTGACTCAGACTTGACCAGTCAATTGATCAAACTTTATTTGACCTCTCAAATACCCAACCCTCCTGGAAGTTACCCTACTCTAAAAGAACGGTTTGCTTTATAAAAGGCCTTTAGCTACAGTCCTTTTACATGTTTATCTTCCAGTAAAGCCAATAGAAGTTGTGAGACCAGTGCTGGGAGGTTAAAATGCTAGTCGCTTCAATAATCATTAAGGAGAGGTGCTGACCTGGTAAGAGTAGTGCTGGAACAGTGAAAAAATATCTAGTGCAAACACAGCCAGAAATTTCAGATTGTTTGTAGCAGGAAACTACTGTGTAAGATTTTAATTACAGAAGTTATCCATGGATATTGCGAAAAAACCTAGTGATAATAATGGATTCTCACACCAAGCCTACACCTGAAAAACCCAAACTTCTGATCATTCAAGTTCTTCACTTTGGCACAGGTCCATAAGATTCACAGATATACTTTGAATAGCGTGACCGACTTCCAGAGTGTAGCTCAGTGGCAAAATTGCTTGGCCCAACTCAATCTTAATAGAGAATTTGGACAACATGTAAACATACAGATTAAACACATGTATGATAGAAGTCCCAAGTTGTTACTCCCCTAAAACAAATAAATAAAAGTCTAAGTAATGGTTGCAGGATCTGGTATCACGAGAGATTTCAGAAATTTTAGGATTTATCATAACTGCTAGGGCTGTGCGAAGCTTCAATTGCTGATTCGATTTGGTCCGATTTGGTGGTCGAATCTCTGAATCCAAATCAAATCAAGAGCCCCTTTAATCTCTCTGAATCGATTTGGAGGGTTCCGATTCAATTTGGAGAGATTTGGATGTAGACACAATTTTAAATGTTTTTTCTCCATACCTTAAGGTACCAGGTGGCTCATGAATGCTGTGATGCTGGGGCAGATGGAGCATCCCATGGGAGTGCGGGGGGATCCCCAGCGTGCTCAGCAGCAGACCTGGAAGTGGACCAAAAGTACTTCCGGTCCACTTTTGGGTGCACCGGGGGGCCCCCCTGCACCCTCCCAGCTCAGCGATGGGTGCCTCCTGGGTCTGGGGGTGGGGCACCTGGGGTCCAACCACGGCTGATCACCAAGCCGGGGGCGCAGAAGGCCCCCAGGCGTGCTTGGTGGCAGACCCAGAAGTACTTCCAGGTTTACTGCCAAGCATGTGCCCCCCCCCCCC
>NW_017729024.1:104575223-104598089 GCF_001723915.1 Gavialis gangeticus
CCCCACCATTGCAGCGTTCACAAGCTGCGTCTGGTACCTCACAGTAGATAGACAAAACATGTAAAGCTGTATCTGTGGCCAAATTGCTGCTTCTTCAAATCATCACTCAATCTTTAGATTCAGATTCAGCTGAATTGAATCAGGATAGTGATGCAAATCAACAAATTGAATCACCGTCCCCGATCTGGGCCAAATCCAAATTGAACACGGCCCATTTCACACACCCCTAATAACTGCTTCTATGTCTGCTATAAGAACGAACTACATAAATTTTCTAGCAGTTAGTCTGGAAAACACTTGCAGCAGTACACCTCTCTTTCAAAAACAAGAAAAAAAATGCAAGGAACTGGAAAAATATTTTATAAATTCAAATAGTTAAAATAAACGGTACTTAAATTTATGTAAACAATAATGTGGAAACCTAACTTTAATCTCTCTAAATTCCTTTAAAACAAATAAAACTTTATGTCAATGCTTGTAACTGTTTCAAACTTAAAGTGCCTTGAATTAAGTAAACAAGCATGAAACGCATGGAAAAAGAATCAGTCCTCCAGAGCTGTATGTACGGCAAATTTCACCATATCAAATTGTATTCTTCCAATAGAAAACATCTGGATTTGAACAGCAGCATTTAATATAAAACCTATGCACACCTAACATGACATCAGGCTTCTTTGTTAAATACAAGCATCCCACCAAATTTTACAGAACTGACATAAAAGTATCTTCATTGTTTAAAACAAAAGCAAACAGTCTAACAGTAAAAAGTTTGACCTCACTGCCACTTACTTCAGTGGTACAGGATGAAGCAGGATCAGAAATTGGTACAAGATGAAACAGAATCAGAAACATTAAAAGAAAGAAGAAAAGAGGCGGGGAAAGGAATTCTGCCTCTCCTGCTGAGTCCCTATCCTTTCTCCTTTAGCACACTGTCTTTATCTTTCCCTCCATTCCATTACCAGTGGTCCAGGTCCACTAATGATAGCAACACAGCCCCAAAACATACAAAGTGTTATCATCCGCGAGCATTTTAACCACTCTTCTGAGCAGAGTTAGATGCCCTACTAGCTAGAATTGCAGCAGTAGGTCTCCTCTTGAGTTCCTATCATCACTTCCAGTGATGGAGCTGCACTGTCATGTGGCTAACCAGTTTTGGGGTCAGTGCAGACTATAGCAGATTTCACCTTCACAGAGAAATGGGACTTGAATATACAGACAATTTCCACACTTCAATTAAACGGACATTTCTTATAGTTAAAAACCAGTGCCCTTTTGTCTACAGACAACTGGTAGGGGAAGCACAGTGTCATACGCACACCGTAATGGTGGCATCAATGCACGAGGCACCAAGATGGCGAGCCCTGCCCTCCTTCCCGCAACCATCACAAAGGAGTGAAACAAATGCTGCCATACCACTACTTTCGTTATCAGAGTGTCACCAACACAGGCGAGGTCCACCAGTCTGCAACGCCAAATAAGGCCCGAACACAGAACCCTGAAAGGTGACAGGTGAAAACAGCCAGCTCACCGTTGAACGCGTCACCCGAGTGATATAAGGGAGCGCGCAGCCGCACCCAAGCAAGGTTGTTCATCACCCGCTTCGATTATCACAAGGGACGCTAGCCTGATCACCTAGCTTCCACCTCCCGTTCACAATTAGCAACCGCTGAATGCCACTTCACTGCCAGCCCCGAAATGATTAGCAGTCTGCTTCTTTGCATCTCGTTTCTCTCCTCAACGCTCACTGTGAGTAAATAAATCTCTACCTTCAACTACTCTCCGCCTCTGTGACTACCACCTCACCACCTCCTATCGGGCGACATGAGCTAGACTCATGTTAACCGTCCCATAGACAGCTAAACGACCCTTCTAACCCCGTCGTTCTGGTCCCTTGCGCTGCGGACAGCAGCGTGACACACAGGTGGGGGGGGGAAGGCACATGCCCCCCTTGAGATTGGCCCCTGACTCAGCACTGCTCAGGACAGCAGTTTTTTGCTGTGTGGGCCAGTGGTGTGTTGTGGGGGGATTATGCCATGACACAGAAGTATAGGAGTGGGAGTAGATATGGGGATTTTGGCCCACCCCCAGGCCCACCCACAAACTGCCGCCACCAGACTCAGAAGGCCCCAGTCACCCCTGCCTTTGTCCTATGTAACTGGGAGGCTACTGTTGCAGCATATTGGCTGGGTAATTTGTCACAGAGCCTCTGGACCCATGACTTGGGGGGTGGGGGGCGTTGAGCCACTATCTACATGGGCCATGTAACCCCATCTTTGGCTGGCCATTTTGAAACAGCCACAGCTTATATGCAACACACAGGCTTCTCACCATCAGACATTTACCTAGCAGGAATCTGATAAGTGAACATAGCCCCCAACCTTCTTTCTCCCTTAGTTCCTGCACAGAGCTCAGTTACTCCAAGCAACTACAGAACCTGACTGACACTTACTTGGAAAGAGCCTCTCATCTTGCTGCTACCAACAAAGGGACTGACTGACCTCATCTTCTTCCCACAATTTGAATAAGCAATTGAGAAAGAAATTTCTCCGTACAAAAAGAACTGAAAAGCAACCTAGGAAAACCTCACCACTGATCGGTATGGGGAAAATTCTCACTTAGATGTCACTGTTCCAGGGTTGTGAGTTACTTTTTGTAACTGCTTTATAAAACCAGAACTGAATTGATGCAGGGTGTCAAAAGTGAATACCGAGTGATATGAGACCTTTGCAACTAATATACCCAACCTGGGAAAAGCTAGTTCGGATTGTGCAGGTTTGTGCTAAAAGGCGACTGTAGTTAACAATTATTAAGATGTCCATGCATGCTTTCTAGTTAAAGACTAAGGTTAAGCAAAGTTGAGAAGCTCTTAAGAACTCTCATTTTTAAATCACCAAAACAGAAGAGATTTTAACACAGATAAAGGGTTAGATTCTATGGTAAAACAGCACTGCCTTGTGATGAAATGCAACCATAATCTATTCCTTGAATCAGTTTAACCTGGTGAACAAAGATCACCATAATATAACAGTGACTCATGTGGCCTAGAGCTAACATAGAGTCTATTACATCAGAAATGGGTAGAGTCACCATGTAATAGTGGTCAGTAGGGCTGTGCGAAGCTTCGGTCTCCAATTCGATTCAGCAGATTCGGCCCAATTCAGTGGCCAAATCTCCCAATCCGAATTGAATCAGAGGACCCTTTAATCTCTCCAAACTGAATCGGAACCCTCCGAATTAATTTGGAAAGATTCGGCGATTCGTTCATAGACGCAGCTTTAAATGTTTTTTCTACGTGCCTTTACGTAGCAGGAGGCTTATCAATGCTGCAATTCTGGGGCACAGAGTGTCCCACAGGAGCACGGGGGGCTTCCCAGCTTCTGGTCCATTTCCAGGTTCACTGCCAAGCACATGGAAGGCCCCCCTGCACTCCTGTGGGACGCTTTATCCACCCCAGTATCGCACTGTTCACAAGCCGTGCTGGTACTTCAAGGTATGTAGAAAAACCTTTCAAAGCTGTGTCTATATCCGAATCACTGATTCTCTGAATCAGCATCAAATCTTCAGATTCGGCTGAATCGAATCAGGGACAGTGATCTGAATCAACAAATCAAATCACTGTCCCTGGTTTGGGCCGAATCCAAATCGAATAGGACTCACTTTGCACACCCCCTATGGTCAGTAGTAGCATTCTTTTATTGGGAAAAAGGCATAACTCTTTCATGTTCATCTTCGGATGCATTTTCAGCCTTGTAGAGCTGTTGTGAGCTGGTAAAAGATAAATCAGATAGAGCAGAAGAAAGTTTGGCATGTTTAAATGTTAAATAGACTTTTCAAAATGAACTAAAAGCCTCAGGGAACTTGCAAGATATGCTCAGTTTCAACCTTAGTTTGAGATCTGAACTGTGTTATAAGATACCCAACATAGCCTACTACCCAAAAAACCTGAGCTCAGGAGAGGTCCAAAGCTCAGCAGGAGGCTAGGAATCATTTCATTTTCTAGACATGTCATTTCCTTATCACTTTTTAGATGACTGCTGCAGTTAACAATGTCCCACTAATAGTCAAAATAGGAACTTCCTTTCTTAGACCTACCAGGTAAATTATTTATTCCCATATTACATATACCTTTTTTGCTGAAAATAAAGGATTAAAGATTAGAGTCTCTCTCTTAAATGAGGGAACTAATTCTATACGGCTTAGTTAAAAGGAAAATTGTTTTTCTTCTTCATTCTGCTTTCCCCATACAAGGTGAACGTCTTATTTGGTGGCATGTAGTACATGAATAAATATGTTACTATTCATCCCACTCAAAAGTAATGTACTAAGCAACCTAGTGTGCAAATATAACATCCTGTAGAATTAGAGCTGCCAAACCACATCTTCTACAGAGGCATAAAACAGGGCAGTGGTGGCACACAGACTGACAGTGCCACCAACTATTTTTACACCCCTGACTCCCAAGGGCAGCATCCATGGTTGCTACCCCAGCTGCCTCCCTTACATCTCTTGGACTATGGCCATCTAACTGACGGCCTGCGAGCCACATATAGCCCATGAGGGGTTAACATGCACCCCTAGCTGCCATTTCGCTCACAGCTTTTGTGGCCACAGCAGCAGGGGTCCCCAGGCTCCCCCTCTGTCCCTCCAGCTTTGATTCCTGTCCTTGCTCCTGTGGATTGGGCAGTGAGAAAGGTCCAGGCTATGGGTACTTCATGCTCAGCAAGGAAGGGAGCAAGGCTGCCCATGCTGCATGCTGCAGGATGGCTGCCTGTGTGACACATGTAGCACCCCCACGCCCCTCCAGGTCGCACATGTGGCAGTAAAAAGTTGGGTTGCCCACGCAAAGCACGCAGCTGGGAAAGGATGACTGCGTGCACTGCAGGGGTGGGATGGGGTGGGGAGTAATTTGGCTGTGTGCACGTGGCAGAGGGAAATGACTTGGGGAGGGGCAAACCCTGCAACATACAGCCCCTGGGTCTGTGGCCCGTGTAGCATGCAGCACCCAAGTATCCAGAATTTGGAAAGCCATGTCTTAAACCACATAAACTGCTAGCTAGAGCTGAGAATGAGTGTGCTTTATTTGAAATATATTAAGTCAGTCATCAAATCAATTATTCCATAAATAGTTGTTGGACTGCTATTGAAAATAGATTGTTATGGATGGTCTTAAATGCAATCTGAAGTCTTGACTACAGAACGTGTAGGCAGAGTTGAGCTAGCTTGTGTGAAACCATCACGCACTCCAGAAGTCTACCAGTGCCTTGGGTCCCTGATTTAACAGCTGAAGGATGGTCAGCTGTAGCTTTACTGCCATCAGTAATAGAGTTAAATTAACTGAGTTAGCTAAATTAAAACTAGCTCAGTATGTGCTGCAATCACACAGAACTGCAATGTAAAGGCCTATCTAGAATACAAACCAAAATAAAAGTATGACACAGCCAAGCATCATGAAACTCTAAGTGGGCATGGATCTTTATGGTATGTTAAAACATACTGTATTTCCTTGTATGTCATTGACTAAGGCTGCAAACAGGCATCACCTTTGTGCCACCATAAAAAATGTTTTATAGCAGCACAAAAAGGGAAAGTCAGATGACATCCATGTCCTTTATTGTACCATAAATGACAAAATTTGTGGCTGTGATGAAAGATAGCATCAATTTGTGCTGCTGTTTTGTGGCAGATACCTGTTTGCTTTATGGTGGGAAAGGCCCAGAGCTGCCCAGCCACCTGCAAAGGTACTTCCAGGGCTTCAGGAACCTGATCCTGCAGACCCCAGGAATTCAGAAGTGCCTGTCTGGATTTCCCTGTTTGCAGAGGCATGCTGCACTCCCAGTCAGAATCCCAGGCCACACTTCTGCAAGTGGAAAATCCTGGGTTTTCCCACTTGCAGAGGCATGCTTGGGGATTACGACTCATGGCACACCTCTGCAAATGGGAAAACGCCAGGGTTCCCCACTTGCACAGGTGCACCCCAACTCTCATCCCACAGCAGGGGCCCAGCTCTGGGGGACAATAAGCAATTTCTGTTTTGCTCAATGAAGCAGATAAATTAATGCGTCCTGGCATAGTTGATCCACTTCACTTGGCAATGTCTGTTTATAGCCTAAAGGAAAAAACTAGGACTTATACCAATGACTGGGCAAGCACTTACCATTTGGTAAGATTGGTAACTAGGTACTTATATATTCCTATCCTCGGAGTCTGCAAATACCCTGAAGCACATCAGACACAGAACAGAATCTGGAGCTTAATATACACAGACAAGGAAAGTGTTCTTCTGTGGACAAGTCAAAACAATTATTATTTGTCAGTGTTCCCCTTCATAATTCATTCATAGAATATTGGGAACAAGGAAAGAAGAGTACATACAATATATTGAGGACACATGAAGACTGGCTTGGCTAACAAATGATAAGCTCCTCACATTGTTCTTTCTTGTAACACTCTGAATCATGCAAATTCTGAACATGAAGGTATTTCAAGAATCAGGAAAAGTTGCATGAGTTCTCTTAACCTACATTTCTATAACTCTCCGCTACCCAGTCTTTTAATTTGAGACTAACAAAAGCCAACTGTTCAACAAATAGAAAAGGAAGATAAATTTAAACCATTTTTTTCAGGGTACACCTACATGAAATGCATGATCAAAACTAATGCTTGAATATCTGTTGAAAAGGTCCCTCAGAAATGTGTAGAACTAAATTCACGTTAGTTAATGCCCCTAACAAATCAGCATGTCACTGCCTTTTTCCTGAGTTCATAAGGGTGAATTTCTGCTAACCATCTAAAACTAATTATAGCATCTTTTTTAAATATACATTTTCTTTGTTTGCTTGAAAATATACAAACATTTAGCTGGTTGTTTTAAATGTTAACTTTTATAGCATTATTTCCCCTCTTTACACTCATTTTGAACAATGAAATAATATATTTTTAGTCTGTAACCTAGAAGTAACGTGTCAAGGTACCTGCTCAACATAGTGAGCTCTCCCTAGCTAAAGAAATTTACAAGAAAAGGTAAAAACTGCCATACAGGATTAGACCTGAGCTCAGTTCAGTCCACCACACTGTCTCTAACAATGCCCAGCCCCAAATTCTTCAGTGGAAGGTGTCAGAATACATTGTAAGCAGATGTCCCTGTCCCCACCCTCCTCACTTAGATCCCATCCTAATCTGTTAGAGAGAAATTGGCTGAGACCTGAACATTAAGACAAAGTCCAAATCTGGTTTCCCATTAATAATAACACCTATGTTGATGGTAAAGAAAAATAAATTGTATCCCAATGCAGTGAAGCAATAAAGTCAACAAAACCTGGCAGCATAATCTAGTATCATAATCAGATTAAAACATGCATATTTGTTATATCATCATGTTTTTAGTGAAACAATAAAAAAAACAGAAGTTGAGGTCTTAGATGAAACGGTTTCCTCTTTCACAGCCAAAATATCTTTAATAGTTCTAGTTTACGTAAACTGGAAACAAAGAACTAGAACTTTTGTCAGGAAACCACGTGATGACCACCATTCTCAGGATTTCTTTTTGTTTAATTTCTCGGGATTTCTCTTTGTTTAGTTTCTGGGCATGAGAAAAGGAAGCTGTGAATTATCATGTGCTTAATAAAAAACAAATTAATAAGGCCCCAATCCTACAAGGGCTTGCGCACACACATTGTGAGTAGCCCCATTGAAATCTAGTCTCCTAACTGGGGAAACTGGGAGTACATCCAGGAATCATGACGATTTTTATACATAAGTTTGACTTAAAACAGGCCTGCTCATATGTGTAAAACTGATCATATGTGAGAGATTTTGGAAGATCAGGGCATAAATAAACTGCTTAAGTGCCAGTTTACTTGGGGTGGAATGTGTCCATCCACAGAGTGGAAAAAAAACCCAAAAAAAACCCTCCAAGCCATAAGAGCCCACCGCAGTGCATTGGAATACAGGCTAAGCAGCTACTTACCTTTTCTGCAAGTCACATAGCAAACCGTACCTGGCCCCTGAATTGGATGGCATAGAAGGGATTTGGCCCGGGGGGGACAAAGCAGGGATCCTAATAAGCATACACTGAGGCACCCACAAGCACAGTACAGCTGGGGGAGATGCAGGCTGGGGGCTGTCATCCAGGTGGAGGGCCCATGACTCACATTAGTGTGCCCCTGCCACAAGTGTAGACTCCACGTTGCATGTGGCCTCTGGCCACTTATAAGTTGGAAAGCCCTGCTTTAAATCAAATCAGAGACTGTTATTGCTGAAGTAACATTAAATACTTTTCAAAAACTAAATCAATCATCACTATGGAAATACAATCAAGTAACTTATGTCCATTTAAGATGGCTTTGATGGTCTTTCAGTTCTATTGCTATTAAACCATCTGTTTACATACCATACCACTACTGTTTTTATGCTAAACCCGTGACAAACATTATGCTACAGAGTATGTACATAATCTTCCATAGGAAAAAGCAACCAAAGTGCTAGCATGTTTTATTCCATATTAGTTTATACAATATCAAAACTATTTTCCCCTAAATTATGCCTGGACATGACAAATACTGGTTTGATCTTATTATATAAGAAAGACAAAGCTTTAATCAGTTAAATAAGTTGAAACTGAAATGCTCGACTAAGCTTGAATAATTTAAGATAATATCTGTAGTAACTTCCAAAGAAATATTTATCTTATGAAAGACACAATCTAAAGCACACTGAAATTAATGGGAAGACTTCCATTAACCCCAACAGATTTTGGATTAGGCCTCAGAGAACAATATATAAAATTCCAAATTTCACATTTAACCTCCCTGTCCCGTTAACTAGGGAGGCTGTTGTGCTCTGGAAATTGCCAGATTCCCCACAAAAGTTTTTTCTATGAAAACTAGTCAAACTCTCTAAGAAACATGATTTTTAAAAATTATCCCAGTTAAAATGTTGACCGCCCAGTGCATTTTTGGGCCCATAAATCTTAAAGATAAAACACATTACTACCCTTTAAAATGTTCTAAATGGGGACAGAAGGAAATGAGGTGAGTTTTAGACAAGTGTTAGTCCTGCAGAGAAGGAAGGGAACATGTGGTGGACCAGGTCTTTTAAAAATGAACATGGGGCTCTCATTGCAAGCAGAGAGCTTGAAGGGTCCTTTGGTAGTTACTAAATAGTAGCATTTCCTCCAGCTGAAGAGATAAAGCCCTGTATCTCTGAAGTTAACAGGTTCTAGTCATGATTTCTGGGTACATGTGGTTTCTCAGTACAGTGTTCACACTATGTAGAGCTGTGGCAGCACGCCCTCAGGGGTGCCGTGACCTCCCCTAGCGCCCTTGCCTACCGTGCCAAGTCTGGGTCCTGAACGCACCCTCTGTCTTGCCCGCCACGTCTTTGATCTTTTATTATCAATGGGAGGCTGCCTTCCTGCCCTCCTTGGCACGGCGCCGGTCTTACTATACCAGGAGTCTGCTCTACCCCCTGTGCTGGCCTTCTCCCGGGCCTACTTGATATGCACCCTCTCCTGGGGCCTCTCCCCACACTCTCGCCCCCGCCAGGGCCTGTGCCTCGTGCTCTTCACGCTCTCCGCCTGCACTTGCTCACTCTAGGGCCTTCTATGCCCGCGCTCCCGTGCTTGCACACACTGGGGCCTTCTATGCTTGCGCTTCCCACGCTTACTGTTACGAACCGGAGGACCGGGCAAAGCTGTAGGGGTGGAGGAGGCCTGAATGGGAGCCCCCCAGTAAGGTGGGGGTGCTCCAAGCGCCAGGGAGGGTGCTGTAGTGGGCATGAGAAGCGCGAGTCGGAGCCTGGTGCGGGCTATGCGGGCACGGGGAAGGGACTCCGGCGCAGGCTACGCGAGCACAGGCAAGGGGCCCCGTGGGCGAGGGCGTGAGAAGCGCAAGCCCAGTTAGAGGCCCCAGTGTGGGCAAGCGCGGGAAGCACGAGCATAGAAGGCCCCGGTGTGGGCAAGCGCGGGCGGAGAGCGCGAGGAGCGCAAGGCACAGGCCCTGGCGGGGGCGAGAGCACAGGGAGAAGCCCCAGGAGAAGGTGCATATCAAGTAGGCCCGGGAGAAGGCCAGCACAGGGGGTAGAGCAGACTCCTGGTATAGTAAGACCGGCGCCGTGCCAAGGAGGGCAGGAAGGCAGCCTCCCATTGATAATAAAAGATCAAAGATGTGGCGGGCGAGACAGAGGGTGCGTTCAGGACCCAGACTTGGCACAGTAGGCAAGAGCAGTAGGGGAGGTCACGGCACCCCTGAGGGCGCACTGCCACAAGAGCCTTAAATTATTCTGTACGCACAATGGGCTAGGAAGAAAGTTTGTGTTGTGAGCTGAATTGAATTCCAGAGCACCCCTGGCTCATTTGCTGCATTAGATGCTTGATGTGTGGCACATCAAGTTCTCTGCTAAGAGAGGATAACAATCCTTTCTGTTAAGACACTGGGCTGTGACCCAGGAGATACGAGTTGTATTCCAGTTTGACAGAGACTTCTAGTTTGAATTGGGGAAAACTGTATGCATGTTTCTGTATCCACATCCATGTCCCAAATCTCTATAATGGGAATATTTCTCAACCTCACAGGTTATGCTTTAAGAATATATTAATGAATCTCTGTATGCTAATTCAATGCCGGATGTAGATGGCACACAGCAAGCAAGACATGGGTGTAAACTGTCAGAGCAAGACGAAAAGTTTCCCCTCTCAGAAGGATCTTATGATCAAAAGAAGGTGGCATCCTGAAGAATATAACAGAATATATTCCATCAAAATACATGTGCACAAGAGCCAAGGTTGTGCAGATATTTTCTTTTTTCATTTGGCATTTCTTAACTTTTGAGCACTTAATTTTCCAGACTTTATGTTCCTATCATGGAGGATTTTGTTCTTCATTTGTTTGTGCGGGGAGGAAGGTTATATGTAAAAGCATTAACCCTGAAGGATGGAAAGTAAATAATGAAGGACAAAGGAATATTCACATCTGCAACTCTATGCTGTTTTAAGCATCATTGACTGAGAATGAAAGCATTATATGCATAAAATATGCAACCTGCTCTCTGATGTTCTTGATATAAACTAACACAAGAAGCATGATTTGAGAAAGAAGTCTGTAACATATACACATAAAATCATAGAAGAGCAGGACCAGAAGGGCTCTCAAGAGGTCATTTAGTCCAGCCCCCAATTCAAAACAAGGTCATCCCTGTTTAAACCATCACCACCAAGTGTTCATTTACCTTGCTCTTAAAAACTTCCAAGGATGAATATTCTACAGCCTAAGCAATTCATAAAACAGACTAGGAAATGGAGGGCAAGTGGTCTGCTACAGGTTGGCAGGGTTCTTGAGCTCTCACTAGGAGGATAAACAGGGAAACTAGAACAGGATTTTCAGTTCAGAAAAGATTAGATGAGATAGGCCAAGCTTCAGACAACTAGGGAATGGGACGATACTACCTTTCCAAGCTATACAATATGTGGAGAATATAATGTAGGAAGCTGGAATGAATTATATCTCCAGCCTGTAAATAGAACAAATGGTAAGAATCAAGAAATGAAATATCCATGGCCTATAATGAACAGGTATGGGGGAACACGGCCTCTGACTCGGTGATTCTCAACCAGGGAGCCACAAAACCCTGGGTTGCCTTGAGGTCCTTTCAAGGGTGCCATGGAAGGTGATACAACATTGGTATTGTTGCAACCATTGCAATCATTGTTGCAACCATTGCAATCATTGCAAACATGATTCACAAGATAAACCCAGAGATTTCAAATAGGAATTCACAGTGTTAACCAAATTCTGACCTGCCGTGGTCCTTCTGAGGTCTTTGCAACAGAAGAATGGCTCTCTTATTTTTCTGTAGTGAAAAACAAGTGCAAACTAAAAACTGACATTTTCCAAGGATACCCTAAGTCTAGCCAGGAGTGCTTCAAGTCTAAAAAATGTTGACAACCATCACTCCAACTGAATCTATAGGCCACACCTAGCAGGTAAGAGGTGGTTTGGAAGGGTACAAAGTCCTTATTTAACATAATATTGAGTAGGTAGGCAGGTAAATAAGACTGTTTACAGGGTAACACTGGCAGACTGACAGACAAAGCGAAGGCTAGTTTTGGAACATGCAGCAAAATATTTCTCATCTGCTGATTTAAGTAACTGTATGAACTTGGGTATATGAAAGTGTTTACTACTTATAATTATTTCCTCATTTATATACTGCTAAATGCTTTTTTAACTGACCTTTAGCTTTTTGGGTCCAAGTAAGTTTCAACTTTAGTTACTGGTAGGCACCATAATTATCTTAGACTGATTTTCACATTTTATACTTCTTCTATCTTAAAGCACTTTACAAAGTAACAAGTTACTGTAGTGACTGCAGCATACAAATAAAAGAGTTATTTACTGCTCTCAGTAACAACTAACACAACATCCAGTCCTAAGCACTTTCTGAAAGGTGTGGCATATTTCTGTCTCCCATAAAAAAACAGAAGGAAGCTAATGAAGCCCAACTACTCAAAGAAGCTGATCAACCTTTCAAAGGAGCATTACACCAGGTTTCTCTGCAAATTCTTTGAAAACTGCCAAAAGACTCAACATCTATTGCTCGTAGATCCCATGAAAAAGGCAAAATAGTGAACCTATATGAGGAATAAAATATTCATACTACGTAAATCAGACTCTAAGAAAACCACAAAGATCATTCTAAAACTTCTGGCTGATTCTGCTGGTATAAAGATCTCACGCTCTGGTTAATTATTTAGCTATGGGATACAAGAAAGTAGCAGAACAATTCATATTTCTAGGCATACTTCTTAAAACATAAGTCCTGTTTCTGCAAAGCACGTAAGTACAATTTAGCTATTTTACTATTTAAGTCAGAAACCGCATCCTGCACTAGATAAAACTAGTTGTAGAAGTCCCACTTTTTTCAAAAGACTTTGGATCAACTTAAACATTGAACACTGACTTTTCACTGCACCTTGTGCCTACCTAGTGGAAGAAGGGGAAACAAAGCAAAAGGGGCATCAAAGTTAGAGAAAAAGAAAAATATTCCCAAATGCATACGTTTAAATTTAGTAGACACTCGCCACTGATGAGCTTTTCAAGGGATTTTAACTATAACAGCATGCCTGGAAAAACAGACTAGCTTTCATGTCCAAATTCAACTGAGTATGTCAAAGCAGCACCTGTAGCCATCAACTTAGTGGCCCATGCTTTGAACTCTGAAAATTACACAGAATTTTAGAAGACCACTTAAAATAGCAGCAGATGGGGGAAAAGCATATCACTATAGTAAGTCCTGCATTATCTGGTACATATACTGCAAAGTACTACTGGTAGCTCAGAAACAGATGTTCTTTAAGAAACATTTCACAATAGTTATTTATAATTCTTTTGCCATTGCAATAAACTCATGAACTCTCCCACAGCTGCCAATGCTCTTTAAATTAGGTTTATTTTAAGAGAAAAATCCCTTAGGTTCTTATTTGGAATTGAGCCGTTCCTATATTACTTAAGATCAGCATAAAACATTTACAAAAATATTTCATAACTCCATTTTAAAAGAAGAGAGAACTCTGTTGCTTCACCTCAAGCAACATCCTTTTAAGTGACATGAACAAACTGCTATTGACATTTGCTTTGTGAGACCTAATGTGACATCTTTATAGAGTTTTTCTATGGAACAATATGCACAGCAAATGGACAAAGGGCTGTTTTACATAGGCTAAAGGGAGAAACTTCTCTTTCCTCATATACTCCAGACTGCTATTGATTTCCAAAGCAGTGCATTATGTTAAGGTTCCAGGAAGTACTGCTATTTTAGGTAAACCAACTTGTAATACTGCAAAAAAACTGTCATATTTAAGAGAGAGTTCTTTGCTTCAGGATATTATTCAGCAAATTTTAAATCTTTAACCTGTCTACAGCAATTCCTTCAATTCTTCTCAGTTCTTTATAAGCAGAAACTTTATAACCCCAAACATACAAAAACAAACATGTATGCTTACTGTTTAGCTCAGTGATGCTCTACCATGGTGCCGCAGCACCCGGGGGTGCCACAAGATCCTTTTAAGGGTACCAGCGGGTACTGCCCAATATGAGATGCAAACATCTACATGTGATTCGCAAGGTAATCCCAGATATTTCAGATAGCATTCCCAATCCTCTGTGGTCTGGGTTCTTTACAATAGAAGAATTGGTCTATTAGTTTTTCTGCAGGTCAAGAAATAAGCAAAAGCCAAGAGCTAGCACTTTCTGAAGGGTGCCTTGAATCTAAGAAGGGGTGTCTCACGTACAGAAAGGTTGAAAACCACTGGTTTAGCTGGCTAACAGTCTTGTTCAGTTTCAGTTAAAGGCATTGATCTTGCAAAGATTTTCAGATATGTAAAAGACTTCTCCACATCCTGAAGCCCTTTTTTGCCCCCTGAGTAACAACAGATTTCTTTTTTAACTTAATACGAGCCATGTCCAAGGGTTTTGAAAAGCGCAGGGATCAGACTGCACCTTCTGGCCTTCCTCTCACCAAGGACTTCACCTGACTTCAGGATCAGGCTTCTCAGCTGCCAGTTAAGGACCACATTTCTATCATGTACCAGTTGGTCCCGACTATCAATAGTATCAGGAGGCTCCCAGCCTTCTCATTACCGAGTGCATATAATTAGGATAAATCAGCCTGTTCCCCAGAGTACTGGCACAGCATCTATAGGGTGAAATGACTTCACCCAGCCAGCTAAACCACTGCTGCTTCACACACTCCCCCCCCCCTTGTTAAAAGGGGCAGGAGAGGAGCGGAGATGTATTTAAGACAGGCTCCTGTCCTTCCGCCAAGCTGCTCCATCAGAGGGGGGCGCGGAGTTGTGGTGGGGAGCGGGCAACCGGAGCAAACTGTTGCTCTCAGGGCACGCTTCAGGAACAGGGAGACAACACCTTGTGGAAGAGGAAGAGACCGAGCCCCGCCATGGCTGCAGGGGCAGGGCCCCCGGCTCGGAGGCACCTCGGCGGCCGGGGTGCGGCAGGCAGCGCGGCCCCCAGTTGCCGGGCATCGATTGTCCCGCGGGCTACGTCACAATGGAGCTGCCAACTTCCCCGGCGGCGGCGGGCACCTGCCAGGATGCCGCCCCCTCCCCCGCCAGCAGCGCCAGGACCACTCCCGGCTCCGGGCGCAGCCCCAGCCTGCCAGGCAGCGGGGCTGGGAAATCTCTGCACCATTTTCCAACGCCAGCCTGCCGCCCTCCCCCCACCTGTTCAAGCCGGCTCCGCAGCCGCCCAGGCCAGGAGGGAGGCTCCTCGGGGCCACGCCGCCCCCCATCTCTGCACCTCCGGGGCAACTCCAGCCGTGCAAAGTCCCCGGCAAGGCTGGGGGAGGGGGGTACAAATCAGGAGCAACTTGCCTCTTTCCCGGGGGCCGCCGCCGCTCCAGCCCCGCCGCGGAGCCCCCCCCCGCTCCCCCGGCTCCGGCCCTGCAGCCTGCCGGCGAGCGTCCCGCTCCGCCTCTGCCTTCCCCGGGCAGCTGCAGCGAGACCCCTCCCTCCTGGCAGGACGGGCCAGCCCGGCCCCCCTCACCTCCAGCCCGCAGGAGACACCAGGCTGCTGCTGGCTGAGGCCCCGCCCGCAGCCCGGGCTCTTCCCCTTCCTTCCTTCCCTCCCCGCCTCCGGGCTCCGCGCCGCGCCGCCTCCTCGCCCCGTCCCCGCCGGCCTCTGCGGCACGTGTGAGGGGACCCGGGGGGCAGGCACCTGTGGCCTGGCGGGGGGCGGGGAGAGGCGCCCCTCTCACGCCCACCCCGCTTGGACAGCCCGCAGCAGTGGCAGACACTGAACACAAACAGCCCCCTCCTCATGCCCCCCTTGGTGCATCCACCTGCTGTCTCTTCCTTCGCACCCCGGCTATACACGAGGGCAGTGGTCAGCAACCAGTGGATCTCCATCCACCGGTAGATCTTGGAGCCTCTTGGGGTCCATCCGAGGCTGGGGTGGGGGGCTGAGTGCCACAGCACCCCAGCCCAGCAGGTCAGTCCATGAGGGAGGGAAGGGGCAGGGGCTAGATCTAGGTCCCCACGGTGAGGGACAGTGCCACAGAAAGTTGAGTGGGGCCCTGGCCAGGTGGGACTTACCTGTTGGGGAGGTGCACCCCCAAATAATTTGTTTCCCTCTGCCTCAATCTGTCCCCATCTCCCCCCAAGACTTACCTGCTGGGAGGATGCGGGGGCCAGCGGCGCATGGTAGATCTTGGGTTGCTTTTAAAAGCCGAAGGTGACCCCCTACTTAAAAAGGATGGAGACCACTGAACTAGGGGAGGGCAGGGACCCACTTTTTCTTCTAAGTTTGCCCCCCACCCTTTTGTAGCATCCATCTAATGTTGTCTTGTCCTTCACACCCCCACTGTAAACTAGGGGAAGGCAAGGACCCTTTTTATGTTCTAAGTTTGGCCAGTGCCTGAGATGAAGGGAGGGAAGGAGGGGTCCTTCTTGGATGGAGGCTTCTAGAGGCTCCCACAAGCTATAATCAGCCTAATCAAACACCCCACAGCATATTTCGTGGGCATGGCTGAATGGAGGACTTTGAAAAGTGTGGGGGGGAATGCACATGGTGAGGTGCCTTATCATTACATCTAACACAGCACACATTTTTCTCTAGGTAAAAGGAAACTAGAAGCTGTACTTGAGATGCTAGGGGCCCAGGGCCACATCATTCAATTTAGGATTGGTATGGAAACAAAATATAAAACTTGATTGGAATGAGTGAAGGGCACTCGGCAAGGCTGTGAAATAGGAGTTACGTTACCAGGAGCAGCAAACAGGCAGCAGTGGCAGATGAAAGGCTGGCTTGATTAGTGGAACATGGAGCCCATTAGAAAAGAAGAGAAGGTCACTAGCACCCATGGAAGCAGGTAGGTTTTCATGAGCCATGAAGTCAGTTGACTCCCTCAACGCTGCCTGACTAGAAATGTGGCTGCCACCAGGCAGTTGGCTTTAAACTTCGGGTGGAGCAGGAATCAAGGGGCTGTGCACCCCCACTGGATCTGCCCCTGGCTACATGTCAGAGTAGAGCATGCACCTGGGACAAGCTGCTGCTGTGGAGAGTTCACACAAAGCCCACTGGCAGTCTGTGTGCAGAGCAGTAATTTAAATACAGAAATGTGGGGGGAAAACAGAGGCAAAAGGGATAATTCTCTCCAATGTAATTCTCCCCATGGCAGAGACTTCCCATAGCATCAGACCTCTGCCTGGCACCAATTACACCTTCCACCTCTTGCCTGAAGACCAGAGGCATTACAGGGAAGGTGCAGGAGGCAGAGTGGGTGAGGCACCCTCAGCCTCCATTTCAATGCCCCCTCAGTCAGTGCCCGAGTCTCATGCCCTGCTCACCCATCCATAGTTGCCTTACTGCCTTGTGTTACATCCTACTGGCCTGTTCATGTAACAGTGCGGTCCAGTGTACTGCCACTAAGACTGCAGTCTAGGAACTTGCAATGAACCTTGAGAAAATGACACATCTTGGCCTTGTAAAAGTCATTTAACCTCTTTGTCCCTCTGTTCAACCCACTATAAAGTTGGGATAGTAATACAGATGTGAGGATTAATGAATGGTTGGGCAATGACATGCAAATAATTTTACAAGGGCTGAAGGACAATAATGCTCAGATCCTCTGCTTATTTTAACAAGAGAAACTACAGTTCTGCTGAACAGCTCTTCATTTCAGGTCTGTAAAAGCACTCAACAGTCATCTGTTTGCTTTGCTGCCTATGATCCCAAACTTAGGAGAGTCCAGAAACCATTCTAGATTTTTCATTCATCCATTCCTAAATCAAGGGACTGTCCCTTGAAACCAAAATCCTATGCATCTTCTGATACTTTCAAAGAAAACTGGGGTTTTTTCAGGAGGGGTGTTAGGAAATCTGAAGCACTCTGCAAAGTCATTCAGGTGCTCACTACTTCCGTGTTATACCTCCTTAATTATTCTTTACTTGACATTCCTCACCACTGCATTTTTCACCTGTCTTAAACTGTTTTGTCATGCCACATACAAGTGCCCTTTTGGAGGACATGGGGGAAGAAGATAAGGCAGTGCCTGGAATGAAATAAGTATGAAAGAAACCAGGAATTCAGTGTATGAGCATTTCCTATTAAACCAGATGGTTTCAGTGGGAGGAACTTGCTGTCACAAAGGGAGTGATCAAGTAAATATCTTGATTGTATACAGCTGGTATGCCATAAACTGCATAGAGAAAGGGCTGTTGGATCCAGATAAGTAATGCACACTGGCGTTTGACAGGGGGATCAACCATAGTGCTCAAGGAACCCTAGCTGACAACCCAGACATATAGGGATGACACCTCTTTTTCTTAACAGGTCTTTGGCGACAGTCATTTTTATCCGTCATCAGATGGACCACTCCCAGCTTGCATAATATTATGCAAACGAGATAACATTATCTCTCAGCATTTCTTACTCCAATTACTGGTATCAGATATGCTGACTCATGTACATGGAATTGGAAGAAGTGCAAGTGGAACTATAGAAAGCGTGTACCTATTGAAGAAAACTGGCCACATATAACTGCAAAGTCCTGCTTTTACTTCTGTTGTTATGCCCTCCATTTAAGCCTGTATTCTCCCCACACATGGGCAGGCAAAACAGAACAGCTTTAACACACAGGTACTCAGTGGACATGTATACAATAATTACCTATTCACAAATACAGTTGTCTCCTTGTGTCAACCTGAGGAGAAAGGTAATAGGGACAAGTGCTAGAAAGCTAGCCTGCTGGTCTCATCCCATCTTTGGGCTAAGGTAAGCCACTGCAACCTCTGCCCAGTAGTACAGTGGCTTCTTGAAGCTCCATTGGAAAAAGGAACTACAGCCTACCTAACCCCAACCTCCTCCTCACCCGGTCCCCTTCAGCAGAACACCAGAAGTCAGCAGTATTAAGCATCCCAAGTCATTAAAACATCAGAGGTCAAACCCTAAAATAAAATCACGATAGTGGACTAAAATAATATTATTTACTTACTTATTTATTTGCATTTTCAGCTTCTTTGATGTACTGACTTAAAATTTCCAGGTCTTCTTCCTTTGCCCCAAATGCTGAGCTTTTCATGTTTCTCTGATTCCAGGGATGGAAACCCCAAGGGACAGAGGGGGAACCAGTCCAGATCCTCCCCTTCCCCCTGCTCTTCCCACTCCCTCTATCCCAGTTTTCCTGTCACTGCCAGCATTGAGGGGGGTGGGGGGGCGGGGGAGGGGAGCAGGCAGGGAGCCTTCCTGGATCCTGCTCCTGGTGCCTCCATCTGCATTAGGCTGCTGGCCACAAGTAAACCAGGGGACATGAGAGCATGAGTGAACTGAGAGAGCTAGGTGGGGCAGGGAGGGAACCTGGGAGTAGGAGGGAACAGAGGGAGCTCCGGGGAGCAGGGGACAGGGGGAAAACCTGGAATGAGATGGGAAGGGAGGGAAGGGAAGGGGTAGGATTCTTACCTTTCAGTCCTCAAGACCCATGCTCACTTGAACATGTGATTGCTCCGAACTCAGTGACAATGCATAGGGGGTGCACGGGGGTGCACATACATCCCTTGAGAGCCCTGGTGCACCCCCTCAAAACCAGCATTCCTGGGCAGGGGGTGCAGGCAAAAGCATTGGTGCCTCCCTGTAAGCGCCAGCCAGGGAGTGGTGGTGCCAGGAGACATGATCCCACAGTCCCCCCCGCCTCCCCTGGTTGGTGTGATTGACCTGGTCAGCGCAATTGTCCTTGGGGGACCCCCCCAGTTGATGCAATCTGCCATGGGGGGACTCCCCTGGTCACTGGCAGGCCGCTGGGGGGTCAAGTGCCCCCCCTGACTCAGGAGGCACCAGTCGTTTATGTCCAAACTCAAGCTAGCACTAACGGATCAACATTTGAACAGCTTAAAGTGCAATGTGTAACAAGGCCCTCAGCCAGTTGTATAACAACACAAAAACTGGCAATGTATTACAAGGTCCCTTCTAGCCCTAATGTCTCTGAAATCTCTGAAATCTATAAAGGGAAACAACATGTGGCTCCTTTTCCTACCTGTAGCACTCCAACCCCCCACCCTCCACCCCTCAAAAAAACCCTCAAAAAACCCCAAAACTGGAGAAGGCAGAAGCTAGTGATCCTTCTGCTGAGACAGACAGGAAGCAGAGTTCAGCCACAAGGAAGCTCCTCTTCGTCCTTTGTTTACTTAATTATTTGCTGAGATTGGTAGCATTCAGGACCTCAGAAAGGATTAACTAACCTAATTTTAGTGGCCTAATGGAAAAAGGCACTTGCCTTCAAAATTGGGTTGTGAGGGCTCAAGCCCAAGGGGAGTTGTGGAGGGAGTACTTTGCTACTGTTTGCAGATTAGACATACATTTGTCTTGAATAGTTTAGATAGGGATGATCCTGCCTTGAGCAGAAAGGTGGAGTAGATGATATCCTGATCTGGTCCCCTCCAGCCCTACAAAACTAGACGCTCTCTTTAGTAACTGGAGTCCTGGAAGAAGGAGTGATTCTGCCTCTGCTTGACTGGTTAGTTTGCTTCTAGTCATGCTCCACTTGGTAAATCAGTACCAGTTGGGAAATTGCTACATATAGCTATCTATGTTTTGACTAGATGCAGCTAACTGCTTGATTTAAATTCTTCAGGGAAAAAAAGACACCTTCATAACAGAATACTGATTGTCCAAGTGAGTAAAATTACTCCTGTGAGTAATCCAGTTTAATTTAAACGAGACTACTTGAAGTTCCTTATGCATCCAGTACTTGCACATTGGGACTGGGGTTTGTTTTAATTAGGGGTCTAAATTGTAGCAGTGTTGGTTTAAGCACAGAGGCAGATAAAATCTTTGGGTAGAGGCGATATCTTTTATTAGACCAACTAAATTTAGTTGGTCTAATAAAAGATATCGCCTCTGCCCAAAGATTTTAACCAGGGATCAATCTTTAAGTCCTTACCAGAAGAAATTTCTAATCAGAAAGGTTTACCTGAATCAGGACTCAGTAAAAACTAAGAAAAGATTGTCACATGTTTAAAACTGCAGAGAAAAAGAGGCTTATTTAGAACCTTCTAATTATCAAATGAGTAACAAAAGCCTCATCCATACTTTAATAGGAGGCATCCCTCTAGGATATGATTCAAACAAGAGATAAGATTCAAAGATTGTAGTTAACATCAATAACTCTATGATACGTTAATTTGAAGGGCAGGAAAAAAAATTATTTGTTGGCAACTTACCCACACTACAAAGAGACTTCCATTTCTTCTCTTAATTGAAATTAATTTCCTCTCTCTAATATGTTCCTAACATCAGAAACTTCCTCCCCCACTGTTTTTTTTTAATGGAAGAATTTCTAATTTTTTCTTACCTAATCTATTTTCCTGTTCTAATTATATGATCAACTTATGGAAAACATATTCTAACTGAATAAAAATATACTGATATTAGGTGTACTCATTAAGGATACAGTTCCCAGAAAATTCAATTAGATTTTTATTACTCTTCTGCAGTAGCCCAGACATTTGAACGTAATTCCTCCCTGCTCTCCAGCAGAGATAGCATCCCTGAGCTTCTGCTATTATTCCACATGTAAAGGGAGCTGTGGGCTTCAGCATCTCATTTGTTTCTCAGCAGATGGAACATATGCCTTATGGAACTGACTGTTTTTTGTTTCATAGGAAGCAGAATGATCATTGTCAAGTTTTGGCCCTCCTGCAGCCCTTTTGGCTGTTTTTATAGAACTGGACAGTATTCCTAAAAGATTACCTTGCTTTATACTGACTGTTTTCAAGCTGGTCCTAGTTTTTCTTAACTCAGATAATAGCCTATTGGTCTCTCCTCACTTCCCCCCTGTTCTGCTGTTCCACAAACCCAGTATGATCACAGTCAAGTCTTCCACTATGGCCAAAAAACTGGAAGCAAGCAATGCAAAGATCTGCTCACACAGATACTCACTCACATAGGTAGCAGAAGTGTAGATAACACTGGGCTCTATATTGAAGAATCAAACAGTTTTCTTGATGCCCTGAGTAGACAGACAAATGTTTATGCCATTGATTCTCTTATTCTCAAAGGAAACAGTGCATTTATATCCTGTTTCAGGGCCAAAGATATTTCTCACTTAGGAAAGGAAAATAGAAAATGATCCAGATAATTAATGCACTCAAATTTATAAGCATGTTCAGTCTTCTGAATTTCTGTTTCCATGTTTACATCCTGCCAACCACTAAAGAATTCTTGAACTTATTCTCATGAATAAGCAATCCCAGTTATTAGCTCTCTTGTCCTAAACAGAACTACAATATACATATTTGTGATAGTTCTCTCCCATCAAGGACAACCTCCTGTATTTTTACAGGACTTGTCCAGAGGTGTCAAACATGGCCTGCAGGGTATGCTGCCCCAGGTCATATGGCCCACAGATGTTTGCCCTGGCTCTGGCTGCAGTGGCTGATCTTCCCACAGTGGCAGCCAGAGCCCAAGAAAGAGCAGCACTGTTCAGTACTGTGGGCAGAAGTCTCGCTACCATGGCCAGAGCTGGTGGAACTGCCCATGCCACTGTAAAAGCTGGGGGTCTGGCTGCCTTGGTGGGAAGCCCTGCTACTGCAGCCAGAGCCAGAGCATTGGTGGAGCCTCTGACAACAGTGCTGCAGTTTCTTTTCTCTCTTGCTTTCCTCTGTCTCCCCCCCACACTCAGTGAGCTTTGCCCAGACCACTAGGGGAAAAAAAAGTGCAGACACCTGCCTATGCTGGACCACCAGCTTTGGTGCATGCAATCAAAATTAGTTAACATAGCTATGGGACAAGCCCAGTTTGATTTTGCGTCCCTCTAGATTTTTTAAGTTAAATTAGCACTGATGAAAGATGTCAGACTGACAGCTCT
>NW_017729024.1:104603089-104614256 GCF_001723915.1 Gavialis gangeticus
CCCCCCCCCCCCCCCACCCCCATCAGAGTCAAAGCTGGCCTTAAGGGCAGGCGGTTTGGGTGACCACCCACAGGATGGTCAGGGGTGTCACACACACACACAAACAACCTGTCCTACCCCACCCTGCTGCTCATGCCAAGTAGGACCTGTCAGGGGACTTTGGTGACAACTATTCTTGGGGCTGGGCAGTGGGGCTGCATCCAGAATTGATTGGAGCAGGCCAGCTGGATCAATAAGATAAAAAGCCCCTGGACAGCAGTGGTGGACACTGCCCGGCAGCATGATGGGCTGGGAGGAGGCTGCTGAGGGCCAGGCCAAGGGCAAGGTGGTGGTGCCCAATGCGAAGATGGTGCAGCAGGGCAGCCCCAGCTTGCACACCAAGGATTTTGCCATCACCAGCCTGCTGGGGCTGGAGGCTGAGCTGCAGCCACCTGGCCATGGCCACCACGCATGTACACTTCCCCACACACACCCCACACACAGAGTGCCAGTGACTTGAGGGGAGGTGCTGGGGAGAGGGGTGCAGCTGCCAAAATACAAGTTCACCCAGGGCATTATTTTCTCTAAGGCCAGCTCTGGTCAGAGCCCTGGCTCTGGCTGCAGTGGTGGAGTTTCTGCCCACAGTGCTGCTTGAGTTGCCGGAAGCCCAGCTCTCACCAGGGAGCTGTCTGCCACCGCAAGAACCCTGGCTACCGTGGGCTCTGGGGTTCTGGCCATGGGATGGTGTAGGGTCTGTCTGTCTGTCGCGCGCACACATGCACGCACGCACACATGTGCACACACACACACTGCAAGGTCAGGGTGCTGGCTACTGTCATAGGAAGCCCAACCACTGGTACCAGAGCTTCTGCCTGTGCCCTGTGATATTGCTGAGGCTGGCAGCACAAGAGCTGGGGTGTGGCCTGCAGGCACCTGAAAAGGAGGAAATGGGGCCCTCCAACCAATCTGAGTTTGACACCCCTCTGACCCCGGTCCATGGCAGGTGGGGAAAGGAATCATACCTGTCAGGGAAAGGTTACAGAAGCATTTAAGCCACAGACACATGGATGGGTTAACTTGTCATAAGTTGTCTCCATTGGCAACGCATAGGGGGTGCACGCAGGTGCACGTGGACCCCCTGAGATCAGCTGTGCACCCCCTGGAAACACCAGCCATGAAACCAGTTTCACTGCCGGCTCAGTGATCAGCTGCTGGGGGACCCCCCTCTGATTGACAATCTGGTACCCCCCCAGACTCGGGAGGCACCAATCACCCATGGTTGTCTTGATTTTAAGAAAGCTGGGAATACATAATAATGCAACTCCTAAAAATAGTTTAGTGGCAAGTTTACTCCCGGAGGAAAGGAGGCTGAATTTGTCATGCTTTCTAAGGCCAGTCTTTCAGTGGACAGGCTTCTCATTTCTCGTGCTTTTCCTGCTCATTTGTGTGCTGCTGTTGAGGTATTGAATTTGCTCCAGGTGTATGCCTCAAGCTTTGCCTCCCTGTTCATGTGTCTATAACCTCAGGATAAAGAGAAAAAGGGAAAGTTTCTGGGCTGAATGAAATGCCATCTTTGGTCAACAGAGTGTTCACATTGGGATTTCTCATCTATATTCTTTTTTTTCATAATTATCTCATTGTTTGAAATCTGAGCTCTGCTGCTTACCTATGGCTGTCAGAAGAATGTTATGCTATGGATTCTGTTCCCTATTTGGGTGAGTGTATATCCAATAATCATATTTCTGACCACTCTCCCAGTAGAAACAGCTGAAAAGATGCTTTTCCTGAGACTTCTTGTTAAAGCATGAGTGAGTGTTCACAATAAAATGACACAACAGGGGCAGTAATTTAGCTGAAGTAAGTTTGTTTAAGTTCTTGAAAGAATATTCTCAGACTCTTCTTATTCAGCATTCTCCTGGTTCCATTCTTTTTAAAATAATGGAAGTGAAATTTTTGTTCTTCCAATACAAAAGACCTCTCTGAATCTCTCCCTAAGATTATTCATGTAACATGCATTGAAACTGGTGTGATACAGTGTTAGTCATTTGCAAGAACATATAACTAATAATGCATTTAATAAGCATAAGATATATTATCTATCATAATTGACGATTAAAATGACTGTTTCAGGGACAAGGGAAACCAATGGAGCCTCAAGCTGGGTGCAAACTACTCTTCCTGGACTGGCTTCTATTGCTGAGACTGGGTTTAACTCAGTTTGACATCAGTTTGACAAAAGTCTTGAGTTATATACTTTCCATGCAATATATGTTAATTTACACAGAAAGCCTAGGGATACAAAAGGGCAACTATTTATTTTCCCATAATTCCTAGTACTGGCCTTCATTTAGCACAATCTTTGTCCTCTTCTCTGAAGATGCTGGGACTAATGTCTACTGCAACTACTTACCTATCAATCCATAGTGCTTGCAAGTTGCCTCTGAAGCCTGGCTGGGAATTAATGCTTCAGAATCCCCACTCTGCTGGCTGGCTGAGAGAGGATGGTTTTTGCGAAAACACTGGGCAGATAGCAGCAGGGCAGAAGTGTCTTCAGCAGTGTTTACAAAGCCACATTACCCTTCGTGTGTGATGTGTTGTCAAGTAAAAAAATAACCTGTTTAAAAATCTCTCCAGAGTTATGTCCTCTCTTTTTTAAAATTTCATTTAAGATTTACTTGAGTCAAGGTGATATGTTCAGTGTCTAATATCAGGCAACCCTCGCTAGCAGAGCAGGGACTTTTCAATGGTTTCCAGTATTCTGGTTTACAAGTTGAAGTCCGGATCTTTCATTGTCATGTATACAAATGGTTATAGTTTGCTGTTATGTGCACAGCAGATACAGATACCAGATACACAAGGTTTGGTTCAGGGATAGCCAACCTGTGGCATAAGTGCCACAAGTGACATGGGGAGCTTGTGTGTGTGGCATGCAGCAGATCAGGGAGGTGGCAGGCAGCACAGGAATAGAAAGGGCAAAGAGGACAAAGCAGAGCTGCAAATTGGGAAGCGAGCACAGAGCAAGGAACAGAAAGCAGAGCAGCAGATCAGGCAGAGGAATAGGATAAGAGTGGTACTTAGGGAGAATATAGGGCTAATTTAATTTGTGGCACACCTGTCAAAAAAGGTTGCCTCCTCCTCCCCTGGTTTAGCGGAAGGGAGGACAGGATGGCACAATAGGGTATTGATACACATGCTGTGGGAGTTGTGGGGAGGTGCTTTAATTAGAGTTGCTCTCAGAGTTGCTCTAATTAAAGCTCCTGGAGCATCTTGTGTATCAGCGCCCCCGCACTTCAGAATGGAGGTGCAGCGCTTTATCTAAAGCTTGTTGAACGTATCTAGGTACGTGCCAGAAACTAACTGGTTTCTAAGATGCCACCCTGCTCTACCTTATGCATGACTTAGGAGTAATGTGGCTAACCACTTTTCTGCATGTGATTTGGTGGTGATTTTTTTAAAGAGGAAACAAAAAAGGCCTTTTTACTCCATAGCAAAATGTCCTAAGATACTGCATCCATATTTTCTTTCTTAAGACTAGGGATGAGCAAGATCCAAAAACTTTTTTCCCCTTATTTTAATGTGATGTCACCATTTTGCTGTAAACACTAACTCAAGAGCTGAAGTTAATATAAAATGAGGAGCTAGTTTGGGCTGTTACTCAGTAATTGAACTAAATGTATACCTCATTAGTTGGTATGTTTTTCCTCCCAGGTCTTATCTCCTGGAAGGTGAGAATTCATTTTGAACTTTTGCTTGCTAGAAAATTTAGATGAGATGAAATTTTGGATGAGAAATTCACATTCAAAGTCTTCTCAATCTCCATCCAGTGAAACACATTCATCTCCTATCCCCAAAATCCTTTTCAAATGGGGTAGTCTTGAGTCCCAGCCATGCATTGCATTTTATACATCTGCACTCATGTGTCCAAACACAGCCCTGCTGAAGAGAGTGGAGCACCATCTTGGCTCAGTAATCCTTGGCTGCATGGAGGTCATTACAGAACCACACCTTCAGTTACACAGAAGGTGTTTTCATCAGCACATACATTTTGGTTAGACTCCTGAGTCTCAGATTTCAATAGATGCAAGAGGAGACAGCATTATTTTTCTGTGATCACATAATCAATGGTGTTTCTTATATCTCTAATCAGAATAGCCACTGAAAACATGTCTTTATGAGAATTATTACTATAACATATTTTTTTAGTAATTGATATGGATATAACTTAGCTGCATCCTTTCTGGTCTAGTACACTTCACTGCTATACACCCACTAAATGACTGTAGCTCAAAACTTTTGTAGCCATTTATTCCCATAAAATGGAAACTTATTTCCTCAGTACTTACCTGCACCCTGACCAGTATAGCTATGGGGAAAGAAAAAACAATTGCCCTGGTCTGTGGTTTGCTCTACCCTGAACGTTAATTTAATTGAGTTTGTTTGTGGCTTAAAATTGAAGATGTATAGGCTGAGATTTTTTTAAAAGATGCTAAAAAGTAAGCACCCAACTTCTATTCAATTTAGGTGAGATCTGGGCACTCATATCCTTTATGCTCCTTTGAAAAATCCCAATCACACTTTTCTTTAACAAAGCATACGTCTTTGTCAACATCTTTCCTTAGGTGTGGCTGAGTAGGAAAGGCTATGTGGTCATGAATCCCCCCTGACCACTAATTATTCTTGCTTGTCCACCTAGTTTCTAGAGTCATTAGAAGTTCACTTTCTGTGCTACAGGAAAACTTCCTTTCACACTGAGCATGCTGCACCACCAAGAGGAAAGAACAAAGTCTGCAGTCAATAGAAAAGGAAGTGGACGGGGGAAAAATGGATTGAAGAGCAAAAGGGGAAAAATGTTATCCTTCCCCCACACACACTCTTTCATATTTGTTTGCACTTCTCTTCCTCTTTGTAAAGAAACAACAAGACTTTGGTTCAGGTTAGCTCTGCCTTTGCTCTATCAATTTCAATGGGAATCTGGTCTCGGCTGTCATGGGCTGGGCTGGGCTGGGGCCTTAGACATCCAAACATCTATTATTGGTATGGGATGTTACAGATGAGAAAGACTTAAAACAGAATTCTGTTTCTCAAAAACAACCTTTTTGTTCTGAAACCTCAAACATCTAGTCATAAGACTATTCTTTTCCTGTCAAAATTTGAGCAGAGAATCACTGTAACTGTGATTGAGTTTTGTACGTACATGGCTTGTGCTTTAAAATGATCAAGTCAGTTTGAAGATGGCTTAACTTAAAATGCAGGTTATGACTTCCCTTATGGATTAACGCAGTGGACTCACATGCCTTCATAGGTACATTGCCTTCAAAATGGTCTGCTCACAGGTGTTAGGACCCAAATATGTGCATTCAAGAACAGGCAAAGGCCCTGAGACTGCATATATAGTCCTCAGTGTTCAACTAAACATGTTATGTTCAACTACTCATATTCATTTTAGTAATTAAGTGTTTGATCCTGCATCACTAAAGTGAGTTTTGCCACTGATTTGTACAAAAGCAAGTTTGGACTGTAAGGCAGTTATCTTGTGAAAACTTAGCATACATTTAAATTGACATACACATATTGTCCCACAGTTGTCAGGTTCCTAATGGAGCAGTGCAAGAAACTTTAGAATTTGGCCTGCTATACTGAGTTACCAACAAGGGCAATAATGAAAATATTGCCCACGTGCCATGGGACAAACTAGCTTTGCTGTTGAAATATTGTTAGGAACTTTCTTAGACTGTAGATTCTTGACCTTTCACTTTTACAATGTAAGCATGTCTCCCATGCAACAGAAAAGAAATTAGATGCATCGTCTTTATGATTGCTGCAAGTAGAAGAACAGTCTTCAAAACAAAACCACGCTTGCCCCCCTCTACAAACAAAATATGCACAGCAATGGATTTAAAGTTCACAGCGGAAGAATACTTCTAAAATTACAAGCCCTTGAAGTTAACACTGGTTTTACTGTTTCTTTCCCCTTGTCACTAATTTTACCATTTTTCTAAAAACTTCAATTTCTCACGCTTTTTTCCTATTCTTGACTTTCATTGCCTCTCAGTTTACAATTTGCTCCTTATCAATTTTAGTTTGGTTTCTCTTTTAACCTCAGATGCTTATCTGGGACTATGTCTTGTTTTGATTTGCACAGAAACAACTCAAAAACTGAGGATTCTGTTTCCCTTCACCTGTTGCTGGTTCTTCTACCATCAAATACACATGCTATTTCTCTAGTAGTTTAGAGTGTGAGAGTGTGTGTTTACCCTAAATCCTCTATAACCATACATGCTTTATGGGGTGGAGCTGGATTCAAACAGTGAAACAAAACATGACTTTGCATTCTTTTATGCAGACTACCTTATTTGAACATCTTTATCTTTAGCAACATTTCCTGATAAGTCTTTAACCTCCTCACCTAAAGTGGCACCAACAACTGTAAACCACAATTATGATTTTTTCCTTCTTTTACTAGCAGGAGAGATGCCAAGGCACCATTTTATCTCAGTCTTTATGATCTTTGACCCACACATGTGGGTGGGAGGGTGGAGTTTTCAACCTGCGTAACTATGAAACAAAGGTAAATAATGTCACCCCATGGAATGCCCCTGGCATAGGGAACCCAAAAGGCAAAAGAGAACCTGTAATGCTTAAAAAAAGCCAACAAACCGCACTCCCCCACCCACCCCCAGAAAAAACCCCCTCATGATTCCAGGAAGCCTGTCTCATTTTTGAACACTTTGGTAGGCAATGCTGCAGTAACACCAGAAATTGTTAAGATTGCCTTTTTTAAAATTACATTTATTTTTCCTTATCCTACTTGTGTTTTCCATTACCCAGTTGGACAGATAGGCTCTTTTACCTTTTTTGCATATACTTAGTTTCTCTTGTGTTAACAAGATACTTAAGTTCACAGCACTGCAGAGAAGTGTTTAAATGCCCAGTGCTCATGAAAGCAAGAGAAACATTTTAAACACTTCTTTATAGCTAACTATAAGTGTTGCACCTAAAAGTTGTTATCATCCAATGGCTCTGCTCCAAAGCCCATGGAAGTCTATAGAATGACTCCCATTAACTTGAAATGTACTTTTTCCAGACCCCAAGCCTGTATGTTAAAAAAATGGGCACTTCTATACATACATTATGTTTAGTACCTGTTATAACAGGTATTCACTTAATGTGCTGTAATTGGTGCTACTGAGTAGTAGTGCCAGCGCACGTTTTTTTAGGTGATGGTAATGCGCAGTAGACTAATTCTATTGCACATTAGCACATTAGCATGGCTTTTGCTGTGACTCACTAATGCACAGTAGAATTAATCTACTGTGCTTTTAGCGTCTCATATTGATGCACCCGTCGTCACTTTAAAGTATTTGCCAGACAAGCTACAATAACTATCTTAGTGATGCTCCAAATAAGCATTCATCACTTAATTTGCTTCCTTAAAATAAGTGTTGAAAAATTTAAGTATCCATATTACTTTATCCTTATATTTTACTGTAATTAATAACTCCAAGTCCAACCTTTTTTGGTGAATAGGGTTGTAGTTTACTCTGTTCTACAGTTCTAAGGACAAAAGGGCCATGATCGTGATGGGAACCTGTTGATGATTCAGTACTATTGTTATTATCATAATTAATTATGATGATGATGAAAATTCACAAGATAAGTTTTATGCAGCCAGTTGAAAAGGTTCCAAATCTTTTCTTTTAATATTTTGGCTGTTAAAACACCACTGAGCATGGCCCTTCCATCTCTTCAGTTAATTTCATTTATCAGTCAGATGGAGGAGCTGATTTCTACAAAAAGGAGGAAAGAGTGCATAGAATCCAAGAGGAGATAAATCTCATATGTTTGTTTCCATGAGTAATTGGCAAGTTTCTCAGTCACATTTCACTTACGGGCTTGTGTGCTGTACGTGTAATCCAATCTAATTAAAGTAATAAGGATGTGTGTCAGGAAAATGAATATGATTTTAAAAGGTCATCTATTAATTAAAATACCATGAAAATCCTTTGGCACAGGAAGCTAATACAATCATCCCAGCAATTAGACTGGGGGAAACAATTTCTATGATAAAACACTATCATGGGAGTAATATAGTGCTAACATTTTTGGGACAGAGGAGTTGTTTTTTTAAGTGACTATTTTGTTTAGGAAAGTGTGGCTTTCAGATAAATATGTGCTTGAGATTGCTGCTTTGGCTTTGCTAAAGTCTTTTCACTTTCACAGTCATCACCAAAACTGTTATTGACAAAGTGTCCTCATTTCAGTTGCGGTTCATAGACAGAGCTAAAAATAAAAGACAGTCCCTTCTCATAGCCAAACCACAGATCTGATATTTGCAACTTGTTTTGAACCTATGCATTGCCACTATCCTGCCTTCTGAAAAATGTGGATTTTCCAATCCATAGCTTCCATGTTTTTGATGAAGAGATTGCAAAGGTGCTACTCTCTGAGCAGTAATAAAGGCATTTGCTGCCAGATACACACATTATTTCCATGTACCAATTAAGAAAAAAAGGTCTGGAACAAATAAGAAGGTATATTCTTCTCTTGCTGCCCATCTGGTAATTCTAGAAGGCCAGATCCTCCTCTTATTGAGATCAAAGATATAACTCTAACAGATACCAGTGGGAACCAGCTCAGGCCCAAATTTAGGGTACTTCTGTGGAGTCATTTATGAGAAAATTACAGGCTTTCCAAAGTGTAAGTTCCACTTGACTTTTCCTGGAACAACTTATACTTGAGTCTCATCTGCTGAATAGCTAGCCAATAATCTGTCAGCCTACATAAGATTTTACACATATTTTAGCTAAATCAGAAACTCCAATGTAAAATCCAGCTCTTTGCTAGGTTACACAATTTATGACACTGCTAAAAGATTTGGATGCAGAAATAAGTAGTTGTTCATTCTAATCCATAGATATGCCTCCCCCGCACCTGTCTGTGACTTATTATTAGTCATCAGATAAATCACTGAAGGTGAAATTTACAGAGACTGAATTTTAAGTACTCCATTAAAATCCCATGCATACATAAGTGAAAACAATTTCACAGGTGCACCGAACCAAAGTTGTTATTACTATGTGACGGCTGTTTTGTTGTCCTACTTAGCTGCAGAAAAAGACATATCATGGGGAGCAGCAAGGCTTCTCTACAATGTGGTACATGGGCATACCTCAGTCCTTCCTTAAAGATACTGCTTAGAGAGACTTATTGGAACATTTCCCTCAATCCTTGATTTATGTACTATGAAAAACTCTCCAGCTAGAGCTGGGATTTTAGGTCAGCTGCCTCATTTCATATAGGTAACAACTTGTGATCACTGTTGAAGAGGCTGGATTTGAACTGCTGACCTCAAAAGAAATTATAGCTTGTTACCAAACTTGTCATCTTTTTAGTTCCCACACATTTCCAAGTAATGAACTTTAGAGGGAAAGATCTGGAAACTTTTTCACATGGGAATATCTTTATGTGCGTACGTGCAAGAGATTGTTTACTGGCATCATGTTCAAAACAGGCAGCCTGCAGAAACACGGATGTACACTGGAGAAACAGTGAGAAAGAAGGGGGAGGGAAGTCACGTACAGGAGTTGTGGAAAACCTGCTCCAAAACTTGGGTTTATTTTAAGTAATACATGTTAATGTTGAACTATATAGCTGGAAGAGGAAAAAAATGATGAGACTACTCACCAAAAAAGCTGACATCAAGATCAAAATTTTGAAGGTGTGGCCTTACTTTGTACACTTGGATACTAACAGAAACATACAAAACCATAACAGCATGTGCTGCTAGACCACAAATGTTTTATCAGCCAGATGCTGAAGTGACAGTGCCCGTGGTATTGCCCGAAGAGAACGGACAGGTCAAGACCTCTGTTTCAGCAGCTTATCCATTTGCAAAGTTAATTTATACACATCTACAACCTGGCCTTTTGGAGAATAACAACACTTGGTGCAAATTTCTTAGTCTTGTGCCTGCTGAAGCTTTCCTCTCTGCAAGCTTGGTGCCCTTCAGCATACACACCATAAGCCCTCTTCTGCTTATGGAATGTATGTTGTGTCAAAAAAAATCAGTGTAAAAAAATTGCCCCTAAAAAAAGTGGTGTCACGCATACAGCAGCAGTGTACACTGCTGGAAACTGGAACCTGGCCAGCCAGAGCCACACTCTGGCTGCTGGCCAGGCTCCAAGTGGTTAGTTCAGTGCCACTGCTGTCCCAGGAGGCCCCCCAGGACTCCAGGTAAAGCTGCTGGGGCCAGCACAGGTGTGCCCAGGGACAAATAGCAGTGACACAAATATAGTTTCATAGTTTCTAGGGTCAGAAGGGACCTGAGTAGATGATCTAGTCTGACCCCCTGCCATGGTAGGAAAAATATGTGCTGCTGCTATTTGTCCTGCAGGAAACATATGTCCCTGCACATGTGTGCTCATCAGGACGCATCCCAAAGGGAGAAAGAGGTCTTTTTTCTTACTTCTTCCTATATTTAATTAATTTATTTCTTCAGAGAGGTTAACAAGTGAAAATGGAAAAGTTTTGCAAGAAATGTCAGTTAAAAATTAAATGAAAAGGCACTTTAGATTTGTTTCACACTTCTCCTATGGTGTTCACAACCAAAGTGTTACAGCACTGGACAGGTACATGAGAACTGAATAGTAACATAACAGAAACAAAAAGGAAATAGAGAAAGATAAGGGAATAACTCAAAGAAGAAAATAATACCACTCAACAGTAAAACAGAAGTAGGAAATTGAGAGAAGATAAAGAAAATGACATAAAGAAATGAGAATATGAGAAAAATAAATGCCAAAAAGGATTCATGTATTCATGAAATCACAGTTTAGAGTAATGGCGGAACAGGTTAGGGGTTACTCAGAGAAGCTAGATGCTTTCAAGTCAGCAGGGCCAGATGGGATGCACCTGAGGGAACTGAAGGACTTGGCTGATGTAATTTCAGAGTTGTTGGCTCCCTTCTTTGAGAACTCACAGAGGTCAGGTAAGGTCCTGGATGACTGGAAAAGGGCAACGAATGCCTTTAAGAAAGGGAAAAAAGAGGATCTGGGGAACTACAGACCATTCAGCCTGACCCCTATACCTGGAAAGATCATGGAGCGCGTCCTCAAGGAATCCACTGTAAAGCACCTAGAGAACAAGGTGATCATAGAATTATAGAAGTAGGGTCAGAAGGGACCTTGTA
>NW_017729024.1:104827463-104837515 GCF_001723915.1 Gavialis gangeticus
AGTTTTGTCTGGCAGCAGCTTGGGGTGCAGGGCCCCAAACAACAGATTCCCCAAGCAAGAGACACAGAGCTGGCAGGCAGGCTTCGCGGCCTGGCAGGGCCCAGCACTCACTCAGGCCTGCTCTAGGATACACACAGCTGGCAGGCTTTGTGGCCTTGACAAGAACTACCACCCCTGCAGTTTTCAGCCCACTCTGCCTTAACACACACAGGGTCACGAGTTCTGCCTGTCAGCAGCTTGGGGTGCAGTTCTCACCCAACCCCTGCACCGATCTTCTTGAAACCTGGCAGGCTTTGTGGCCTCAGCAAGAGCTACCACCCCTGCAGTTTTCAGCCCCCTGTGTTGCATCACATGGATGTGACAGGAGCTTTGCTTTCAAGAATTTGGGTACAGTTCCCCCCAAACCCCTGCACCAATCTTCTTGAAACTTGGCAGGCTTCATGCCTGCAAGTTTCATCCAAATCATACAAAAAACAAAAAAGTTATAGATCTTCCATTGATTCCCCATTATACCCTATGGTCGGATCTCCAAGGCGGCTCCAATGCTTCAGAGCCGCTTTGGCCAGATTGAGGCGGAAACCCCGTCTGGAGCTCCAGATCGGATAGCGGCCATCTGAAGTTGGATCAGATCGCTGCTGACTCGCACAGCCCTATTCATTAGGACAAACAGAAATGAAATTTGGCTTCAACGGGTCTGTTTGTGAAACAAGTTTATTTATTTCAATATCTAAATAGAGATTTCAAGACTTATTGTTAGGCTGCTGTTTTGAAGATCCTAGCAGAGAAAACCAGGGTCTTATTAGTAGTTATCAGAGAGCATTCTAATTTGGACTGCTACAAATGTAGCAGTCTGCATTCATCTGCTGGCTCAGGTTAGTAATGTACACATAATTAGTTGCTTGCAAGCTGTTCACCTCAACTGTTTGTTATTCAATAGTTATGAGGTGTGCCTGTTGTCTGTCACATATTCTTGAGTCTGTTCCAGGAGTGCAGCCCCAAATCTTTTTAAAATAGAATGATCTACTTTTGCTTACACCTAAATAATCATTCCTGCTGAAATTTGTGAAACTTTCAGGATTCATATCAGCCAGACATGAAAAACTAATACTACTAATCTAACAAATCTTAGGGAGCTGAACTCAATACATTTGCCCCTCAACACAATTATTCAGGACGTAACATTTCTTGAAAATTTCCTCATGTTTCCAGTTTAGGTATTAAGTTATAATTGTTCTGTACTGCAGTTCTCTAGTCCACCATTAGTAGTGTTCATGAAACGTACACTAAGATAAAAGGATATGTATTCATCTCTTAATGCTTGTGTTTAACTTCCATAATGTTATACAGGGACAGCTCAAGGAACGTCCATATCATACAGAGCAATTCTCAGTTTCCACTGAAATTTAACTGAAGTGAAGCCACTAAAGTGATATACTGTTTCTTCTGGAATTCCCATAATTTACAAAAATGAAACTCCTCTTAATAGGTTAAAAAAACCCAGCAATAAAAAATTCCCCAAGTGTTTAACAAGTTTCTACTATTCATCATGCGATTCCTATATTTGCGACATGGCCAATGAGGCTGAATATGCAAGACATCTTTGCATTTTTTTCTAATATGCACCTAAGAGAAATGATTGTAAGAACTGTATTTGAAAAAAAAAAAAATCAGTAAAAACCAGCAGTAAATTGCTAGATCTTTCTGTATGTGGCAAAGGCTCTGCCCCCATACAATGATTGTTTAATAATTTCCACTGTTTGGGGCACAAGGCTCCATAGCTATATTATTTATAACAGTAAGAAAGAGCAGCCGTTCTATACCTAAGCCCTATGAAGCTAATCAGTCTAAAGCCAAAAGAACTAGCATGGCTCACCTGTAAGAGCCTGAAATACCAGTAATTGCCATTCCTGAAGCAGGAAATATATAATTAAATAAAATCAAGCAACACTGGAAAAAAAACTTGGCTCCAGAGATATTTTTGAGGGAAAGAATCCAAAAATCAGACATTTATAGCCATAAAGATAGCACTAGCAGGTATATTAAGAGTGAAAGCATTACCAACATTATATGTCAAACATCTTGTTTAAGGGCAGATGCTGATTGCTGACTACCATAAGGGGGAAAAAAATCCCTAAGAAAAAGCACCAAAGCACTAAAAGTTCAAATTAATTATAGTGGGAGAGCATTTTCTATGAAGCACTCAGTATTATAATGAGAGTATTTGAATTTAAAACCCATATACCCACCAGCACCCTCACAGGCACTGTAGAAGTTTGAATACAGACCTTAATTTTGCAGTAGGTGCCTGCTGCTAAAATGGGTCAAATAGAAATGGATTCAGACTCATCTGAATATGAGGAAGTCCAAAATCAGTTCTGAAATTTTTGGCTTTGGTTCATTCTAGCCAGTTCTAGCATTGAAATTCCCACGTCTCTATGGGAATATCTGCAAGTAGATACTCATTAAAATCACACTTCAGAGCACATTAAATGCGTAGATCGGGGTAGGCAAAATCCAGCCTGCCCATGGGTGGCCGCCTGCCAATAGACTGTGTACAGCCATGGCTGCCCCCGCAGCATTCCACATGGGGCTGAGCCCTACCTGCTCCTGCCAGGGACAGCCTACACCATGTTCCTGCCTGCACCTGCTGGTGACCTTGGCCCCAACCAGCATGTACAAATTCCTTGAAGCCAGATAAGCAGTGCCAGGTGAGCAGACTGGATAGAAGGTGGTAGGGAGCTGGAATTGGAAACCCCAGGTGCTGGGACAGGAGCTGCCTGGCTGCAGCTTCCCTTCCACCTGGCTGGGCGTGTGGTGCCTAGCACACATCTCCATAACTGCTGTCGGCACTTCCCTGTACTACCTGTTTCCTGGAGTGGCACAGCAGGGGCAGGAGAAGGAGTCGCTGAAGAAGACGCCGCTAGAGGCAGGGGAAGCTGAGCAGTACCCATGCAGCTGCAGCCATACCAGGAGCAGCCCTGCTAGAAAGCTGCATGTGCTGGCTGGGGCTGTCAGCAGACATGGGTGGTGACATGGCATAGGCTGCCCCAGGCAGAAGCTGGCAGGGCTCAGCCCCATGTAGAGCGCTGCAGGGGCAGCCACAAGCCAGATTTGGGGGGGGGGGGAAGGGTTTGTTAAAAGGTTATCTTCTGAAAGATTGTTTGTGTGGCCCTTGACTTATCACCAAAACTTGTTAAGTGGCCTGTCAGCCGAAATAATTGCCCACTCCAGCTTAAATCCTTGAAAAGACTCTGGAATTTTATAGTATGGTATTTTGTACACAAGTCATATAAGAACAATGCAAGAGATTATCTTACCAAAGTTTAGTCTCATCAAAGGAGAAAGAATTGATCCCCAATTCACAGGTGGATACTGGTAACTTTCTCCAACTAAAGCAATGGGTGCCAGGGCTACCTTCACCAAGGTAGGGGGAATGCTTTCAGGGCCTGCAATAGAACAATCAACCTGAATTATATAATAATAAATTGGGCAAGTCATAATAAACTAGGCAAAACAGCCAAACAAAAAAAGAAAGTGTACAGACCCTGGAGTTTACAGCATTATCCTGGAATGAAAACCAATAAACATGGGTTTATTGATAACACAACGGCCATTTGTATCACATCACTGACTAAATATGCTGGGAGCCACATAAAATGCAACTGTGTATTGCAGAGTAATTCATGTGCTCAGGGTGTGGTGTTTTACGACAGCTGAAGGGGAGCCATTATAAAACCGAAGCCTTAAAATTAAAAAAATTATACTTCTTCCGCCCCTTCTAAGCCTGGGCCTCAAAGCATTTACATAGGTTAATTAATTGGGCCCTACAACACGTGAGTTTGGCCATCTTTTCCAGATTATAGACAGGGAAACAGGCAAAGAGATTGGATAGTACATTCAGACTCAAAGGGAACCAGCACTGACACTAAAATTAAAGCTTCCCTACAAACCAAGCTCTCATTTAAGCCCCATTCTTTGTCCTTTTGGCAAGAAAGTAGGGGTTTTTTTAGATTCAAAGTAGCTAATTCAGTGTAAAATCCTAATCAAAACAAGGCGTGGAGAGTTGTTAATTCAATGTACCCAACTGAGGTGCACTCAGGCTAATGTTACAGGGTTGGCCTTGATCAACTATATCAAAACCACCCAGTGCCCTATCTCTGCTGAGATTTTACGAGATAGCTCCTTTAATTTAATCATCTTCACGTGGACACTTTCTTCAGTTGTAAGTTTATATAATCACATGCATCAGAATGCCACTTAAGGACCCAAATGAAGGCAAAGATCAAATCACAGAAACAAGAATTGGAAGAAACAATGCCAATGCCATTGCTGGATTATTCCTTAGAGTGTATTGTTGAAACTAGTTATGAATGTTTCAAACGATATGGCTTTCATTTCTCCTCTTGGGACAGTATATCAAGCTGTGACAGGAGTATCACTACTGGAGTCTTTTAGTGGTGACTCCACCCTCCTGTTATGGGCCAGCTGCCTGCTTACTCACCTGCCATGCCTTAATCTTAATTGATCGAGTGATGTAATTAGCAGGAGACTGCCCATGTTATATGCCCCGGTGCCAGGGGGCGTTATCTGCGGCTCCTTTTCCTCCTCTACACCGCAGCCCAAGCCTCACAGATGGTACTGACAGGATTTTGACCTGGGCCCTGCTGTGATTTGGCCTTCTCCTTTACCTCCCTGGGGCCCCTCACTACCCCCCCCTTCACTCGGGGGCTGGGGCCAATGCACTCCAATATGCGGTGCCCTCTCTGGCGCCAGGACCCCCACAATACCGTGGAGTCCCTATGAGGCCTCCTCCAACCCCTAATAGCCTCACTCGGTCTTCTGGTTAACAGTAAACACAAAAACACAAAGCCTGTGGGCTATAACATAAAACTACACCGTCTGGTCTAACAACATTCAATCCCTACCGGGAAAACACTCCAACCCATGGCAGCAACCAGAGAATGCTCATGCAGTCAATCTTCTCCCTTCTCTCTGCACTGGCCAAGCTCTCCCCTCTTTGGCTGCCAGAGGGGAACTGCCCTCCTGGCCTCCTGCCTGGGCTTAAGAAGGGCTGAGCCCTGCCCCTTCCTGTCAGCAGGTTTCGCTGGTTGCCCCAGCAACCAGCACCTGTGCTGCCCTGGTGACTGGCAGCCGTGCCTCCCCCTTCTCACCACTAGGGGTTTCTCTTGAGCCATCTCTGTTCTCAGGCACAGGGCACCTAAGTGCTCTGCAACACACCTCCCCCCTTTTCACTCCAAACTCACCGAGCCGAGTCTTTACTTCTTTCACCAGGTGCTCCATCCACCTGGGGTTCACCTCTCGGCCGTTTCCTCCGGCACCCAGCCATTTAGGTATAGAAGGTGGAGGTTTTTAGGTGCCTCCTACTCACGTTTTACCCAAGGCACACCATGTGGGATTTATTGGGAGTTACCCAACACAGGTAGTCCCCCCACACTAGCCAACCTTGGTAGGGTGCCATTTAGGCTGGTCTTCTCTCCCTGTTTTAAACATTCGTGAGGATGGCCCTGGGCAGGATGTGTCCTTCTGATGGAGGCAGCAGGCACATTATCATCATTGTTGGGAGTCCGTCTCCCTGCCGCCTCCCTGTCTTACTCCAGTCGTCCCTCTCCAGGTCTTGGCCTTCCTTCTCCGGTTGCCCGACTGGCTGGCCCCCCCGGGAGATCCCAGAATTGGAGGGGTCACTGCCTCCTAGCAGTGAGGTTAGGGCCTCTAAATAGATGCCCCCTTCTCTTCTCTCTTGTCTGAGGTCTTTCTGCTCCTCCTGGCCCCTCTTCTTCCTCATACTGTCTTGAAAGAAAGTCAGCATTTCTATTCTGGGTTCCTGGGTGGTGTTCCACCTTAAAACAATACGGTTGAAGGCTAAGAACCCACCTTACGAGTCTTGCTTTTTCAGTCTTCATACTCTGCAACCAGTGCAGGGGCGCGTGATTGGTGATCAACGTGAACTTCCGCCCTAATAAATAATACCGGAGTGTTTCAACGGCCCATTTAATTGCTACACACTCTCTCTCAACTGTGGCATAACTCTGCTCCGGCCGGTGTAGCTTCCTACTTATGTAGGCTATAGGGTGTTCGTCTTCTCCTTCCCTTTGAACCATACTGCACCAATAGCCACGTTTTATGCATCGGTCTGCACCAGGAAAGGTTTGTTAAAATCAGGTGTATATAAAAGTGGTTGTAAGTATAGCGCATCCTTCACCGCTCGGAACGCCTTCTCTGCCTCCGGTGTCCATCTTACTTTGGTTGGAGCCCCTGCCTTTATCTCCGTTAATGGTACAACCACATCCGCAAAGTGAGGTACAAATTTCCTATAATAACTGGCCAGCCCCAAGAAGGCCCTTACTTGTCTTTTGGTATGGGGCGCCTGATACCTCCGCAATGCCTCCACTTTGCTCAGCAGAGGTCTCACCTTCCCGCTTCCTACTAGGAACTCCAGGGGTTTCCTAATGTACACTTCCTGGGATTGGCTGTCAGCCTCGCTCTCCTTAAGTCTTGCACTACTGCTCTCAGTGCGGCAAGGTGTTCATCCCAGCTCTCAGTATATATAATAATATTGTCAATATACGCCGCGACGTAACCCCCATGGGGAGACAACACTCTGTCCATTAACCGCAGCTCCATGCAACCCAAACAGCATCCATCAGAACTGGAAGAGCCCCCATGGGGTGGCAAATGCTGTTTTTTCTTGATCTTCGGGTGCCACCGGGACCTGCCAGTAACTCTTTGTCAGTTCCAAAGAGGAAATGTAGCATGCCTGCCCAATGTCTTCCACCAGTTCGTCCACTCTGGGCATTGGATAAGCGTCAAACTTGGCCGTTGTGTTTACCTTCCGATAATCGATGCAGAGACGGATTTTTCCATCAGACTTAGGTACCGCTATGATGGGGCTTCGCCAGTCACGGTGGGATTCACATATTATACCTTGCTCCAGCATCACTGCCAGCTCTGTTTTTATCTGGCCCTGGAGTCACTGGGGGATCCGTCTCCAATTCTCATGTATCACCTGGCTCAGAGGAGTTTTTATCCGGTGTACCACACCCTGAGCTTCCCCAGGGGTTCCCCAAAATACATCTTCAAATTCCTTGACTAGCTCTGCAGCCTGTCTCCTCTGTTCTTCTGATGGCGCAGGGCCAGCTCTACGTCACCCGGTCCACTTTCCTTCGTTAACATGGGTCCCAACTCTAATTCCTCAGGATGAGGGGCGAAGTACATACACTCCCGGTCCTCCCACTTCTTCAACATATTGACATGGTATACTTGCTTCTTTTTTTTGCTTATCTGGTATACCTCGTAGTCTACGGGCCCCACTCAGCGTATGATTTCATAGGGTCCCTGCCACCGGGCAAGTAACTTACTTTCACTGTCCGGCAATAGGACCAACACGCGGTCCCCCATGTCAAACTTCCTTTCCCGGGCGCCTCAGTTGTAATGCCTTACTTGCCGTTGCTGGGCTTCTCTGAGGTTTCCTAAAACCATGTTCCGAGCTGCTTCAAGGCGTTCCCGAAGTTGGATCACATATTGGATGATGTTCTGGTTGTTACTCTGTTGTTCTTCCCACTGCTCTTTAATCAGATCCAGGATTCCCCTTGGTTGCCAGCCATATAATAATTCAAAAGGTGAAAACCCAGTGGAGGCCTGGGGTGCCTCTCTTACTGCAAACAACAAAGGAGGAATCATTCTGTCAAAATTTTGAGGGCTCTCAACCACGAACTTTTTTAGCATCTGTTTCAACGTCTGATTAAAATGTTCCACAAGCCCATCCGTTTGGGGATGATACACGGCTGTCTTCAGATGTTTAATCCCCAAGGCTTTATACTCACTGCCTCAAACACACGTGATGTAAAGTTTGTTCCCTGATCAGTTAGTAGTTCTTTAGGGAGTCCTACCCGGGAGAATATCTTCAAAAGTTCATTTGCCACCTTTGGCGCAGACACTGTCCGCATTGGCACAGCTTCTGGGTACTGCATCACATAATCCAGTAAGACTAATATGCACTGGTTTCCCGTGCTACTTCGGGGGAGTGGCCCGACAATGTCCACCACCACCCTCTCAAAGGGAACCTCTACCAGAGGCATCGGGACTAAAGGAGCTTTTGTGGGCGGCCTTGGGTTTGCTTTTTGGCAGACGGGACACAAAGTGCAATATCTTGTGACTTCCCCCATCATACCTGGCCAATAAAACCTTGCTCGAATGCATGCTTGTGTCTTGTCCCGGCCTAGATGCCCACCCATGGGGAGCTCATGAGCCACCTTCAACAAAGCCTGTCGATACCACCGCGGAACCAACAGCTGAGCAACCTCTCCTTCTGACTTCCCTTGCTCGATCCGGTATAGGAGGTCATTCCTTACCTTGAACCTTGGGGTTGTTCTCATCAGTTCCGGCCTCAATCTTCGTTTCTGGCCTCTTCTTCGTTTCTTCGAGCGAGGTGTTCCTGCAGTGCCCACCGAAAGTCTGCCTCTCGACTTTGCTCTAGTTGAAAGTGCTTGTCTTCCCCAAAATGGGCGATATCCACCCTCTGTCCCACTTCCTCTTCAGGGGGGAGTTGCTCAGTTTCACCCACGAAACCCTCCGCAGTCTCTTTATGCCTCACGCCAACTATTTCTTCTAACAACTCGGGCCAGTTGCAGCCCAGTACCACTGGGTAGGGTAAATGTTCAGCAACCCCCACTAGCATCCAGCAGGTCTTGTTGCCTACTCGTAGGGTGACCCTCACCCTGTCAAAATTGAGAGGGTCCCTGCACCAACACTGCACCATCACATGATCCACTCTTCTTCTCTCCCTTGCCGGTAACACGTCGCGCCGCGCCACCGTCTGCACTGAGCCCGAGTCCAGCATAGCCAGTACTCTTTTTCCCTCTATGGTTACTTCTACCACTGGTGCGGGCGGCTCATCTCCCACCTCACGGCCAACTCGGGCTCCGTCGCCGCACATTCTTACCTACACCGTTGGGCCGGGTTGGATGCTTCCAATCACACCGGCTTGCAGGGTTTGTTGTCCTGCCGCTTGATCCCGTGGGCCTTGTACCGTTTGGTGTACTCGATACAAATCTTGTTTTCCCGACTCTGGCCCGGGGGTTAGCATCCGTTCTCATTTTTCTCTCCATGTGGACCCAAGGGTTCTCTTCTTCATACCAGCAAACCAGCATCTTATAATGCATACTGCCGTATAAAAAACTTTCCCAGCCAATGCACTATTGTGACAGGAGTATTGCTACTGGAGTCTTCTAGTGGTGACTTGGCCCTCCTGTTATGGGCCAGCCGCCTGCTTACTCGCCTGCCATGCCTTGATCTTAACTGATTGAGTGATGTAATTAGCGGGAGGCTGCCCACGTTATATGCCCCGGTGCCACGGGGTGCTATCTGCGGCTCCTTTTCCTCCCCTACACTGCAGCCCAAGCCTTGCAGATGGTACTGACAGGATTTTGACCTGGGCCCTGCTGTGATTTGGCCCCCTCGTTTACCTCCCTGCCCCCCCTTTTGCTCAGGGCCCCTCGCTGCCCCCCTTCACTCAGGGGCTGGGGCCAATGCACTCCAATATGCAGCGCCCTCTCTGGCGCCAGGACCCCCACGCTACCGTGGAGTCCCTATGAGGCCTCCTCCAACCCCTAATAGCCTCACCCAGTTTTCCAGTTAACAGTAAACACAAAACACAAAGCCCGTGGGCTATAACGTAAAACTACACTGTCTGGTCTAACAACATTCAATCCCTACCGGGAAAATACTCCAACCCATGGCAGCAACCAGGGGATGCTCATGCAGTCGATCTTCTCCCCTCTTTCTGCACTGGCTGAGCTCCCTGCTCCTTGGCTGCCAGAGGGGAACTGCCCTCCTGGCCTCCTGCCTGGGCTTAAGAAGGGCTAAGCCCTGCCCCTTCCTTTCAGCAGGTTTCGCTGGTTGCCCCTGGTGCCCTGGTGACTGGCAGCCATGCCTCCTCCCTCTTCTCACCGCTGGGGTCTCTCTTGAGCCGTCTATGTTCTCAGGCACAGGGCACCTAAGTGCTCTGCGACACAAGCCTAACAGTTGTTCAGAAA
>NW_017729024.1:104842515-104850596 GCF_001723915.1 Gavialis gangeticus
AACACCATAGACTTACAAAGAGTTCATGCCTTTGAATATTCCCCACCCCAGCAATTGTACACCGCATATTAAAATCATTGTCTAAGAAAGTCTTACCACCTGGTAACCCTATACTGATTCAGTCACCATGCATGGGGTCTTACCTGTCTTCCTATCATTTCATGGTATTGGAGCATCTTAGTGCCTTTACCTCTGGCTGCATGACTAACTGCATGTTTTAGATGGCATCAACATAGACTAACTATGTAACTACCATTCTTTCCAACTCTACAAAGCCATGTAAATAACCATGATTTTTAACATTTCCTAATAACATTTTAAATCTGTTCAGAAAAGAGTGAATGTAAAAAATTCAACAGAAAAATCAAGTTATAATGCTGTCTTATGTAAGTATTCTGTACCGTTGGTAATGTAAAAATATTTCCCACATATTTAATGTTTTTATTGTAATATACTTAAATGAAATTGAGTTTTTTTAGGATCGATCCGTGATTTTTTTTCTTAGCATTTCTAACAAGCAAAAACATTTATGCAAGAGTCAATTTAGAGCAGCATCATTTTTCCCATAGTTAGGGAATTTTCTTCTTTCTTACCTTTCTTTCCTCCTTCAATGACATAATCAATAGCTGCCCTAATAAAGCTGTTTTCAGGCAAGTAGCTGAAGTCTGGAGGAACTGGAACAAGAAAAGACTTTGAAATGTGTCAACAATGTGGCAGGAAAAGTAAGAGATTCCTGGTTCCAACTACATTCAAAAAGTAAGCATGAACTATTTACAAATTTGTCAACATTCTGTTACAGTGATTATTTTTATTAGACCAAAGGATTAATGCAAATATAATCACTTTTTCCTCTTGCCCTCTTCTTTCCAAATTCATGTAGGGTTAGTAAAAGTTGCCATACTGCAGCACTGAAAAACTAGTTTGTTCATAAACTGAGAACCTATGATGATGGAAACTTCCTCCCTCAACCCCCTCCATAACACATATGCACAGGCCTAATGTGCCTCAACCCTAACCTGGAAGTAATAACACAGTCACACTTGATGCCTACTCATTCTCTGGTGCCTGCCAGCATGCATGGTCAATGAGATATTTTTGTGGTTTGAACATGTGTCGTCTTGATAGTACCAACTCACTGATAGCATGGGTCATTAGCTCCCTTTAATGAACACATATATTTCATCAATCATTTATCTAGTAGATACCATGCAGTGATAATTTCTCATCATTAGCAGAATGAAATTCACCTATTTGCTAAGGGGAAATTGAGAGTCTGTGCCCCACTTTACATTCTATGTGAGCCTGCAAAATAGATGTTAAGCGGTATATAGTCCTAAAGCTTCCCCTCTTACTGGGGGTAAATTCCATCCTCAGTAAACAGCAGTGCTGCACTTCCTTAGGAGGCTGACTGTGTGCTTCAACTAATCACAGAACAGCTCTTTACAAACATACAGTTCTTAAAAAATTACTCGTTTTCCTTTTCGCAGTAGCTGGTTTCCAAATGATTGACATATTTAAGAGCAGAATCTCCTGAAATATGAAGTAGGCCAAACCAGATATCCGATTAGCTCTCAGAATACAGAATACACATTTTACTTACAAAAACCGAGGGAAAGGCCTTTCTGCACAATTTTAAACCAAAACTGTGAACTATTCTGTAAGTTTCAAGCATACACACTCACTTTTTTTTAGATATTATTTTAACACACAGATTTGATAGGAACATGTTTTATGGAGAGCTTCACCAAACACAAATATGTGGGTGGATTTTGCACTGAACAGCACTGACTTCAATGGGACTCTGCTGGAGCATAAACATCAATTATTTGAGCTTGCTGTTCTGGTGTGTTGAAGTGTGAGCTCTCGAGTCACAAAGGCTGTCCTTTCACTTTATGTGGGTACCAAACCTAGCATAAGGAGGCCACTGACTGAGGCCTCTTGGTGCTACCACAGTGCATTCTTACCAACAAAAACTTCTTACCAGATGCCCTGCTCTGGTCTGAGGACAAACTGGACAGATGAAGGTGCCCTAAAAGCCAGGCTGCATTTGTCTGCAGGGCAATCTGTCCAGAAACACTGACTATCTGTGGAGACAATCATAGGACATGGATTAATATTTCTAGCTGCAATTAATGCTGGTTACCTCATCCAGTACTTCAAAAGCAAACCAACACAAAATGTAAGTTATGCTTAAAAAAAATCAATTTGGCCCTTCACACAAGGTATCATAGCACTAGGTTTACCAAGTAGAATCAGAAACAGACATGACACACCACCCACTCACCTGAATCAAGGTTCTGATGACTTCATTAAGTTTATTTTGAAACTGGGAAGACTGAATAGTGTCCAATTTCAACTGCCAAGGAAAAGGAAAAATGAGACAATGACATATATAACTAGTGAAGGAAGAAGAAGGTTACTTCTCATTGCCACCAGCTCCAAGTATGCTTGAAAGCAACCAGAGACAAATTCTGTTTTGACAGACCTTCTGTCAAAGTGTTGTACAATTAATTCAACACTGCAGAACACTGAATGTGGATATATTAAATGACTGTTAGTTATTTAATTGTGTATTGACAACATTCCCTTACCAACCCAAAACATACAAAAAAATTCTCAGAGATATGATCTCATTGTATTTTTCAGGTCATACCTTGACACTTTGTTTCTAAAGGAAACTAAAGGTTTTATGTGCTTGTTTCTTTTACCTGTATCGTGGCTCCTTCAGAACCCACCAATGCAACCAACCCATTCACAGCAGCCAGGCGCTGCATTGTGGGAGACTCCTGAAAACACAAATCAAAATGAATGCAACCCAAAGGGCTGTAATATGGTGGACACAGCACAGAACCATTTTCTTCTCAAAAAGAGGGCACTGTTTTCCTTTTAACTCTAAAGATTACACCTATTCTTTTCCTACCAACAGACTTCTGGACCAGGCTTCTGGATGAGGAACACTGCTACCCCTCTAAAATGAACTGCATTATATAGGACCTCCCTCTTCTTTCTCACTGAAACAAGCAGGCATTTCTCATTGATGCAGCACCCTTCTATAACGTATTTTAATCTAATACCTTTAACATGAAGTATGCCTGGAAACATGCTCAGATGACCTAGTCTTCAAACATGCTGTTAAAACCCTGTGTTGCTGTTAATATTTACCTTATAGTCCTATCTTGGGGAATTCATTTAGGGGTTGCTTTTAAAATTACATTTTATATGTAATTTTTGGTGCAAGAGGCTAAATTATTAGTACAGAATTGCAAGTATAACAAATGAATACATTTCACTCAGTTCTCTATTCAGTTACAGTGACAGTGATTAATGTTACCTTCAGTAAGCCTAGAATTGTTCAGCTCCAGCTACTACTGTAAATCCAATTAAAGCATCTCAGTGTAGCTGCTGTATTCACTGGGCATAGCAATGGCAATTACTGGCTCATAAAAGCAGAGCTACAGCCATTTATTACTTAATAAAAAAGCCATTCAAGAGGGTAAATTTACAGTAAAATGGCAAAGCACAAGGATCCCAGGATTCTACTAGTTTAACTTTTGTTATGGAGTTCCTCACTCCAGTAAGGAAACTGATGTCAGGCTGAGCACTTGGAGCTTTGGTTGCTACTCAGGATGAGTAAAGGTAACAGAATGGAGCTCTCAGCCCAAAAACAATAATTGTTTTTTTGTAAATCAAGAAAGCTCAGTTTTTTTCTTATATCAAACTAGAGAGATTACTGCTTCTAAAAGTAAATCAAATCACCTGCTCCAACAGTGAAACTATTCCTGATCTCCATTTCTTCCCCTTTAATGAAATAAGCTCCTTAGCAATTTCTTTATAAAAGGATAGAGACAGTCTCCTCTACCTCTGCAAGTACAATCTTTATCCAAGCATGTAATAGTCTGTTGCTCAGGTCTTCTGCTTTTCCATGTCCAAAGACTGACAAACCATGAACTATGGTACCCAGTGCCAAGGCATAACCAGAAGTCTATAAAAAAAACAAAACAAGGAAAAGACAGTAAAAACAACTGCCACAAAGGCAGGGTAGTGTGTGGGTGTTTGCGCATACACTCCCCACCCTCCCCCACACACATTTTTTCCCCCAAAATAACAGCTCACATCTTCATTGAGCAGTACTTCACACTGACATATTCTATATACTGTAATTTCTGTTGTCAACCAAAATGCTGGTACTTTTAAAACAAATAGTTGGCTTAAACCAGAAGTGTTTAACTCCTACCCCATAGGCCAGATCTGGCCCATCAGGCTGCATCATTCAGCCTGCAGGGCTTCACCAGGGTCTAGAAATTTGGCAGCAGGGGAGCAGAGCCAGTGGTAATTGCTGCACCCCTACTGTCAAATTTCTGAACCTATGGTGAATCACACAGGCCATATAACGTGGCCCTGAACACCAGATCTGGCCAGCACATGGCTGGATCTAGGTACATGAGATGGGGCTGGTGCATGACTGGATCTGGGAGCACAAGATGGGGGTGGTCTGCAGCTAGATCCAGTTCCACGGGATAGGACCAGCATGTAGCTGGATCTGGATGCACAGGATTGGGCTTACATCCTGGATTGCAGCCATGGAATGACCCCATGCAGGATTTGGCCTGTGGGCTGACTCTGTGTCACTCATTTGGCCAACAAGGCTAGACAGTTGAGTGCCACACGTACAAATCTAGTGCCATTGATGCAGCTAGTTACAAAATACTGACTCCTATGTATGGCAGTATACTGATTAAGCATGTATGTTTGTGCATATATCTGTATACAAAGGAATCATGTTACCCTCTAATGACCAGGGAGCAAAAAAGGATCCAGGGACTGCTACTACCACCTGTCAGAACTTGTGAGGTCAAGTAACAGAGAATCTTTTCAAAGGTAATGAACAAGGGTTCTAGTTCTGAGAGAGAGAAAGATTTAGGTCAAGAGTGAAATTACACCCCAATGTTGCAAATATATAAACAAATGCTAAACTCTAAGAATATACATAATCCTACTGAAATCAGTGGATTTTGGATGTAATTGAAGTTAAGCATTTGGAAATACTCAGGGGTCTTCTGAAGCTAGAGAAGAGGAAGATGCCACTGGATGGACATGATCTAGCAGCTGAAATACCTGGACACTTCCCATTACAAGAATGGAGTCTTAACAAAAATTTCTACACTAGAGTAATTTTTGTGTTTTAGAGTAGGGTGTTCCCCAAGTCTTCGCAGGGTGCATGACATTTCATCCTATGAATGTCTCAAGGATCAAGTTCTTACCCATTCATGTTTGCATGAAACACCAACATTCTCGTTCACCATTACGCAGCATTCTTGTAACAACCACAGTAATTTTTCATATAAGATGGTAATATTTGGAAAGTACATCATATGACTTAGCTTCTTTACTCTGAGTTAGCAGTTGAAAAGAAGGAAAAACCAGCACCATGAGACCAGCCAGCTGTCTGCACATGTTCAATGGGTACCCAATAACCAAAGGCTACAATATGGAAGCCTCTGTATTAGAGAATGGTTTTCTAACATGAAGGAAAATGGTTAGAAAAGAAATCCCTAATTTTACGTCTCCAAAAAAGTAATAGGCTGCTGATTATTGTGATTATTGCAAAGATCAGTTTTGATTCTGACAGGTTGTATAACACCACATTGTCAATCAGTGGATAGTAGAAAGACAGGAGCAGCACTGAAACTGGGTTACTGATACTCAGGGAGTCAAATTGTGACTGATGAGCAGTCAAGGGATTCTGAGGTAATGGGAAGATGCTGAGCTGTCATCTGTTAGTGGGAAAATTCAGTACCAAGTGGGTAAAAGGCTACCTGAAGAAATCTGAGTTTGAAACATCAATCTGAATTGGTTAGGACTGTGACTATGATCTGCTGTTTAAAATCTACAGGAAGATTAACATTTAGTTGTCCATAAATCAAAAGAGAAAGGTAAAGAAAGGATATTTGCCTAGGAAGAAAAAACCTTGGGAATGCAACTGGAAAAGTGTAAGCTTTACTTTTAGACATACTTATATATATAAATTCAGTTTTTATTTCATATTTTAGTAATAGAGTATGAGCTGCTGCTATAAGAAATATATGAATAAAACAAATGGCCTTGAAGGTACCATCTTCAAATTACACTGTTTCAACAGATACCTGAGAGGTCCTAAGAGACTTCCATCTAATATTGGCATAGGTGAAAGAGGATGCAATGTTTATGGTACAAAAGAAAGGACATTTAAAAAGCATAACAGAAAGTAAGGAATCCATGTTGTGGATACAACCTGCTGATTATTTTCTGTTAAAGTCTGCAACTTGTTCATAACCTTGTCAGCTTCCTCTGCTTCTATGATTCTAACACTGAAAGCAGAGATGCAGGAACAGGCAATGGAATAGGCAAGGATCTAATAAAAGGAGATACAGTTAAAAAAAATACAAGTCAGAGAACTTAACATTACCCAGGGTAGCATCAGTTTCAGTTATTTAACTGTAGATTCCACATAGTGTTACTTGTAACCTTGGTGTTGCTAATGGGAACACCAAGGTTCCTAGCTATTCCACGCTGGATAACCAATAACTCCCCCCTCAAATTCAACCATATCTAGTTTGAGGAAATGAGAGAAATAAAATGTGGAGACTGCCATGAAGATGCACTGTATTATTAGATGCACTGTAAAACCATGAAACCTAAATGAGTTTCCACATGGTTTCCAATGCTGCTGTATGCTTTGTATTAAGTGTAGAACACCACCCAAAACAGAACAGTTGGCCACTAACAAGAAATATTATAATTAGGCCACCGGCAGACATGGAAAAGGTGTTGGGATCTGATGCGCAATCCCAACAACTGTGCTTCCTGCTATGCCACACAAACGCATGGTTAGAGGCATGACTGTGGAACTGAGCATCAGACCCCATTATGCCATACTGCCAGTGCAAGGGGAACCTAGGATCATGATCCCAGGTCACACCTGTACTGGCAATCTTGGCTTCTGTGGCTTGGAGCCCCATCAGTTGGCTAGAGCTCTCAGCCATGTGCTCCCATGGCTGGGAACTCTGATCAGCTGACAGGGTCCCCAGCTACAGGAGTGCAAGTGCCCCCCCACCCCATCCCCCAGCTGAAAGGTCCAATCACTGACCTTGCTTTGGAGGCCACTGGTCACACTCAATTAAAGGTGTGATAAGAACCAACCACATAGTTGTTATTACACAAAATATATGTAATCACTTCTTCACTTATTCCTTGTTTTATCAGGCCATGAATTGAACAAATGTGTGGCTATGTCATTACTAAAGAAGTGATTAACCAGTTAATTACATCTCAACTGTAATATGCATCAGGACCCTAGAAGTTATGACTTACTGATACTCTCCAAATGTATGAAAACCTTATGCTGAGGCAACTCAGTGCTCCAACCCAGACTGGATGACCAGTTATAAATATTGAGCAATACTAACAATTACTAGTAACTGTTTGTTAGTTAGGTATTTACAGGAAAGCCTTGCAATTTGCGAGTCACGGTTTTGAATATTTGTGGTGTGCTGCACCAATCCATGCTCTCTTGCCACATGGCATGATGACACTTTGTTACTGTGCTCTGGTAATACTTTTACATTCAGTACATTGCAGTATCAACTAAAGGTTTTATTAGAGCAGGGAATAAAATGCTAGTTAGCATTTTATTGGAATTATTGTCTCCAGCCTATTATTGGTACAGTACAGTATTCATGGATTTCCCCACTCATGGGGATCCCTAGAATGTATCCCTCACGAATGGTATGGGTCTCCTGTACTGTCTTTTTGGAGAAATGTTATGATATATCCTAAATTCATGATTCTAGAAAATAAAGTTTACAGAAGATGGGTTCATAAGGACATTTTCATAGTCTCAGAAGCAGTATACAAAGGAAAACTGTTTCATACTGGTAGTACAGTATGAACCTATGCAAGCTTCATCAACAGCCATTATGAACTCAGCAAGACCTCAATTCTTTAATACTAGAAAATGCTAAGAGAAAAAAATCTGGCCAGGATACCAATATTTTCTCTCTCTTCCCAAAGGGTAAGATAAGACCTTTATTTATTTATTGACA
>NW_017729024.1:104855596-104874754 GCF_001723915.1 Gavialis gangeticus
ATCGCAGCCATCTGAAGTGGCCAGATGCGAAGCTGGATTGGATGGCTGCCGACTTGCAAAGGCCTACTAAATATATATTATATTGGTATCTCATATTTAATCATGGATAAATACGAATTTTGGGTTATGTTTTTTAAAACAAAAATTAGGGATTTTTACCAGAGAAAACCAGGATCCCTGGTGATAAAGGATATAATATATAGGAAACGTTCGTGTGCAATTAAAAAATAGTGACATGAACTCACTGGAAATGCGTGATGGGGTTCAAGGGGTGGCAGAGTGCAGACGTCCAAGATTTTTTGAGCTTTGTTGTTTATTGACAAGTAGAGAGTTGGTAAAAGGATCCCTGGTTTAGTGTCAGCCAAAAGAGGGGTAATAATTATGGCTGTGCAAAGCTTCGGTCACTGATTCGATTCGGTGGAGATCTGGCTCTATTCGGTGGCTGAATCTCTGAATCTGAATTGAATCAGAGAACTCTTTAAGCTCTCCGAATCGAATTAGAACACTCTGAATTGATTTGGAAAGATTCAGTGCTTCAGACATAGACACAGTTTTAAATGTTTTTTCTACATGCCACAAGGTACCAGGAGGCTCATGAATGCTGCGATACTGGGACAGATGAAGCACCCCACAGAACTGCAAGGGGCTCCCCACTGCACTTGACAGCAGAAGCACTTCCAGTCCACTTCCGGGTCTACTGGGGAGCTCCCGGGGGACCCCCCCCATGGCCTTCTGGCTCAGCAACTGGTGCCTCCTGGGTCTGGGGGGGACACCCATGGTCCCCCCATGACCTATTGCCACATTGAAGGGAGAACAGGGGGTGGGGAAGGGGGCCTGCACGCTCCCCACAGGACCCGGAAGTGGACCAGAAATACTTCTGGGTCCACTTACAGGTTCTCTGCTGAGCTAGTGGAGGGCCCCGCTGCACTCCTGTGGGACGCTCCATCCACCCCCGCATCACAGCATTCACAAGCCACGCTGGTACCTCGAGGTATGTAGAAAAAACATTTAAAGCTGTGTTTGTGGCCAAATCGCTGATTCTCCAAATCAGCATTGAATCTTCAGATTTGGATTTGGCTGAATCGAATCAGGGACAGTGATCCAAATAAATTAATCGAAACAATGTCCCTGATTTGGGCAGAATCCAAATCCGATAGGACCCGCTTTACACACCCCTAGTAATAATACATACGATGGAGATTATAAATACTTCTAAGGTAACATAGGATACCAACACTACATTTTAAAATACATACAGTGATGTGCTAGAATAATTACAGTTATGACAGAAAAGGTTATTACAATTATAAGCATCTGATTTCAAGCATTTATCATTTCTTAGTCATCTTTGGGCAGATATTATTCATGCTTCTTTTAAATCCAAACCTTTTTTTAAACTGTAGATACTTAATAAGATTTTGCTTGACTTCCCCCACGCTTCACAGCATGGCCATCAGGGCCTCATATGCTGAAAGAAAGTCACTTTGGGGGCTAGTGCAACAGGCTTTAGTGATATAAGTGCTCACATGTAGCAGGGCTTGGGCTAGTTTATCATTTAGATGAGAGACTTCTAAGAAACACATGGGTGCACAAAGATAGGGTACTGACGAGACAGCGTTCAGCTCTGTACAATGCAGATAGGTGTGGAGTGCTCAGTAGGCCTGTGTGAAGTGGCTACTATTCACTTCGGATTCAGATTCGGCCAATTCGGGGGACAGTTATTTGATACAGTGGTGTAAATCATTGTCCCAAATCAATTTACAGATTGAGCTCTTTGATAAAAAAACAAAAACAAACCCTGACTCACTTGCTGCTGCCAGGCAGGGAGGCAATCCCCGCTACCCCCCACTGTTCCACGCTGCATGGGGGCTCTGCCATGAGCACCCTGACCCCCACCCGCTGTCCCAGCTCCCCGCCTGCCATGGCTGCCCTGCCCGCCCCAACTCCCAGCACTTTAATAAAAAAAAGCCCCAACTCACCAGCTAGTGCCAGGCAGGGGGGAGGCAAACCCTGTTGCCCCCCACTGTCCCACACTGCATGGGGGGCTCTGCCACAAAACCACAGAAGCCCCAGGCCACTGCAACAGCAGGTGAGTTGGGGTTATGTTTTGTTTTTTTTTTTTATAAAGGGCCAGGAGCTGAGCTGGGCAAGGCAGCCATGGTGGGGGGAGGGGTGGGCTGGGAGAGCGGGCAGGGGTTGGGAGTGCTCAGGAGGGCTGGGGGAGCAGGCAGGGGATGGGGCCTGACGGGGCTCCACCCATGGTCCCCTCCCCACTCCTCCAGCCTCCCCTCCTCCACCCCCTACTTACCAGCATGGAATCTGGGTTTAGCTCCCTGCTGCAGCAGGGACTACCTGAATCTCTGAAGCTCTTTGAATCTTTTCTGAATTGATTCAGAGAGCTTCAAATTGAACCTTATAATTGGTCCCCTGATTTGATTTGGATTTGGAGATTCAGCCACCAAACTGGGCTGAATCTCCTCCAAATCAAATCAGCACCCGAAGTTTCGCACAGCCCTAGTGCTCAGCATACTGGATAGGAACAAAAGTTATATAACAATATGGCTCTGCATCCCTGAGAGCTCTGGAGCACCACCACCAATTTTAATCAGTCTAGTAAAAGTACATCAAAACAGGAAAAGGTAACTACACACTTCTCTGCATACAAAGTAATATGATCCTTAATGGACATATGCCCACATCCCCTAGTGGAGCTATTCTCCAAGCATACTATACTTCTTTTTTTTATGTTAACCTCAGGTCAGGACAGTAGAAAACAAGGCATGCAGGGGATCTGACCATTCAATAAAAGGACTCTTTCTACTGGTTAACCTTAAGTGTACTGATGTGTAACTTCTGCATAAAATGATGCCAAAAATGTAGCCAGTCAGCATGCTCTACTGTGCACTATGCAAACACTTAATGAATCGATGCTGTATGCAGTGCAGTATGTGGCACTGCCCCCTCCATGTGCTGGATCATCACTTTATGATTTAACTAACTATATGGGGCACAGCATTATTGTGCTGTATAGGGGGCAGATCATTAGGCCTGTGCAAATAGGGAAGTATTCGATTAGGATTAGGATTCGGCCAATTTGGAGGAGTGATTCAGGTTGGTATCCCAAATCGATTTGGCCAAATGGACTATGAAAGATTCAGTGCCAATTCGGAGAGATTCAGTGATTTGGCCATAGACTATAATGGGAATCACTGGAATACCTATAACTGTCATTTTACGGTGGAATTTGATGAAAATAGCAGAGATGGTAGCCCCTTCTGAGGGCATGAGGCCTGCCAGGTTTCAAGGAAACAGGGGCAGGGGTTTCTGTGAAAGTGTATCTCAAGATTCTGAAAGCAAAACTCGCGTTGTGTGCGTGTTAAAGGGTGTAGGTCGTAGCTGTGTTGGTCGAAGGACAAAAGTAGACAAGGTGCTTCGGGTCAATCTGATATATTTTATTAGACCAATTGAATAGTTAGACAAATATATCTTAGCAAGCTTTTGGGTTTAAAAACCCTTTGTCAGCCTGAGGAAGCATATGCAGTTGGTGTGTGTGGTCTTCCTGGGTGGAATGAACAGTAAAGAAGCCAGAGGCTGGTATGCAGGCAAAAAAGCCAGCCAGTGAAAATGTAAATTGAGGCATCAGGGGGTAAGAGACAGGCTGGGGGAGGGATGGAGCAGGTTAAAGTGGAGAGGTACCCGGGGAGTCAGATGTCAGGCAGGTTACAGTGTGTCATGTATCCAATGTCTATATTGAGTCCATGGGGTTTTGTATCTAGGAGGTGGATGAAGTGAAGTATGTTTTTTCTACGTCCCTTCCCCAGGGCACTGTGATTGGAAGGGAATTCGGGGAAAGATCACAGTCACTGGCTAGCTACAGATGTCAGTCTTTCCCCCCCTACTCCCCCTCCCTCTTCTCAGTTCCTGTTTCCCTGCAAGACTGCCTTCCAAATTGCCAAATCTTTCTCTGAATCTTTTCTGTATTGATTCAGATGCTCTGAATCACTTCAGAGGTTTTATAGGTCTCCCGATTCAATTCAGATTTGATAATTCAGCCTCCAAATTGGGTCGAATCTTCTCTGAATCAAATCAGCAACCGAAGCTTTGCACACCCCTACAGAACATTATTGCACTGCTCCTGAAACTGCCTAAGGGAACAGCCTCATAACTTTCCCAACTGCCACCTCCAATGACTCTTAATCAGGGCTGTCAAAGGTATGGCCTCCAGAGATCCTAGAGGGACTGGGAATTTGGGGATGAAGCTCACTGCTGAATGGGTCCCACTGCTGTAGGAGCCCTACTGGGGACATATGATGGCAGCCAAGAGTCAAACCACAGGTGCATTAATCCCTGTGGCTCAAGAACTTGCAGCAGTTAATGCTGCTGCTGCTTGCCAGGCTGCCAGAGGTGGATCTGGATCCAGCCTGCAAGGAGCCCCGTGGTCTGCATCTGCCCTAAGTGGGCCAAAGGAGTTTGACACCCTAGCCCTAAATCATATTCTCTAATGCTACAGGGAGGGAATCAAAGGATGAAAGGACTATCCTTTTCACTGTGCGCACTCCAAGATTTGCTGGCATAATTATGTTTTCAAGTAACACTGGGAAGGTGAAGTCAAGATTCCCCCCCTTCCTGCCACTTCTTCCTACTCAACTACAAGACAGGAAACTTCTCAGCTACTTAAAGCCTGCCTCCTCTCCACACACTGTATGTAGCAGTATGGTGTATCAATGCAAGAGAATGAGGCAGCACCTGCTATCAAGGACAGGCAACAATTTAGCTATGTACAAATAATGCTCCGCATAGCTTTTAGTAGACAATATGCAGCAACAGGAGGTGCAGTTGTACAACTGTAACTAAGCCTGGGATCCCAATTGCTTCAGTTTATTAAAGGTCCTATAAGACTTTTTGTAAGAACGGCAGATTGTTTGGCAAATTCTAACTGATGAAATTACATACCGTCCTCCTGGAATAAAAGGGATGCTTTACTTCTTATCCCATACTGTTCTGTGATGTTACACAGCTGCTATATTTTACCTCCTCGGTTGCTGCAATGACCCTGCATAAAGTCTGCACACCTGTTTAACTTCACTAAAACACTTTAGGAGCTTATGGGTTGAGAAATGATTTTATAGTTACAAGTCATTTTAATACTTGATCCAGGAACCGTAACAGGCTAATTCACAACATACTGCCAACAATAATTTAACTTCAAAATATTATATGTTTATTAAAATACAAAGAGCTTTTAAAAGTTGTGTAAAAAAGGGGGAACTCTGTATTGATACATAATAAATCCCTTAGAAAAACAGGGGGTTACATGATTCAACTGTTCAGCTTGCAATGGGCTTAAACATGTCAGGTAACATTTTAAATATAAACACATGGTCTTACTGTTGCTCTCCATTACTCTTTCCCTGGCTTTGTCAGTTTCCCTACTCAAGTCACCTCACAATTTAGACTGGAAATCCTGTGGGGCAGGGATCATGTCCTATTTGTCTCAAGTTCCATGCACAATTTGGCACTATATAAATAACGTTGCACTTAAACCCAGTACACCTGCTTTCTAAAATTCTTCAGAACTGTTATAGTAAGAAATACAGAAAAACCCATGGCCACAGAAATGCTCCTGCTGTGTTTACACTACCAAAATGAAAGGAATTTCCAAAGAAGGTAGCAAAGACCACCTTTTGCAAGGTGAAAGGTTGAAGTTCACTGTGTGCTTTGTGGGAGACTACTCTTTGCAGCAAAGGAGCTAAAACAAAACAAGAAAGTTTTAGCTCCACAAAGGCATTTAGGCCTTTCTAGGCACACAACTTCTATTTACTTGGATATGAGGCAGGTGCCTAAATACCTTTAGAGACCTGGGCCCAAGTTTATTTTAGATAGATGAGAGAGATTAGAGACAAAGCACTGTGATGATTTAGTTTTCTTTATACCTGCACATCACTACTGGAAATTATTAAATTCTATTTTTGTTTGGAAAAATTGAAGATGGAATGTTACGATGAAAGAAAAAAAACACTAGTCAATGTAAGGCACAGAGAGAATGAAGACAATTTCAAAGTAATAGTAATAAACTATATATGGATATGACTTCAGTATAAAGGTGTGTCATCAGGAAGAACTGGTAAGAAAACAGGGAAAATTAGGAAGTTTTGCTTAAACAACCCTACCTCCTGGAACATTCTGCTTTGATCCTCACTTTCATCCAGGTAGTTACAGAGTTTTTGTAGTGAGGAAGAGATGTGAACTCGTGACTCTGTTTGGTTGGTGTGACTCATAAGTGAAAGAACAAGTCCTACTCCCAAGATGCATCCAGTGCTTTAAAGAGAGAGGGAAAACAGAATGGGAATGTAGGGTTAAATAAGCAAAGATGGCTTTTGGAATCTATCATTTCTAGATGTAAAGCTCATGCAGTAAATGGATGTCAGATATGGCAATATCAGCTTTTAAACATCAGCAGTCAATTTAGTGTAAAATACAACAACAGCAGGAGTCCTGAGGACTCATTTGAACTAGAGATATCCTTTAAAAACAATGGGAGAGTTCATAGTTATACTTAATAAATTAAACAAAAATAAACAAAAAAACTTCAGCCACAACTTTGAATGTGTAATGCTTGTCAACAGCCAAAGGAGTTGGCAATAGCTTCATGGATAGAGGCACTGTTTATCAACACAAAATAGTGGTAATACATGGCAGCAACAATCCTCTTTTGCTTATTGAACTTATGATTTGAGTATTTACTCAGATCCAAAATTAGGTGTCTTCCCCCCTAAAACAACATAAGGAGAAAAGCCTTGTCTTAGATTTAAGTGGCAGCCCAAGGCAGGCAGCAGCTCAGCTCTGGCTTTGGCCATGGGCTCCGGGCGGAAGCCAGAGCTAAGCCACTGCCTGCCCAGGACGAAGATGGTTTGTTTGGTACGGGAAGGGGCTCACAGCTGGGGGAATGCGGGGGATATTGCAGGGTGGTGGAGGGAAACAGGGAAGACCCATGTGTGCAGCTTGGAGGAAGCATGGGGGAGACTATGCAGTCTACACTCTTCCCCCACAACAGCTACCCACTCCTCCCCTTACCTTCTGCTCCACCTCCAGTCCCTCCAGGCATGACCTGGCTCCAGAGGGGACAGCCCAGGCATGGAGAGGCAGGCAGCAGGAGGGCAAGTAGCAGGAATCACACAGGAAGGGCAAGAAGTAGGGGTCTGGTCCCATGCCCCCACCTATTGCTTTCTCTGGCAAAGCAGTTGATTGGGAGGCAGGAATTTAATACAATTTCCCATTAATTATATTCTAAACATGGAAAATCATAACACATTTATAATTTTCCAAGTATAGAATCTAGCTGGGGGAGGGTTGTCTTAAATTCAGGTAAATGCACTAACAAACCAACCAACTAAAGGGATTATCACAAGTTTTCTTTACATACAATTTTATTCTATAAAACTTGATAAAATATGCCAATGGTTGTCTATAAGAAGGTAAATGTTCCTAGTTAGTTAAATTACCCAACACAAATTTTTAGTTTGACAACACTTTAAACACACACACACAAACACAAAGGGAATACATTTTGTGACAAATACACATTTTTGTGAATGGGTGGAGAGTTTGTGGGCTTCTCCAAATTACTATTTTGTCTTTAATATATACATATATAGATAGATAGATAGATAGATACGTGTGCGTGCACACACACAATGTTTATGGGTGCCTAAAAAGCAAATCAAAATAGTGCATTTCAGCAGTAAAATACCTTACCTGTCACAGTACAAGTATGTAGCCTTATTTTAGTATCTCTAAGATAACAACAATATGTTTTTCTCTTGTGGAATATTCAGTGTACAGTGCTAGAGAGAACTGTGTAGGTGTTTCACAAACAGTCCTACAAAACAGATGTATTTATTATATCATTTAAAAAAAAACGTGTTATATGGTTAGAGCGCCAAATTCTGACACCACTGTAGTGGGGTTTTTTTGTTTTTTTTTTTAAACAATGAATTGTGTGGGACCAGAGTTCTCTTATTAAGAATTAATGACAATCATGTAAAAAAATGCTTCAACTCAGAACCTGTCCAGCTTTCAAACAGTTATTTGTTCTTATTAAGAGCTTTGTAGAGGCAAGTCATCTTATTATTCAGAGAGATTTTGGCTGCAAATATATTAAGCATCAACCTTCATTTTTTTTACACCAACAATCACTAATTTTTGCTTGCAGCAGTTGTAGACCAGGTCAACTATGTCACAGATTTATACAGAAAAACACATCTGCAAGAGTAGTTAAAATATACCCTTAGTAAGGAAAATATATATGGTAAGCCACAAATATATCACTTTTTGGTGTTCTGCAAAACTTGGTGAATTTGGTGACCATGAAGAGGTCAGGGTTAAACACTCAGGCTGCGTCCACACTTGCATGGACATTTGGTTCCACCTTGTACCGCCACTAGTTGTTCCTGTGGAATGCCTGTGCCACGTGCTCTGGTGTGTGACAAGTTACCCCAGGTGGGTAGGGGAGGCTGAGGCCAGCACTGGGCTGGCCCCAGCAGCCTTACCTGGGGTACTGGGGGCCTCCTGGGGCTGCAGCAGTGGTGATCCTGCCACACAGAAGCTGGCCAACAGCCAGTGTGGCTCCAGACGGCCCGATTCCAGTTTTGAGTGGCACAAACTGCCCCTAAATGCGCCGCTCTGCTTTTTTTTCCCCACGGGGTTTTGTTGACCCCTGGATATCTAAGGGTCAAAAAACACCCTCGTGCTGCTCCCTTCCAGTGTGGAGAACACCTGAACACGTAGTATGTGGCACTGCAGTAGTATGTCCGCGTACGGCACGGCCGCACTCATCTGGACCCAGCTTAAGTGTATTACTTTGGTTTAGAAAGGGAAAAACTTTCTAGACTGATTTACAAAATAAGGACCAGAGACAGTATAATATATCTGCTGTCTGTGCATGAATTTTGCAACAAATGGTCATCATTAGAAAGCTGTCTTCCATTTGTTTTTCTCTATCTGTTCCATGTAATCCTTTTGGATATGCTTCCAGAAAGATAATAAATTTAATAACACTTAGCTCAGTAACAGAAAAAAGCATTAATAGTAATAAATATAAATACATCTTGAATCTGACTGTCTCTCTTTCTCTCTGGAAACTGTTGTGTAGTTTTCATAATCAAGGAGTCTACAGTATCTACTAACAAGTTAAACCTTTTGTCTAAAACCTTCTTCCAAAAACATCCTATTTTATACATACTTACATATTAACCCATATTCAATAGTACCCTACATAACTATAGATTTGAACAATACTTTTAATTCTCTCTCCCCCACTCCCTTCTTCCCCGATCCCTACCTCAGGGATTTATACTTGTCTTGTCACTACAACCTCTGAGCACCTTCTATGTAAAATCAATAGTCATAACAGTAGTTATTGATGCTATCTATCAATAGCTACAGCTAAGTCCCTAGTAAACTTCAGTCTCTCTAACATTTCCCCTTTCTAGTGCAAATTTTTGTTTCAAAAAGTTCTACTTTTATACAGTTTTATCAATTTATATGTATCCTAGGTTTTTCCCCTCCAATTTTCACTGGTTCCCAGTTTGTTAGATGGAGGATTTTTAGGTGGAAGGTGATATCAATGATGAGTATCATGCTTAAGGCAGGCCCTTCATAGAGAGAGAGATTTAGCTACATATTATATCATGTCCACAGCTGAGCAACTTGGGAATATCAAAACACCATCTTTATTTAATTGTTGGGTTACTTGAGCAGGTGTTTTGTACTAAAATATAGGCAATCTTGTTGCTTATTCTTTTCTTGAAGTAACTCCATGTCTTGTTTTTTTTCCTTCCAATTAGTAAGGAATTTATTAACTAAAATGCAAAAAAGAATTATCCCAATTAAACAGAGTAAACAAAGAACTGGTATGAACAATACTGTTATCAGGATTGACATGATCAGCCAACTGTGTACAAAGTTGTGTGAACTCCTATTTTGTGTAAGACACAGTCTGTGAAAGTTTTTTTTTAAGCAGACATGAAGCAAGAATCCATAATGCCCTTCAATGGACGGGAAGCCTCAACGAACACCCTTTAAACATCTGCTAATTGGCATAGTAACTGATTTTCCATGTTTCTGGGGGCTTGCAACATATCAGAAACCTGTACTTAGACAAAATTACTACTGTACAAGGGTGGAAAAAAATCATGGTCAGACTTCTTTTCCACTAGATGGCAGCATGGTATAAAATATTCTGTCTCCAACCACATGGCAAGCTGAACAGCCAGGGGTCTTACTAAAAGCTACACACCTTTTAAATCAAGCCATCACAATGAATTTCCTCTGGGTGAGCTATCAAAACAGCCAGATTTCATAGAGGCATGCTAAATATAATTAACTGCAATGAGAAAGAAGGAAACTACTTTTGGTATAAGACACCTTTTATTTTGGCAGAAAGAGAACAAATGGCACAGCATTTTCCATTTATAGCAGATGATGAAGGTAGTTTATGGTATCACAATTTAACTCCCATAAACAGAAGTTTCTAAAGCACAGACTAAAAGGCTCTACTTTAAAAAAATAGTGGACACCAACTCTAGTCTTGTAATGGCAGTAGTCTACGAGTCAACAGCATCCACAGCTTAAAATTACTTTCTTGCTCAATTGAAAAAAGAAAAAAGTATTACATGCCAATTTTATACCAAGCTTTTCTAAAACCTCTAGAGTTAAACTTTGTCAAGCAGGGAAAAAAAGCATTGTTTCCTTGCCATTGTTTCATGTACTTCTGTTTACCTCCTACCTCGTGTTGGCAGAGGAGTCTATTTTGGCTGCTACTGTGAAGTTTTTATCTCTGGCTAATAGGGCAGGCAAACACATAGCAGTGGGTACAGCGAAGTGATGCAGCTGATACAGTTCCCTGTGCACCATGTGCCTTATTCTGTGCTAGTCAAGGGGCAGAACAACTCAGATCTGAAAAGATTTCCAAGTTCATAGCCCAATGAAGTGCAGCTGTGACCCCTCATGGGCTTTTCACAAGGTACAGAATATGTGGGGGAGAGAACAGAAATTGTTGCTCTTCAATCTTTAATAAGAGAAGAATCAATGTGGAAATGACTGGCATTAAAAAAAAGACAGAAAATGAGACCAGCACCAGAGATATCACAATTCATTCCTATTCTAAAAAGAAATAACTATCACATGGGATGTCACTTTATGGAACATATGTACTGTTTAATGGCAAATAATGTACACAAAAAAAATTTCATTTTGTAGGTTTGCCTATGCTGGTGACTGTGTACTATTCCTCAATAAATTTCTGACCCTGCTGGCAGTCTGCTCCTCTCTTTAGAGCACCTGAGGCATAACCCTGCTTGGGAAAATAAAATATATTTGCCTCCATCCATATTCTACATGCCATCCACAGCTGTTAATTTAACAGACTGGCTCTCCCAGATAAAGGAGCCATGCAAGGCAGATGCTCCCATAGCTCAGACTGTATTGTGCACACATGCACATTCCAGTAATAGGCTCCCAAGCAGCAGCAGAAGCTAGACTCCATTGAACATCTTGGCAGCTATACAAGAGCACCAAGGGGGCACTTTCAAAAGTGCTTTTCATTAATGAACATGTGCAGGTAAGGGGAACAACAACACTTCACCTAAAACTGTTGCTATTGCCTGCTACACCACCTCCATTAAACAGCACATTTGAATTTCTAAACCTCTCTTCCACCATATGCCCGATGGTTTTTCTTGGTGTTTTTTTCCTTTGTGTGCTCACATAACTATCTCACCAGACTTTCCACAGTCTGCTAACAAGCATGTTTAAAAGAGGTACAGTAAGATTCATTTATAAGACACAGCTCAGGTGAAAGTTTTCAAGGGCAGGTTCAGTCTCCTTGTAGCAACAGGGGAGCTGTAGTTCTAAATTCAGAATATGCAGTTTTTGAAGCTTTAAAGCCCTACATGAATGGTAGTAATCATCATAAATGCTAGCACCAATAACGGAATAAAACCTACTTGTACTCTAGACTGGTATCAAAGCAGCAAGCTTCCAGTGTATCCAGGGACTTCATTAGAAGTAGATTCATCTGTTGGCCAGATACATCACTATAAAACAGAAAGCAAAAATACAGTTCTGCTCTTTGGGCTACTTTATGATATTAGCCACATTGATAGCAATAAAATTCCCACTTAAGATAGTTCTTTATTTGCTAAATTAGGTTCTTATATTAGTTTATAAATAATAACTGTGTGGTTCTTAATTTATCTGAAGTCGCATATAATTCCAGGACTAACCACTGACGTACTTAAACATACTTTGGTGCCCACTCCCATACAGCTCCTACTCCTTTCAGCTCTCAAACAGAAACAGAAGATCTTTACAGCACACAACACAAAAAAGGGGAAGGGAAAAGGGAAGAAGAGAAAGCAACTACTGGTCAGGTCCTCAGGTAAAGCATAGTCACACTGTTCATAGGCTTAAGAGAAATGATGTTTTAAAGATTTCATTTTCTGAAGCTTTTGAAAAACTGTCTCCTTTTCCTTTCTACTCCTTTGGGCCTTATCTGGAGAAAAGATGCCTGAACACACTGCTTCACTCCCAAGAAACCCTGTGGTTAAATAATGCACTTCCAGTCCCCTTAAGGAATAGGAAAGTTTTGATGTAAATTAATCTCTAGGTTAAACATGGATACGTTCCAAATACTTCCAAGGTAGGCTCAAATTCAGCAGATGTATTTAAGTTATATCTATTAGGGGTGTGCAAAGCAGACCCTATTTGATTCGGATTTGGTCCAAAACAGGGACAGTGATTCGATTAGTTGATCTGGATCACTGTGCCTGATTCGATTCAGCCGAATCCAAATCTGAAGATTCAATGCTGATTTGGAGAATCAGTGATTCAAACATAGATACAGCTTTAAATGTTTTTTCTATGTACCTCGAGGTACCAGCATGGCTTGTGAATGCTGTGATGCTGGGGCGGATGGAGCGTCCCACAGGAGTGCTGGGGGGGGCCTCCACGTGCGTGGGAGAGGACCTGGAAGTGGACCGGAAGTGCTTCTGGTCCACTTCCAGGTCTGCTGGGGAGCACACAGGGCCCCTCCCCGCCCCCATTCTCCCCCAATGTGGCGATAGGCCACGGGGGGACCCCAGGTGCCCCCCCAGACCCAGGAGGCACCAATCGCTGAGCCGGAGGAGCATGGGGAGGGCCCCCTGCATGCTCCCTGGTAGACCCATAAGTGCTTCTGGTTCACTCTCGGGTCTGCTGCCAAGCGCGGTGGGGAGTCCCCGTGGTTCTGTGGGGCACTCCATCTGCCCCAGCATTGCAGTGTTCACAAGCCACTTGCTACCCAAAGGTATGTAGAAAAAACATTTGAAGCTGTGTCTATTTCCCAATTGCTGAATCTTTCCAAGTTGATTTGGAGTGTTCCAATATGATTCGGAGAGATTAAAGGGTTCTCTGGTTCAATTTGGGTCCAGAGATTCGGTCACTGAAACGGGCTGAATCTCAGCTGAATTGAATCAGCGACTGAAGCTTTGCACAGCCCTAATATCTATGACTAGAAAGAAACCTTGTAAGCAAAACATGAAAGCTGACTTGCTTTATTATTTAACATTTATTTTTTTGAGAAAAAATGTCTTTCAATACCATTCTTCTTTAAAACAAAACCAAACCCAATTATGGCTCTAATTCCCTAACGTATTTCAAAAATCTAATCCTGATTTCTCAGGAGTTTTTTATGGCTTATCCGTTGCTCTATTGTCACTATGGACAAGAGGCAATGCATCATCCAATTGCGTGGTTGGTTTAAAAATAATAATAATAAAAAGGAGTAGTAGCTCCTTAGCATCAAGATGGTATATTGATTCAAAACACATTTAAACAAAGGCAGGTGGTTCAGAGCCATTAACTTCACAGGATATAAATAATAGTTATAGCCAGCCAAACCCGTGTAAAAAGTCTGTATACATAGTAATGGTACGTTTTTTATAGAAGTAAGTAGATAGATAGATAGATACTGAGAGAGAGTTTTACATATATAGAGATATAGAGCTAGTTAGATATAGATATGGAAAAGCTAGTTATATAGATAGTAGATCTGTGTGCATGTTTGCGTGCATCTGTGTGTGTGTATATATGAATATATATACATACATACAGACACACACACATATAGAGAGAGATATCTATCTATCTATCTATCTATCTATAGAGAGAGAGAGAGAGATCTTTACTATCTATATACTGTAACTAGCTTTTCCATATCAATATCTAACTAGCTCTATATCTATATACACATGTAAAACTAACTCTTACTTACTTCCATAACAAACATACCGTTGCTACATATGCAGACATATTACAGAAGTATTACATATATATGGTTCCATCAGCCCCACCATCACAACGTTCATGAGATGCGCCTGGTACCTCGAGGTATGTAGAAAAAAAACATTTAAAAACTGTATCTACAGCCGAATCGCTGATTCTCTGAATCAGCGTTGAATCTTCAGAGAAGATAGCACACCCCTACTATGTACACACAGCTCACAGTCTGTCCAAGATGTTTTGTCTGAGTTAAGTAACTGGATACATTGTTGTATGTCATTACTTGTGCAGTACAAAAAAGTATTGCATTCACAAAAATTATGTTTTTACCTTTATGAATGCTATTTTACTATTATCTAAATGAGGGCAGCTAACCCACTCCTTAACATCCTTATGTGACTCCGCTGGTGTTATATTTAAAGAAACATAATCAATACAGTATGGAGGTAGGAGGAAAGAGAAGACCAATAAAAAAGCTCATGTTTAAGTAACAACGCACAGCCACCAGGAATCATTTGACTACAAAATGTAAACACTCTCCAGAATAAAAATGCCACATACAGGGAAAAGGAGGAAGTTATTTACACACCTGCTGTATACTATAATCCATACCTGACTTTTTCTTCACACAAACGTGAGATAAACATCCCCAAAGCAAGGCCCATGTGGATTTGAACAGCTTGAGACTCATCAGCATTTGGTTTCCCAGGTAACCTGGCAGTCAGCATGCTCAGGACTTCTTCAACCTTCTCCTTGAAGGATACAATGAAAACTGGCACCAAGAGAGACAAAGCAATGGCTGCGCAGGAGCGAGCAATCGCACTGGCTGTGTTTTCCCCTGAATATGATTTCTAGTATACATAGCAGAGGGAAAAGGGGGATGGGGAAGAAGACAATTTTAGGTTTTATATACCTCTTTAGTGATGGAAAATGAATGTTATTTTACCAAAGATAATGTTCAGAATTTTAGACATTTAAAATTATACAGCATACAGTATCATACTTGCATTTCTATTTGGAAACAAATGGTACTCATGGCTGGCTGAAAGCAATGTTCCTTTTTTTTTAACCCCTAACTAGCTTAATAACATGGTGACTGAAATATACTTTCCAGAGTTTAAAAATAAAAAAAATATTGTTCAATACAGGACTGTAAACAATAAGCATGAGGTTGGGGGGAAAAAACAGAATCCAATAGCTGGTAAGGGGATAAACATATTGACCTGTTTTGATGTTTGAAGCCCTTACTAAAATATGCAGCAGAGTGATCCAGCCTCTGGATAGGTAAATAAAAACAGTTGCAATGTTAACATAACTGTAATTACAGAAAGCGAGAAATTCACTGAGAAGAAAATGCTGCTCTAATGCTTGAGAGGCATCCAGTCTAATGTAGAAAAGTACTGGCAGATCTCGCAAAATTTCTGGTGGACAGGCTTTCCAGCAGAAAAATTATTCTCCACAAAGGCTTAATTCCTTTCCATTTTTTTTTTAAATGGTGAAATCCACATGACTGCCTTGACTTACAAATCTATGACCTAGTTGTATGTAATCGCTTGATGTTTATGCATTACCATATGCATAACTGTGGGAAGAAAAAGAAAAATATTCAAATGAGAATGCAAGACATCTGGAAAGGCAGTGATTTCTACAGGCTGTTGTGGTATTTACAAGTCTGAAGAAGGGGAAAAAAAAGCATTTGAAAAAAATATTGTATTTTTAGGAGAGAAAACTGTGTGAATTAAACCCCCAAGCTCCATCTCAAGAATATACTTTTTAAATCATATTATTTTTGGAGCCAGGTTTTTCGATAAGTTACAGCATGGCAATTCTGTTCAGAGTTGTCCTTGGATTTCCTTGGCTTTTGTCAGTCTGGAGTTATATTTGGATAAGGTGTTAAAACTATACTGGTTTTGCTGGTTCATGACCTCTTTTTGGTGACAACAGAGTTCAAGAGCCCAAGCTGACTGTTTCAGATCTCTCAGTAATCTTTAAAAACTGCTGACCTTGATTTCTTTTTTTTCCATCTAACTAGCTGTACTCAGCCTTTTATGGACTTTTTCCTTACTTTCAGGAAGACTCTCAAGATATGTTATATTCATCCTCATTGAGGGACCTCTTATACAAGCCCACAAAAGTGAAAGCTGTAGTTCCACCAGTTGGTTAATTCATGCCATCCTTCTGCCTGACTTCATTTTATATCTATTTAATTGGACCCGCACTCTGCTTTCCCACAGAAAGGCAAATGGAAGAAGGCTGACTATCAGAGTAGATAAGTTTTATTACTAGAAAGAAGGCAGTATTTAGAGTGCAACAGATATGGAGTCTTTCCCTGGGAAGGGAATTGTTCACTCTGTAAATAATATATGCTAATTTCTGTTCCTACTTCAGTATATTCTACACCAGGGATAGAATCAAAAAATCACACAGAAGGGGAGCTTTTACAAACAAAAATCACAGCAGCACTAAAATTAGCAATGGTATCTATACTCTATTTGTTGCCTGAAGACTATATATATTGACTCCCATTTCACATCCAAGTGCCATTTCAAAAACCAGCAGTATTTCATAAAACCTCTCACATTTTAGTTCCTGGTTATGAGCTTGAAATAAGATAGGATCATTCTGCCAATGGTCCCTAGATTTGAAACTCTTGAGATGCATCTTCAGGGGAAGATCCTCCATAATTACTCCTTTTTAATAGAGTCAGTGTCTCACAACCTATGGGACAAGATATAGCAGGCACTTCGTCTCAGGATTTTGGTACTGTAACATGGCAACAGCTTATTTAGTTTGCCCTGTTTGACTTGTATCGTTTTATCTGTGCAGCCTGAAACATTACAGTAATTGCATTAAATAAATAAATAAATAAATAAATAATGTTAAAAGGACTAATATCAACAGCAGGTGAGACTCTGGAATATCAAAGTTCAAAAAAAAAAAAAGCTTGAAAGAAAAAAATTGGAATAAAGTAAGAAAAAAAGTGCTAAAAACAAAAAGGGAGAAAGAAAGAAGCCCCTGTCCCTATATGTTCTGCAAGAACAAGAAGCTGCAGAAAACACTCAGTGTTCAAATAAGTATTCCCTGCAATCACAAATACTAAGATCATTAAATCACGTCCATAATGTCTTATCTATAATATTTCCTGTTTAACTCCTCCTTTTACGTTTATTTAGACTTCTGGATGTACCTGGTAGAACCATGGGAAGACTTGACCTTGAGGACGATAGCGACTGTTCACAATACTAAGGAGTGTCTCTACCATCATGGAAATCCAGTGCTGTGTGGGAAGAAAATCAGGCTGAGTCTGCAAATGATAGAAGTGACACAGGACAATAAGTATCTTAGTAAAAACAATACATCTAAATATTCATGGCTATCTTTTCTTAAACCAAGCTCCATCCAAGAACAGAATATAGATTTATCAGCTGATGTGCCAGCTCCCAGGGGCTAATTCCACCCGTCTTACACACAGTAAGCCTGACACTTTTTTCTACAAATGGTCCCACTGTGGAGACTAAACTGCTATTGAGTGAAAACAAAGATAACTAAGTTCTCATAACAGTAGCAGGCACCCTTCCTTCCCTCAATCTCTGATCCAGTCTGGCTGAATATAAGCAAGTAGCCCCAAATCACAGTGCCTAACAAATTAAATGTAGGCATAAACACAAAGTATTAAAATATGATTTCAGTTTGAATAAAGAATGTGTCTCCAATCAGGATTCAATATTTTACTAATTAGCTTAAACGAACTACATGGGCAACTACCACATATAGGTAGATCAACCATGATTTAAATGTCAAATTATGCCTTTTTTCATATGCTTTTAAATGCTCTATATAATAAAGACAGGAGAGTATGCATGCCTACTCAGAACAACACAATTTGCAGTGGTCCTTCTGACACAGGAACTACATCTTACCAATACAATAAATAACATGTGAAGTACAGTGTGTCATGAATGGAATGGTGTCACTAGAAGTGGAAAACCTTTGTCCACTCCCTTTCAAACAGACCACCATTACTAGGAATAAGACCCAACTATCTTTTTTCCTCCAGAAAAATAAGTGGGAGACAAAATTATCTCAAATGTAACAGAGAATGCCTCAGCAGTGATGACAGTAGCAAAAGAATAATGAATATTGTGTGCTTATGTGGTGCTCTCCGCCTCAGTATCTCAATTGACAATCAGAAATTAACGGATCCTTACAACATTTCTGAGATATTATTATCCCCATTCTACAGGTAAGATAGATAAACTGAGACTTGCCCATGGTCCCACAAAGACCTTGAAGATGCAGACCTTGAAACAAAATCCCAGAACAAACCAATCTTAATAAGGACGGAGGAAAAAAACCAGTGTGAAGTTAGGTTAGGCGGTCACAGAAGCTTATTTCATAGTAGGTAGGGTCAGAAGGGACCTGAGCAGATCGCCAAGTCCGACCCCCTGCCATGGCAGCAAAAAGTACTGGGGTCAAATGACCCCAGCAAGGTGTTCGTCTAGCCTCCTCTTAAAGACCCCCAGGATAGGAGCCAGCACCACTTCCCTTGGAAGTTGGTTCCAGATCCTAGCTGCCCTGACAGTGAAGTAGCGCCTCCTGATGTCTAGCCTGAATCTACCCTCTGCCAGCTTGCGACCATGTCTGGTCACTCCTGGGAGTGCTCGGGGGAACAGGGACTCCCCCAGTGCTTGCTGGTCCCCTCTGACTAGTTTGTAACAGGCCACTAGAACCCCCCTCAGCCTTCTCTTGTGGAGGCTGAACAGGTTCAGGTCCCTGAGCCTGTCCTCATAGGGCATGTCCTGCTGCCCCCTGACCATGCAAGTGGCCCTCCTCTGGACC
>NW_017729024.1:104875078-104886683 GCF_001723915.1 Gavialis gangeticus
TTCCTCCCCTTTTTGAAGATGGGAACCACATTGGCCCTCTTCCAGTCCTCTGGCATCACACCAGAGCACCACGAGTGCTTGTAAAGCTGTGCCAGGGGTCCTGCAATGACCTCTGCTAATTCCCTCAGCACTCTGCAATGGAGATTGTCTGGACCAGCTGATTTAAATATGTCCAGTCCCTCCAGAAGTTCCCTGACTAGATCCTCACTGATCCTTAGCCGGGGTGCGCCTCCTCTGGGGCCTGAGGGGGTGCTGGTGGGGGAGCTGATCCAGTCCCTGCTCAGGAAAATGGAGGCGAGGAAGTCATTAAATAGGTTAGCTTTGTTGTCTGGTGTGACAACCAGATTTCCTAGCATGTCTTGCAGGGGCCCCACGTTACCCGGTACCTTCTTTTTTCCCCCTATGTATTTAAAAAAGGACTCCTTGTTTTCCTTGATCCAGGTAGCTAGTCCCAGTTCCATCTCTGCTTTGGCCTTCCTGACCGACCCTTTGCAGCCCCGAGCAAGCGAGGTATAGTCCTCCCTGGTGATGGCCCTTCCCTTCCATTGGGTGTATGCCTCCCTTTTAGCTAGGAGACGTTCCCGGATGGTTTTGGTTAGCCATGGGGGATTTTGCACCCTCCTGCCCCCTTTGATCTGTGTTGAGATTACCTCCCTTTGGCCTTGGAGGATCGTCTCCTTAAGGAGCGACCACTCTTCTTGGACACCCGACTCCCCTCCCCTCTGGGACCTCAGTGCCTCCCCGACTATTCTCCTTAGCTCACTGAAGTCCGCCCTCCTGAAATCTAGGGCTGCTGCCTTGCTGCACGCCTTTGCCATCTTGTGCTGGATGGTGAATTCCAGCAGATGATGACCGCTGTCGCCCAGGTGGTCAAGCACCCGCAGCCCCCTTACCATGTCGTCGCCCGTGGCCAGCACCAGGTCCAACAGGGCATTTCCCCTGGTGGGGCTGTGCACCTCCTGGGTTAGACGGAGGTCCTGCATTTTGGCAAGGAACTTACGTGAGTGGTCAGACCTGGCTGACTGCTCAACCCAGCAGATGTCTGGAAAGTTCAGGTCACCCATGATGACCACGTCTTTTGACCTAACTACCTATTTCAATAGTTTTTTTGGTAAAGAATCATGTTAGTACGTGTTTGTGTTCAGTAGCTGTAAGCATTCAACATATAAATATTTTATGAATTTACTTGGTCAGATTTGTTCTCCAGAACCTGCTACTGCGAATGACTACCGAGAATGACCACCATCACCTGACCTAGAAACTTACAAAGCGAACAGAAGTCATAGTATTTTTGCTAATTAACCTGATAGGATTTCTTTGTAGACCCAAATCAATATACTGAAATTATAGATTTTTCACCCTACAATTTGGAAGTCAGATCCCTAAAGGGACCTCTAACTAATACTTCATTGCTTTGTTTTTTGATAGAATTGGGTGGCAAGGCTCCTCCAGATCAGCCATATAAAAAATTCAGTTCTGCCAACCCCAATTATTTAAAAACATGAAAAGATATAATCATGCCTTTGGTCTGCCATCTTCTTTTGGAACTCTTCCTGCCTGCAACTATGACAAAATAGCATTACCGATGCTTGCAAATTTACTACAAATACTGAGATTTTGCATGCCCCCTCCCCTGGCAGCAGTGCTAACTAGAGAATTCAGACAGGCCTGGCAGTAAGCACTATATAAGAATAAGAGACTGTTTCTTCCCCAAAGAGCTTTACTGAAAGGTATGGAAATATGTTTGTAGTGTGAGGATTGAAGCAACACATACCATATATCTTCTGTAGAAACCACCAAAATCTTTATTAAGAGGAAAGCAATTTTTAACCTCTCCTGAACTGGGCTACAATCAAACTGGTTTAAATGAAAGGTTCTACAGCTTTCTAGTTGTGTCCTCAGTCCCTAACAGATACTAATGTTGAACCTCCGAGAATTGGGCTTCCTTTCTAGAAAGATAAATTGATTTAATAATATTCAAATTCTGACCTTTTTGGAGTTTCTATAGGTAGGATTTCCCAATATCTGGATACAGGCAAAATCCCCTAAACACACTAGAAATCTCAGACATGCTACGGCAAAATATCGTGCCATCTTTAAAAGGATCATACCGATTAATTAAAAAAAAAAAAAACCCTTAAAATGCAAAAACAAAACAAATATTAATCCAGCCACCAAATGTATTCACATCTGCAATTTCAAGATTGACTCAGTAGTGCATACTGGGTTTTACAAGGAATCTTCAAGATGTGAGAAAACTGAAAACTAGCCACATTATGGAGACTATATGCAGAGCTGTCTTCTGGTGTAAGGGCTGGCAGACTGGAAGACCTGAATGCATTAAGTCAGACTTCATTCTTCTTCCTCTGAAGTCTACTGAGTCTTAGAGACATGCATATTTTTAACTTTGCACTTTCACCATGCTTTTGGTTAATTAAAGTTAGCTTATTTGCTCTCAAGAGCCTATCAAAAGTGCTCCTGACCTTGCCCAATGCAGATAGAGCAGGTGGCATTCTCACCTGCTAGGTCACTTTGCAATCCTTCTGACACCAGTTGGTTCGGTAGAATGGTATTTAAATCAGACCACTCATATGGTGGTACAGGACCAGGCAACTTCTGAACAACTGAGGGCCACATGTTTCTGGAGCATGCTATAACCCATGCAGCTGGAGAAGGGAGCAGAAGCCTGGAGACCATGGAGGTAGCAACAGAGGACCAGTGGGGGAAGCAGCACCTACACCAGATACCTGGAAGCTGCAAACCCTTCATGGACTGCATGCATCTGCAGACCGCTAACTGGACAGCAGCCCTGTGCTAGCCCACTCATCTACCATTTTTGGTGTAATGATTTTACTTTTCACATTGACTGCATTCCATATTTCTAGTTATAGTTAATATGATTATACAAATTGTTTCAGGCTGCTGCTTTGAGTGCAGGGGACTTACTGCACTGATACCTGCAATTTTTCAACATTCCTTACCCAGCTGAAAAATAGATCCATATTTACAGCTGTCTTCAAGGAAAATGGGTCTTCTTCTCTGACCAAATTAATGCACTGAGGTTAAGATTATGAGGTCAGCAGGTGAAAACAGAAAATGGAAAAAAGAACAGCTCTGAGAGGAGGCTCTCTCTATTCACACACTTACATGGAAGAATCACTGACAGAAATGTTACATATATGTGCATGCATTAATAATTATTCTTATACATAAATCAGCCATTCACACTGGATATATTTATATACTCTTAAACAAAGTTCCACTTTTGCACTTGCAGCTTTTGAGCTCATGGACTAAAAACAGATGTTGGGTTTATCCAGGGTCTGAACACTCCAGACACAGAAGTCCTCTACAAATGCAGCTTGAATGGCAATTAATCTGATTTAGCCCTGATTGTCCTCAGGAAAAAGTGTTATCTTGGTACTTCCCAGGTACTTAACTTAGGGGCAACAGGCTTGTATGTCTGTAAGATGCCAAAATAAAAAGCCTTGTCCCAAGATAAATCCGATGCCTGTTTTTAGCCATGGAAAGTATCATATTGTCCCTTACGGAAAGTGAAATCCTCTGAATAAGACACGTTCAATACAGACAATGGCAATACAATCTTTTGAAATATCTGGTTAAATCCAACCTGGAGGGGTACAGTGTTACCTACCCTCTCTGACAAACTACCAAGCTCATTTTACTCATAGCACAAGAATCACTATCAGATGGTCACTCCCAAGCAGGATTAGACATGAATTTATTTAAAGTACTAAAGACTCTGTATTCCGTTACCAGACTACTGAAACACCCAGTCTCCCACTATTTTTGTGTTGTTCTAAAAATCACATTAAGATTACAAAATTACTTTTCCAAAGTTTAACTCACCTCTGGTCCCCCCTCAATGTCTGAGGACAGGCTACTTTCATATTTTGCTACAGCAACTACAAGGCCAGTTAAAGCTAAGAGAGAGTTTCCTTTCACCACGGGGCTCTCCCTATTGGAATAAGCAAACAGTAATAAAAAGGCATGAAAGAGGTCCAGACAATAAAATACATAGTGAGAATCAGGGAAACACATGCTAAAGGTGATCTGTATTAGCAGAGACCTTACTGAGATCCAAAAATCTAACAACTTTCCCAAATTGTTTGCTGGCTCTGCAGAAGCATTCCATATTTGGTCTTCACATAAGTCAGAGATGGATAAAAACTAAGCTTTGACTCTCTCTAGTTTTCATTTTCCTATTTCTTGATCTCTTCTAATACTACTGCAATATGGATCTCCTTCTCTAAGCCCTGCCAACTCGTGAAAGACATATAGCTTCTAGACCTAGGTACAATGATTTCTTGAAGATTATTAACCACCTCCATCCAGAGTCTTTTCTACAACCCCTGCTCAAGGCAGGATCAATTATAAGCACTATAGGGCATCTTTACATGTGCTCTGGAGGTGGATGGGGGGGGTGGGGAGAAGGTGCTTTAATTACAGTGGCTCCAAGAACCTTCAATGAGCTTTAGTTAAGGTGCCCCAGCTGTCATTTTAAACACTTCCTTCTGTCTCCAGCAATTTCTTTTTGCATCTGAAAATAGTTTTTTGGAGAAGACAAACATGTCTCAATGGAATGTTGCTGACCTTTCATGTCTGGGACACTGAATCCAGACTCCTCTAGATAAGAGATAGCTAAAAATAATTACAAGTAGGCAATAGGTCATTTCTTAGAGGAGCCTCACATTGCCTTAAAATCACTTTCTCACCTATTTATTTTGACATTTAGGTTGGTATCTAGTGTCACTTATAGTGGTTGCACGCCATGATAGGTCTCAGATTGTCAAAAACTTTTATACTGTACCTATGACAACCAAAAACTTTACAACTGAAAGATGTGGATGGATTTGAAACAGTCCAGCAGAGAACAACAAAAATGATTAGAAGTCTGGGAAGCAAGACTTATGAGGAAAGGCTGAAAGAACTAGGGTTATGAAGCCTGGAGAAGAGAACACTGAGAAGGGATTTAATAATAATCTTCAAATATCTGAAGGGCAATTATGGGCTTTTTTCTGTTGCTGAAGGGGACAGGACTAGCTGCAACAGACTCAAGCTGCAGCAGGGGAAATTTAGGTTGGAGATTAGGAGGATCTTTCTGACTATGGTTAAGTGTTGGAAAAGAAATTGTAGAATCTCCAACCCTGGAAATTTTCAAGAGCAGGTTTGACCAGTAGCGTAACTTGGGGTGGGCAAGCAGGAAACCAGCCACCGGTGCAAACATTACAGAGGCACCAGAACTGAACTGCAACTCCCATGGAGTCTGCCCCAGTAGCAGTAGTCCCATGAAGTTGTTTTTGCAGCAGCAGGTGGGTACACAGACACCACACTGTTGCTGTAGGAGCAACAGCTGGGGCAGGCCGTGCCCACTGCAGTTGCAATGGAAGCAACACTGACAGCAGCAGCAGTCAGGGTTTGTTTTCTGGGTCCCCAGCATACATAAGACTTCTGAACCCTCTGTCTGCCCAGCATTGAGCAGCACTTCCTGCTCCACTCTCCCACAGGGTTTCCCCTGGGTCACAAATCCTGCTTACTGTGCCTCTGGGTTGGACAGACACTTGGCTGGGATGATTTAGTCAGAAATGATCCTCTTTGAGCAGAAGGGTGGACAGGATGATGATCATGCAGGGTCCTTTCCAGCCCTACTTTCCTATGATCCTATGATTTGCAAAAGCATAACCCTTCCAGCAAAAAGATCACCACCACTGACACACAAGCCATCTTGATGCTATGTTGAAAAAGAATATTTCTCATTTCTTATTATTCAAAATGAAAAATACTGCAGAGTGAAACAAACAAATATGTTCTTGTTTCTGCACTGAATTTGGCATAGACAAGGGTTGGGAAGTATGACTTGCCAACAGATAATACTCTTGTTACTAGCTGGGAAAAGTTCAACCCTAGGAACCAATAATGAAATGTTACCAACTGAAATAGTTTGACAACTGAATGGATTTTATTAGTAAAACCTTGGCTCCCAATCTGAGAGAAAGGATTCAATATTTTCTGGAGTTTATGACATCCATATATTTTATTTGGCTTTACACTAAATTATGGATCCAATTTTTCATAGGTATTTAATAAATAAAGGCCACTTCAGTTCAGTTCTCTTCCTCTCCTCCACCTCAGACCCGAGAATTTTCAAAAGTGCTTTTATCCAGATTTGCTACTTTTGACACCTCTATTTGGTCCAGCATAAGGAGTCGCTTTCAGGATTCCACAACCATAACAAAGTGATATCTGTTGGAGGAGGAATGCAGGGGTGACATCAAGCAGCTAGCAAGCATCCCTAAAGTTTTTCAGCAGTTTCTGAGGGTGGGGTCAGGATGTTTGCATCTGCCCTGAAAGCCACAGACTAAGTTCAGTGATAGATGAACAAACAAGTAAAAGTCTGAAAACATCTTTTTTCTGTCTTCACAAGGGGAACAGATATGGACACATGGAGGAAGCTTCAAGCATGAAAGATAGATAATGGGCCAGCTGTGATGAGGTCATGCTCCATACCAGAGACAGCTGAGTAACTGTTAAAACAAATGAGTTAAAAACAAAAAAGGGGGGAGGGAAGGAGTTATATAACAGACTGGATCAAAAGAGCAGAGCTGTATTCCACCTTTAAATCAGACTATATATAATGCACCTGGACAACTGTAAAATGCCGATTTTGAAGAAAAAGCACCCTTCCTTACATTTAAGCAGTAATCAGGCAAAAGCATGAATTATATGGGACATTATTAATGGAAAATACTGGCTTACATCATGCTTCCCTTCTTACTGGCTGCCCCTCCCCATAACCTCCAAATACATGAGTAAATCTTACTTTGAAGCACCCTTGACAACATCAGTCAGCATGTCTCTGACCCTGCAATACAAACAAGAGTTAGCACAATATATATAGCATGGCAGCCAGGACTTTCTGCCTGTAGTCCTTCCCTCCAAATGTCCTTCCATTCTCAGTCACTGACTATCACAACCCAGTAGCCATTTCAGAAGACTTAAGAGCAAATACATCACAGATATAAAATGGTAAATAAATATTTACCAAATATGTACATATCCTCTATCATTTTATGTTTTCATATCCTTGGACCAACTGAAATAATTTTCTAAAAGGGCTTTTCATCATATTTTATTCTTTTCTTGTAAAAATTCAAGTTCATGCAGCAGCCATAAATCTGTTCATCTAGCTGTTACAGATAGCTTTCCAAATCAATGTGTTATGTCTTAGCCTAATAAAATGAAAATGTTCTACAATGAATATCTATAACAATTTATCCCACATTTTTTATACTTCAGAACATAACTATGCGTGGTTAAGCTATTAGGTGGCACTATGGCCTCAATTTATTGAAATGAAAGCTATAAGGGCACTTAGAATTCCTTCTATGTTACTGTAATCAATTTACAATACATGACTTGGCTGTATTTGTTTAGTTTTGCATTCATTTCCAGACAGAGCCTGGGCTGCAGCAAATCTTTTATACTGCCAAGCTTGTTTTTTTTAAAATAAACATATATACCATGCACTCCAGAATTTACAATATGAAACAGTAAATCTTAACTATGACTGTCAATCCATGCAGAAAGATATCTACCTTTCAATCACATAATAATACTTCAAAAAAAATCAAATCAGTTCTTCATTCTTAAGCACAATATTTATTTCTGAATACTGTCATTAGAAAACTCACCTAAGTTGAAATCTTTTACGTGAACATTATATAGAAATGATGCAAACCTCCCTCCCCTCAACAAACAGTAAAAATCTTCTATTATCTTGTTCATGTTGGAACAAAGTCAGGGCCAGACTGGGAAGTAGGAAATGCTAATAAAGGCCTAGTAGGTCCCTCTGTGTGAAGCCATCCTCTGACCTTGTTCTAAAGTCAAAAGAGTTCGAGGTTATTCAGCACCTTGCTTGGACTGGGCTCAAAGAACAGCCTGGGGAGACACTTAATATGCTTCCATTGAGCCATCAAGTTCATCTACCAACCTGGCTTTTAAATATGCACATGTACAAAATGAATTTTCAATTGTTCATGTTAGTGCAGTTTAGGATAACATGAGTGAGGAATTATGCTAGAAATAAGGGGCTAAGGCAGATTCTGTACCCCTGTGAAAGCTAAAGCTTTTCTTTTCGTACCATAAGTTATAAAATATGTCGCCTGCAGGCTGGATCTGGCCCATGGAGCTGACTGATTTGGCCCACAGCATTCCTGGAGGTGCCTGGATTTCTGTAGTGGTGTGGGTAGCAGTGGCATTAATCTCCATGGTTGTCTAACCCACTTTGCTGACTCAGGGAGCTGCACAGATTGACGCCATTATCATTCATTTTGCCACCAAAATCCAAGATATGGATCCCCACTGGAGACTTATTTTTTTTGGCAGTAGCTGAATGAGCAATGGTGGTATTAACCTATGCAGCCCCTATTAATGTTACTGCTGCTTGCCCCAGTGCTACAGGTGGGTCCAGATCTGGCTCATGACAAACCCTGATATGGCCCATGACAAGCCCGGATCTGGCCCACAAAGCTAAAGATAGAAGCAGGTTGGAGATGGACCTGTTCTCCAGTCTGTTCTATTGGATCTAGTTACTTTGCATCTTGTTAAATAACCCCTGGCTCAGCCTTAGTTAAATAAGACAGAGATACAAATTACATGTTCCCTACTGACCATAACTTTATACCTTCTCATTGCAAGAACTATTTTTATTTTGGATATTGTTGGTGTGCATAGAGAGATACCTTTGTAACATAATAGATGTATAAGCCCTGGTATGGTACCAAGTCATTCATTAAAGTTGGCATCATTTCCATCCAAAGTTTGGACAAACTAGATGTAAACCTCCAGCTACGGTCATAAGCTTTCAGGCATTGCAAAGGGATAGCTACTGTGTATCCCAGCAACCTTACCCAAAACTCCCGTTTTTTCTTTTCCCCCCTGCAAGCTAGAGATCATATCTGTTTTTCTTCCATTAGCGCTCATACAGACAGCTAAACCTGTAACATTAAATTCTTTGAAGTATTCCCCCACTCCTTTGCCAGCTTCGCTCATCATTACAAATGAAGAGGAGCAGACAGTCATTCCCTTACCAGAGCCAGGCTGTAAATTGTTTGTACTGCACCTCTTCAGGATCCTCTTTTCCATGTTTTAACTGCATCTCCAGCTCTGCCTGTCTCCCCTGCCAAAGCACAGCATAAATCAGAAGGAGATCTTACAACGGTAATAATCATTAGATTTCTGTGGGGCATCCTTGTGTAACAGATGTAACCCTTCCCTTGTGGGCCACTTCATGACTGGACCCAATTGTTCTTGATATAATACCGCACTATAATATATAATATATTAAGCAAAATCATTGTAATTTTTTTATTCTGAACAATGGGAGTGGCAGCTGCAGATGCAGCTAAATGGTTAGAGCTACTTAGGGTATGGACAAATGTAGTATTTGAAGTTCACCAAGTGCCTGTAAAGTGCTTCAAAAAGTGAGGATACAGAAGCATGCAGCCAATGAAGCACTTCAAATAGAGCTGTTCTGCCTTAGAAATGACCCCAGGAAAAATAAAGGGAACAACTTCCGACCTCTTCATGCTTCATTTGCACCTTTAAAAAGTCCTTCTTAAATCATGGAAAGGCTCAAAAAGGACAGCATAGGAAAGCAGCTTTGAAATCCAACTGCCTCCAAGGTCACATGACAGCAACAACTATCATTTACTTAATATATCATTTTAACCAGAATTTCACATTCTTTTTACTTGAAATGACTCCATTCTCCTTGCAATCCTTCATGACAGTTGTAGCTGTACTTCAAAGGATTCACTACAAGATTCACTACAATGGTTTATAGCAGCGTTCCCCAACCAGTGTGCTGCAGCACTTTGGGCTGGATCCATGCCTCCCGCCCCCACCTGCTGCTGCTGCTGTGGGCAACCAGACAGGTGAGGGTTGTGGCTTCAGCCAGTGATTCAAACGCCATGCCACCTGCTTCCCACCACACGCTACCCCCTACTCCCAGTCTGTGGCATTCAGCTGCTTGCCACCTGATCCCTCCCCTCTCTCCCCCACCGTGCTCTGCAGCGTTTTGCTGCTCACCTTCCCACCCCCCACTCCGGTCTGCAGTGTTTGGCCGCTCGCCACACCGGTCGTCCCCTGTTCAGTCGGTGTGCCATGGGGTGGGGGAGGCCATATAAGTGTGCTGCAGGTTGAATAAGGTGGGGAAATGCTGGTTTATAGGGTGCTTCTGGTATCTGATGAGGACTGATTTGAAGGTGTTAGGCAAATCTCCAGAGTAGGAGATTGGGTAAGGGTGGGCAGGTTTAGTTTTAAGACCTAAAGCAACTATTGGTCATCAGAACTGGGTTGAGAAATTTTTCCAGCAAGGCTCTTAAAAACAGCAGATCATAAGTATCTTTTTTCAAACATTCAGCACTGTTAGGAATTAGTTTTTGTGAAAATTTGAGAGTACAGTGTAAATCCTGATGTCATTCACAAAATCTGAACCTCTCATCTACTATTAAGCAAAGAGGAAGTTTGTTCCCCTGAGGACTGGGAGTCAGCACTCCTCTTTTCTCAACTTGACTACTCTCACAAAGGCCTGGATTCAGCAACGTGTTCAAGCACATCCTTAACTTTAAGCATGTGTTTGAGTCCATTCCAATTCCCCAATGCACATTAAATCTAGATCTGTCTCATTTTAGTCAGGTAGGTTTGATCCTGAAAACTAAGCATGCTTCCCCCAACTCTGTAAACTGCTCGATCTTGCCAGAGGTTCACTGAAAGCAACAAGAGCCTTTTTTGTTTGCAGCAAGTCAGGGGTTTAAAACTCATCTGGCCTGACAAGCTAGAAGAGTCTTGTCCCTGGGCTGGACCAGGCCCATGGAGCCGTTTCCCCTCCCACTTGCGTAGCACAGGTCCCAAACCACCTGCAGCAGCTGCCAGATCAGGTATGCTAGGGAAGGGAGAGCAGAAGGGAAGGAGATCCATGAGCTGGATCTGGCCTCTAGACTAGCCCTGTGCTGCAGGTGTATACCATGCCCCATGAGGTTCTGATCTGGATTTGGCCCACAGGCCATATGTTTGACACCCCTGCTGTTAGCACATAAGTGTTTTGGCAAATTGGAATGGGGAAAACAAAGTGATCCTCAGGAGGTAGCAGGATTAAGTCTTTAAGCTCTTTTAGTCTTTGTGCCCAGTTAGTAAACGGGGATATTACTACTTACCTACTCCCCAGGGATACATTAGCGATGTGAACTAATTAATTTATACTTATAAAGCTTTTTGACAGCTGCAGATGAACAGGGCTATAGAAGCCTGAAATGTAATCATAATAATAATAGATCTTTTAAACATAAAGTATGCCTATACAGAAGCGAACTTCAAAGTCACAATGGTAAGCTCCAACAATCCAGTAAACTCTAGAGGATTTCAGAAGCCAGATGTGTAAAAGCTGTGCCTCTTATGAAAGAGCCAGAAGCATGAAAGAAGAGAGTAACAAAGCACAAGCACCAACTGACACTCTCTGAAGTTCAGACCTTAAATAGTTAAAAAACCCTACTTTTAAAATAACAAGCATTTAAATCTGACATTC
>NW_017729024.1:104891683-104902071 GCF_001723915.1 Gavialis gangeticus
GCATCATAATTATGGAGCCTGAATTTATATCCAGTTTAATCTGAAAATCACACTGAAGGGCCATAGCTATTTAATCTGCACCTGGTATCAAGAAAAGCTGTGATTTGTTGTTTGCTGACATAATTCATTTCCATCTACACTTTTCTAGCTTTGTTTTGAAAATGGCCTCTTGCCTAGCCTGCCCTCATAAGGTAAAATTCTGTTATATTATCCCACCATGAAAAGTTAAAACTTTGGGGAATTTGCTCAGCAGTCTGAGTTGCTCACACTGTGGAAGTGGCCAGTATCACTTGACATAGGTGGGAAGACAAACATGAATCATCCAAGATAGCAAGACAAAGCAAGCTATTCACTGCTTTCAAAGGAAAACTATTGCTCTAAATATTTTAGGTGATTTGGTGTGCAAAATAGATCAGAATCTTTTTGGTCAAGAAATTAGACCAGATAATTTCATCAGAAGAGACTTTCTGCTGAAATTTTCAGTCTGCCCTGGCTTGGAATGGCTCAGAAACAACAGTAGTCTGGTCTCTCACTCAGAGTATGACAGCAGCCCTCTTGTTAATCCCGACTAAAACTCAAATAAAACCAACAGAAAAGCAGAGAAAAATAAAAATTTAAGCAACACATTTTTGAAGGAGCTCAAGGTTCTCCCATCCTCATCATCTAATTTGTCATACTCTCCAGCATCTTCAGATAATCTTTCCACAAAGAATAACTGATTAAAATTCAGCTCAAGGGATTATTCATAGTTGGGACAAGCATCTCAGCAGAGAAGTACAATTCTGAAAGTCCAAGTATTTCAGCCAAATCAGCACCTATGTCAAAATGTACCTCCAACACTGGCTGAACTCTAACCAAACCTTTAGTATGGACACTTGTCTATAATTCATTATTTTAAATTTTACAGTTAAAATGCAGGTTTCATTTTACTGAATTGTGGCTGATATTTACAGTTCAATTGCTTGATGGGAAAACTGAAAATACAGAAAAGGACTCATCACTCCAACTACCTGTAAAACTGCATGGTATGTTCTGCTCATAAATCCAAGCCAGGACTGAGGGAGCAGGAGAGAGCGGTGCCATTCAGAAGGCTGTATGTTAACCTGTATGACATAACAGAAATGACAACTCTCTTAGAATTAATTTGCCAAAAGTGTAATTCACAGCCAGCTCTCTAGCATTATAATTCAATGATTGTATTTTCTTTGTACTATTCTTAGCTCCCTCCCTGCCCTCCCCCTCCCCTGCAAAACAAAAAATTCAAATTGTAAAGCCAAGGATAATCAGTCTAGACATCTGAATATTGCCAACTAAAATTGTTTTTCAAGTTAAACTGCTTTTGGCCACACAAGGGAAAGGTCAGAGGAAACAATGATAATTTGTGCTGTGCCCTAAATATGATATTTCTTTGACAAACAGGAGAGAATGTCTGAACTGAAGGCAGTTTACAATTTAATGGTCTGACACTGGAAACATCCAAGTACCATAATTTACTACTCTGGTTAGTGAGCAACAGGATTCAAATAATACAATGAAGCATATCATAGAAAACCCCAAGATGGATCAATAGATTCAATCAATTATCTGATCTCACAGAGATCAGTGGAATCACTACTGACAGAGTGTGTAGGATTGATACCTAAACTAAGAAAGCGTTTGTCGGGGACGGGGGGTTTAAGGATGCAACAAAACAAAGAAAGAGCATCACTAATTTGGTGTTTACCATACCTCTTGAGTACTTTTGTCTGCCTTAAAAACACAAATACTACTTTAGGAGTGCTGTTACACACAAAAATGAAGTGGCACAAGTCAGCCAGCTGTGGAAAATTAACCCAAAGTAATGAGTTTTAAGCTGGAAACAAAGGTTGAGGTATGTAAGTCAGGATAGTTGCAGTGGTGCAACACAGCCTGACACAAACATATTTGAACTCTTTTTAAATAAACAAACAAAAAAAATTCCAGCTTCATGTTAGACACCACCAGCTCCAGCATAAGAGGAGGGAAGGAGGGAGTTTTCAACGCAACCACATTCTTCAAAAATGAGTAGCAGTCAGGAAATAATTTGTTCTGGAAAAACCTCTTCCAAATTACAAAAAACTGGACAATTTCCACAACTGCACAACGAACTTACAAAAAGGTCAGTGTTAAAGGACAAACTCAATCTGCAGCCTGATGCATATGCATACTCTCAAACTGAAGCATAAAACCTTTTCCTGCATTAACTCCCACAACAAATACTAATTTACAAAGGCATATTTGCTTTTTCAGCGTGCTCTGAAAATTGTAGCATTTAAATTGGAAATTTCACAACAGAAAACAATACAAGATGCACTGACTTGTAATTATTTCATTTTCTACTGGCCAGTAAATTATTTGGCTCTCCATATCCATTGGTTGCGTCTCCCTTACCTGACCATAAAGCTTAAATGAAGGTCACTTATTATAGCTGTAAGTAATACTGTAACATCCTAGAGTAACCAAGTATGTAACTTGATAGGACTACTGAATCGTTCAGGATCAAGGAGATGCTTAAGATGGACTTGGGCCTAAATACCCATAACTGTGTATACCTGCAACAGGTAAAGCCTAGCAGAAGTAGGATATTGATACTAAAGAATTTGAAACTCCATCATAAAAACCCATGGTCTCTCTTGAACAGCAATTTTATCGTATGTATTACAAAAATGGCATATTATTATTTAGAGTATAGAAGTTTATTGTCCGATTACATCCCAAGCCAATCAAATATTAGAAACCAAAATAGTATATTCTCCCTCTGCCCCTACCTCCCCACTTGAAAATTTAATTACAGCAACATTTTATTAAAAGAAAGTGTCTGAGGTGTGCCCCCCTCCCCCACCTTAACATCTGTGTTTTCAGGGCCATACCACAAATGAGTTCTGTAATTAAAATGACTGCTGTGCATTGATGTCTCAAAAAAATCCATAGCAGGCAGAAAAACAAACATGTCAGCTTGGGGCGAGACAAGATATGTCTCAGTATCCACTTTTTAAGGTATACATTTTTCATTTTTAAATTAAAAGAACATGCCAAATTCTCAAAGTTACAGAAGGACCTCCCTCTCTTGCTGTCATCATATCTGGTCTAAAGCTCACCTTCAGTAACAAATCTTCCTAAGCTTAATCCAGAAGGGTGTTGTTACCCTTTTTTATTACACTGAGACAGCAGACACAATTCGACATGGAAAGTACTCCTGTGCTGAATGAGTACTAATTAAGTTAATCAGCCAACAGTCTTAAATAAGCAAATGGAGATAATTTACTTCAACCAGAAGACCATAAAGAGAAGAAAAACCCCAGAAAAGCTTTTAACCCTTAAATAAGATTCTCAATCTTTGACAAAACCCATTAAACAGCGCCTTTTTCAGTATCTGTCAGGGTGCTACTGGCATTTCCCATCACAATCAGAATTATTGTCTTTTTCTTCTCTTGTAACTCTTTCAATAATTACACATTACTTACAAAGGTTGTGTAACTCTTTATAAATAATTACATATTCTGACTTCTTATTTGGCTGACATCCTTCTGTTCTCTACTCTATACAACTGTCCTCAAACTGTTCACCTTACAAGTTAAGAGAGACTATCTACTCATTTTCAAGTCAATCGATTCTTCCATTCTTTCCCACTGCTTTCATCTCAGACACTGTTTCACCTGCTGCATCTTTGTGATTTATCTTGTTCAGCTCTTCTACTTTCCCTTACCTTCAACAGAAATTTCAATCCTTCTACCTTGAAACCAGTTTTAACTTGTGTATGTGCAGTCACTCATACTGACTAAAGACAAGACAAAATCCACAGTGCTATTACTGGAAGCAAGAGCTGGTCATTATAGCCTACCAGGTCCTTGCATGACAGCAGGAATGCTCTTTCTTAAGTCCTCTGATATCTTTGAATCAAAAGTACTATCCGAGTACACCATGTTATCAGCAGAAGATAAGTCTTGTAGGTGACACAATGCATATAACCCACATCACTGGAGTTGTCAGAGGTCCCTGAATAGTAAAACTGTTAAAGAGTACTCAGTTATTTTGTAAGGAAACAAAAATAAAAATGAACCAGTCATCCTTTTCAAATATCAGGTTTTCTGGAAATGTTCAGCAAAAACTGAAAGTGAACAATGCACAATATCGGAGAATTTGTCAGGTATTATTGGTATTCTTTATTCTAGCTTAGGAACAGATGTTCCAAGCCACATGGTTATGTTTTTGTTCTCTCATTAGATGGACAAAGCTTCAAAAAAGCTAGATACAATACCCTGGCCATAAGATACCTCATTTCAGTGGTCTCTGAAACTTCATGGATTTGTTAATATTGGCAAGTTGATGTCCTTTTGGTATTCAAATTAATGATAGGCACAGGAGTTTTTTGGAACCCCTTCTAGGGGATCGGGAAACTTTGCCACACCTTGCCCTGGCAGTAGTCCTACGAAAAGACCTTATCACACAAGATGACAACCTACAGTTTTGGAGAAGAATTCCCTGCCTGGGTATAGAAGCAACTCAGGAAAATACTACCAGCTGAGAGATAATTACATACAGCTGAACCTACTGAGGCTTAACACCTTAGGAAGGTGCATTTCTCTCAGAGGACAAGCAAGCAAAGAAGTTGCATGACCACAAGTCAGGAGAAGGAGGTTTGAAAAGAAAGTTACAAGTGACTTGCTCTCCTGGTTTTGTACTTTACTGGATTTGGGGTTTGGGTGTGGGGGTGGTCTTTTTTAATTATTAGTTTACTGCTTGTAAAACAGTGTGGCATGAATGCAGCCACAAGCTTCTGCCAAACAAAAGGTCAGTTTGGTTTAAATAAGATCCCCTTCTATAAAAGCCTGACCCAGAGAAAATGATTTGCATAAATTTTCACTCTTGGAATTTGCCCTGGCTCTGCTACAGACCATCACTAATGAATCAAGTTTGTTTAGTCACTGCTGATGCATAGCCAGTAGAGGGCACACAAGACATTTTGAGATTAGTAAATTAAACTCTGGTTTTAATTGCATAAATTTCTTAGCACGGTTATATTCTGTTATAGCCTGCCTTGAGTTTCCTGTTGGCCTTAAACAAACAATCCAAATAGGACCCCGTTCAGAAGAGTGCTTTAAGCAAATAAATAGTTTTACTACATGCTGAAGTATCCTTCTTGTACATGGATACAGCCTCAACTCTGAATAATGCAGTTTACTGAATACTGCTGGGTTCCCTGCCACTACATCCAATTGTGGGAATAGGGATTTAAAAGCACTTAACCCGAAATTACACATCAATCACAATCACAATCTCAGGGCACAAAAACAGTACATTAAAACAGAACTCTGGTCATCGTTCTGAATCTTTCCACTTTTATATATTTCAAATAAATCCTTAAACCCTGTGATTACATTAAAAACCAAACCACTCCAGAAATGAGCAAGAGAAATGTGCCCCTGTTTCACAAAGTCATTTTATCAAAATACAGCTTGCTTACACTGTACATTCTCTGGAGCAGGGATGTTTTTACATGTGTGTATCGGGCCGTATGTATAAAGAGAAGGACGCCATTGTGCTGGCCACTGTATAAACCTTCACACCCTGTTCCAAAGACTTGATAATCTAAGTGGCCCCCTTTTCTACATGGGACCAGTACTGCATCTACAATACAAATATTGTTGTTTTTATTGATCCTAAGAATTCAGTTCTTCACAATGGAAAAAAAAAGATTAAATCTGGCAGAAATGTAAAGCTTATCTTTCTTCTTTTGAAAGATGCTCCAGGAATCAGGGATTTAGATACCAGTTTGCTGTACTTTTGTACCATAAGCAAACAGCTTCAAATGCCATTCACATGTAACAAACAGAATCCACTTCACATCCATTAAAGAAATAAAAAGATCAGTAGCTGGGTTAACGCTTAACAGCTTTAAAGCTTCTAACCCAAAAATGTACATTTACAGAACCATCAAAACATATGGGCCATGATGTGAACTTATGCGACTGTTCCTACTGATTTATTTTCATAATAAAGACAAGTGAAGCCTAAAAGGGATTCTTCCCTTAAACCCCTGAGCAAAAATGATTCCAAACTGTTGAAACAGTCACAGGTAATAATTATTGGCTAATCTAGCCCAGGTGATGGTGATAAAACTCTGAGATTTCTTACACAACACCATCCCAGATGCATCAGGAGGTGGGCCCTTTAAAAAAATATTAAAGCAGAACATGATTTAAGTGACCTCTGACCTACATGACTACAGTAACTCCAGCGTCCTTTCAAAGGCCCACTGCCATGCTTTGTTTACCAAACAACAAAATTGTGTGTGGGCACTTCTGTGGGAGAGCTGAGCTGCTCCTGCTAGTCACTAGTGACCAGTAAAGAGCAATACAATCCTTCAAACACATCACTGTTTATTGAAGATATGTTCTGCCTCCCATGAGAAACCAGCTCAAATAACATGGAAAAAAAAATCCTCTGCATCTTAATCTATGCCTGTTGACAGATATTAGACCTGTATCTAATGCTTCAGCTAGAATAGCACCTAGGAGATGAACAGTAAGAGTTTAGTCTCTCGAGGTTCAATAGCAAATTGCCTTTGTGCTATTAACGTTGCTAGATTTAAACTGCAACTAAACATTGATACTTTTTACTTGCTTTTATTTTACAGATATTTACAAATAAAAAAAAGTTGTTTAATGTTCCTCCCTCCTGCATAGTCATTTTACCATGTTGTTTTTATTATGAGTTGACTGCATCTAAATCGACCCCAAGTTTCAGGTTCAATTTTAGGAAAAAAATACTTCTTGCCTGAATATAAATCAAAACTAGAGGTAAAGACTTTGAACTGTTATTGCCCTTAGACAATATCACAGGACAATCAAATAAACAAAAGAAGAATTCAAAAGGTAAAATGCTAATACAAAAAGTACAGTGGTAAAAGATTCTGCCTAGGTATTTTTTATTGAATGTACTAAAATACACCAAGTATAGGCGGGGGGCGGGGAGGAAGACACGTGGGAAGAGTGAAAGTCTCAAGCCTTACTCAGCACTCTGCAACTCTGAACATTGATAAATCTCACAAAAAGCCCCCCAAAATGTTGGTGGCTTCAAACCCATTTTTCAACAGTCTGATTTTCAAACACACACATTAAAAATGAAAGTGCAATTACACAGCTTATTTTCACATAATTGCTCAAATTAGTATCCCATTAGATGTATAAAAAACAACTTTGGTGTCCAAAGTCCATTGTGGGAAGCACAGAATAGATATCCAAAGAGACAAATCTGGGTGTACCACTGTGATAACCGCAAACCCTCTACTACCCAAGTGACATTCACTGGATCGTCTCAGTAGAGGATAAAATTAATTAATTTTTTCCAACTAACGCTTAGTTTTCATGTTTACACTTACCTTGGCTAGACAGTGTCTTCTTGCAACTATAACACTAAGTAATACAAAATAAAGTAGTTGTGTTAGACTTTAAGCCTTCTTTATAGGCTACAACTAGAATTACTTTAAATACAACAGTCACCATAAGGTAGAGAAAAACCATCCAGGGAGAAGTAAGTATAAAGAATTATATTCAAAATAAAAGATTGGGAAGAACAAGAAAATAAAGTAGTAAAACTCAAAGGTAAGTCCAGAGAGGAACACCCAGCTACATGATATAAGTGAAAACTGTGCCTGTATATAGTAACAACCTGGTCTCTAGTGAATCCTTGTGTTGTGAACAGGGAATACTGAATAACTGCGAAAGTGATGTGGTAGCTGTGTTAGTCTGGGAAGTATACGGGATACAAGGATTTTTCTGGGTGGTATCTTTTATTGGACCAGCTGCAGGGTTGGGACAGACTTAGACAGGCTTTTGAATGCAAAGAATTCTAGACCTGAAGAAGAACCTTAAAAACAGTGCCTAAATCTCTCCCAACCACACAGATAGTCCAATAAAAGATATCACTGATTAAAATCCCTGACAGGTTTTCGAAAATGCTACTTGATTACAAGTCTCCCCAATTTTCATTCAGACATATGCTCCCCAGTCACCCACCTGCTGCCATTTGATAGCTTCAGCAATGAAACTTGTCTTTTCTTTTTCTTTTTTTTTTTTTTAAACTTACAATAAACATTTTAACTAAATGCTCAACCCTGCAATCCAGTCATGAGTTGAGCTGGGGAATTTACTTCTGTTTCAAGCAAAGTGACCTGTCCATACTGCTCATTAAACTTTTCTTGCCAAGTACTCTTAACAAACAATCCTAAAGCCATGCACATTTATACCAGGAGAAGCACCCGTTTCCTGACAAAAATAAGTGTTCAAGTGTTCACTTAATTTCCCCCAGGAGAAAATGCCCCCTTTGGGAGAAGGTATCCAGGTTGTAGCTGTATTGGTCTAGAGGCAAAAAGGAATCAGGACTCATACTAGAGGTGATATCTTTTATTAGACTAATTAGATTTTTGCAAAAAATCTAGTTGGTCTAATAAAGACATTAACTCTACCATGAGTCCGGATTCCTTCTGGGAGGAGATTTTCCAGGTTTTGAGAGTTCCTCACAGAAGAGTGAATGCTTGTATGCTCCTCTCCCGGGCTGGTCCAGGAAGGGACCAGGGCAGCAAAGGCTGCTCCCTGACTTTGCCCCAAGCCAGGGACTGCCAGGTTGGGAGAGGGCTGGGTGGGAAGCAGAGCAGCACTCACAGTTTCTTCTTCTTCCCCAAGTTGGCCAGTCCCTCAGGAATCGCAAAGTCCCCGGGACTAGGAATTGGGCTCTGGGAGGCTATCCTCCACAGCTGGACAGCAGGGGCAGGGATTGCAAAGCCTGGGGATTGGGAAAGCTATTCGCGCCCCAGTTCATGGCCCTGCAGACTTTAAATGCTGTGTGTACATGGAACACATGTACAGGTCAACTTCAGGCCTATTATTCTATCAGTAAAATTTTGATCCTGGGGCTTAGTGTAATGATCAGCCTGTTTAGGTAACTTTGCTCAGAATTGGAGCCAACTCAGAGCATCTGATAAAGGCGGCTGACACCTATGAAAGCTTATGCCTCTCTGAATAAGTCCCTAAGGTGCTACCATGCCCTGCTATCTGACAGACTTCACACAAACATGGCTAAATAACCTCCACTCTGTAGCAACAGAATGAGAAAAAAATGTAAAAAGGAAAAAAATTACTCTCACCTTTAAACTGAGTCTACAAAAACAATTACATAATAAATAACTGTATAGTTATTTCATGGTGCAACTAAAACAGCAGAATTAAAGTTATTTAGGAGCCTTTACTGTGTAAACATATCTTAAATATGTTTGGTTTTCTTTTAACTTTGCCCTTTACTCTGAATTACCTGGATTTGTAGAGCTTACCTACGAAAATAATTACAAAATCCTTATAATGTTTTTAGCCTGAAAAACTGCAGGCCAACATGCATTGTGATGAAACCAATTTATTTCCACACAAAACTTATTAGAAAGGAGCGTGGGTTGACTCACTCTATAACAGGGCAGCTCAAGCTCCAGTCCGTAGGTCAAATGAGACCCACAGAGCCATCACATCTGTCCTGTGGGGCTCCTCATAGGTCCGGAAATTTGGCAATAGGGGAGCAGCGGCCATTGATATGGACACCCTCCCCTTTGCCAAATACCCAAACCCCATTCCCTGCATGGCTGGTTGGAGCCAAGCTATGGCCCCCTTAACCCACAGGACCAAGCCAGGCACCAGTGCTTCTGGATCAGGGCCAGACCATGCCCCTTTTCCCTCCCATTAGGGCTGTGCCACAACCCCTTCCCCCATCAGGCTGGTTTGGGACCTAGCTATCACCTTTTCTCCTGCTGGAGCCACAGCAGCAGCTGCCTACCCCAGGCCATACACAAGCCCAAAATGAGTTTCCTCTCCACCCCCTCCCTCATCCCCAGTGTTGAAGGGGGAGAAAAACCTTGTCTTGGATCTGGGTATTCATCACAGTCTGTACAACACTTAGCAGAAGCATAATTAGCAATTTTTACACCTTGGACAGAGATTCTGGAGAGTGGGGGAAGCTCTCTGGGGCCACCATTTTGGCATTCCCTCTAAATCAATATTAATTATTTTTTAAAGCAACCTAAGGGGGGGGGAAATCAGAAACTCCATCATGTGGCATTATATTGAAATGCTCATGGCTCACGAATAGTGTTGGGACCTCTGGGTTCACTGTGCAGATCTCTGCCACTTGAGCTAACAAAGTAACAAGAAGCCATAATAGGCTGTCATCTTCCATGTGGCCAGCCACTAAAGGGAGCTGAAACACCCACTTTACCCGTAGATTTCAAACACCAAAAATGACAGTTGAGAATAGAGAACTTTGAATTTATTTCCTAGTTCTGAAGGATAGTTTCTATCAAAATGGTTCTGCCCCAACGCCCCTCCCCC
>NW_017729024.1:104907071-104912592 GCF_001723915.1 Gavialis gangeticus
AGGGGTCATAGGATCCCAGCAAGATAAACATCCAAATGTCTCTTAAAGGTGTTCAAAGTAGGTGTTTGTACCACCTCCAGCAGCAGTCTATTCCAAACCTTGGGGGCTCGGACAGGAAAGAAGCTCTTCCATATGTCCAACGTGAAACGGACCTGGAGGAGTTTGTGACCGTTCGATCTTGCCATCCCTTGGGGTGCTCTGGTGAACAGACGTTCCCCTAGATCCTGGTGGTCACCCCTGAAAACTTATAGGTGGCCACCAGATCACCCCTGAGCCTGCGCTTTTCCAGGCTGAAGAGTCCCATAGCTCTCAGCCTATCATCGTAAGGTCTGTTTTCCTGACCTCTGATCATATGCATGGCTCTCCTTTGGAATCTCTCAAGCTTCTCCACATCCTTTTTAAATTGTGGAGCCCAAAACTGGACGCAGTACTCCAGCTGTGACCTCACCAAGGCCAAGTGCAATGGAAGAATGGGTTTTGCTTGAGAAGCATCTATGGATGCAAGCCAGTGTTTTGCTCGCTTTACTAGCTGCAGCATCACATTGAAGGCTCATGTTCATCTTGTGGTCAATCATGACGCCCAAGTCCCTTTCATCCATAGCACTAGCCAGCGTACCACTGCCGAGCCTATAAGCATGCTGTGCCAAACCTACAAACATGTATTTAAGTAGGGTGACCATATGTCTTGGTTTGACTGGAACAGTCCCAGACTTTGAAGGTTGGTCCCAGCCAGCTGGTGAAAATTAAAATGAGTGTCCCAGGCATAGGCATGAAGGTGAAGCAGTGTGACCTGTGAAATAGAAAGCTTTAGCAGACCGCAATATTGCCCTAAGATAGATTAGGCTTGATTAGTGGCATGAACATTAATACTAATTGTTACTTAAACAGGTGATTGTTAACAAAAGAACAATGGGTCATTAACTGGCCTTTGAATCCTTGGATGGGTGAGTAAGGGAGGCCTTGGGTGGGGTCACAGATTTCATATTGTCCTATACAGTCACCCGACATCTAAACCTTTATTTTGCTGTTGCACAAATAAAGAATAGCTGGCACTGTCCTGACAGCAGTCTTAAAATAAAGATAACTGGACATTTTATTGTTATTCCTACAGGGATTATTCTAGGCGTGGAAAAAGATTTCAATTTTCTATACAAGGCATTTCTATCCTCATCTATGCTACTTTGTCCATCTCACACATGCCAGGATAAGCCTATATAAATGTTGACGTTCTCATTTACAACCTGGGAACACAGTCTTCACTGAGATGCACATAATAAACCTCAGCAGTAACAAACAGGTCACATTAACTCTTCTTTTTTATTAACTGTGCAAGAGAGACTATCATTTGCACTAGGTTTTATAAATGCTCATGCTGGCATAAAAATGGGAAAGGCACATTCATTTCCCCAGATCCTGTCTTAACTACTTATTTTTTTTTAATGGCCTCTGCAGTTTTTATATCAAGCATAATACCATAATTCTAAATTCCCTGGAAGATTTTAACAAGGTCTTTTTTCTGTAATGATTAATTGGACACTCATTTTGTTCCTTTCCCAAAACCACACAAACTTACATGTTACAGCTCCAGTTTAGCAAAGTTCACTGCACAGGACCAGCCACATCAGCATAATATTCCAGGAAGTTGGAAACAATTAAGAGATATGCTGTGTTGTTATTACTCTGACGAGGAGGTGGAGATTGCTCCCTATGCTAGAATCCCATAGTTGTTGTTCAGACAGACACACCACAATTCTAGAGCACTGTAGCCTGATTAACACAACCACTGGGTGAGTGGAGGAGGGCAAAGGGGGAATGTCAGCTTCAATTTACTCTAGTGATCTTCTGAGGGAGCTTTTCAACAAAGTGAGCATTTTATTAGTTGTATTTACATGTTCTATTCACGTTAATTGTCCCTCACAGCAACTTTAATTAATTGTGGTACATTAAAAACATTACATAGCTTGTAGCTAGTATTTTCTAATTAAAATAAGCAAATGTGACTCCTTAGGGAGTACAGAGAGGAAAGCAGTACATTATTTCTGAAAAGGGAAGAAAAGCCAAGAATACTTACCTCATGAATGAGAGCTATTAACATTTGCTGGAAATTGCGCCCCCTACTGACCAAAAATCGATTAATAGGTTTGCCATCTTTGCCCATATGGACTGGAAGATCGTAACATAACAACATGCCAGCTTAAAAAGAGAAAAAAAAGCAAGTGCAACAACAGAAAATATTACTGAATACAGCAAAATTGTGAGGTACACAGTGCAATAAAATGCTTAAGAAAATATCTCTAAAGCCAATTAAAAATCTAACATATAAAAGCTTGCCTACAAAGAATGACACTGAGAAGTAGGACAGGGGCTCTGAAATCACTTCATGATTCAGAGCCCCCAGACTACTGGTATTAAGAGCTTTATGAAGATAATGATCTTAGGGTTATTGAAAGAAGCAGAGAAAGTAGTAAAGGGAGCATTAGAGGTAACAGTACGTGACTTGCTTAAACTGATCCTTTTCTAAAATTCAAAAAAAAGTTTCTTCAGGGCACCAGTTAAGCATATCGCTTAACTCTAACATAAGCATGTGCTTAAGTGCTACCATGAAAAGGGTTAAACTTAGGTATGTGTCTAAGAACTTTCCTGAATCACAGACATTAACACATTTTAAACATTTAGTGACCAGCACCCAGACTTTTTGAAACATTAATCAAGGAAGTGACTTAGCCATTAACAATCAATGCTCACCTGCCAGGCCAGGCTTCAGACCTGGTTGCTTGTTCCTCTCATACATTTTCAACAAGAAGTTTGGAACTCCTGCTACAGTCTTCCCTTGATCTGAGCGTGTGGCCCCTCTCCTCAGTGCAGAATGATACACACCACGGGGCATGTTGGCCATTTCTTGTTTCACAAGTGATGTTGCAAACTCTTCAAATGCTGGAGGAAGTAGGGGGAAAGACAAAGGTCAGTGGCTGAAAAGAAAGAAAGACCAAAAAAAAAATTCCAACAAACCCAAAACCACAGCTGTGCTTCAGGGCAGTTATGCTTAACTAAAGTAGCAAGTACATATTCAGATGAAAGCTCCGAGGTCAGGGATTTAGAACTCCTGAAGTCTTCCTGACTCCATGTTCACCTGCACTCAAACTTCAGCTCAGGAAGCTCTGAATAAGTGATGTCAGATGCTCAGACTCAAAAGAAAAATAGCCTGAACTGTTCTCCAAGCTGTCGATCAATGTACTCTTTGTTTGATTGTTATGCCATTGATGTTTGCTCAAAGTGAAAAAAGGGACAATCAGAAATTAAATTTACATTGACCAATGAAAAAAAGTCTCTCAAATGATATTTTTCTGCAGGACTTTCCAGCATTAGAAAAACTACAAAGCCAGTACTCTAATTACTGTGAACACAGTGGTAGGTACTGTTTATAAAGCTGTATGCTTTCAAGCTGAGGCTTTTATATTCTAGCCGAGTTCAACATTATAAAGAATTAATATGTTATTGCTTGGCTGTGAAATAAGCTTAAGTAGCCTTTACTGGGGGGAAGGGGGGAGGGGACCGGCCTGGGGTGGAAGTGCACGTGCATACGCGTATGCATGTGCAGTGTTACTGAATCCTAACATGAAGCACACTTCATACCAGCACCTGACAACACTGATAGATTTAAAGAGTCTGTTTTCATTTTATAACCATGTTTGAAAGGGATTCATAACAACTGCTTTACATTAGGCTTGAAACTTCAGCATGCAAGCTTCCAAACCAGATGCAATGCTGTTTTGCCTAGGAATCAGAGCCCATCTAAGATGAAAGAGCACTCAATCTTGCTTCCAAGACCCTTGTTATACTTACTACTTCAGTAGCGTATTTGCTACTTTAACATCTCAGTACTTGCTGTTGGGGTTTAAATCAGGTTTTATAGCCTAATCATTACTGTAATGCCTACTTGTGTACTTCCTCACATTTTAAGTTTGCTAATTAATTATAATTTAAGGTTAGATTTTGAAGACACCATGATTCTGCTACTTCTAGTCATAATGGTACCCAAATCCAACCTACAGATATAGATAAGGCATAAATCACATTGGAAACCAAGCTAATTTCATGAAACAATATCTGGTTCTGAAAAAAATAATACTTCATAAAGTTTTAAACCAGTAAGGAAATAAAAAATCCCAGGGACAATCACTGTTGAAATTTACCATGAATCAAAATATTGGCGCGCACACGGTATACCACAATAAAACAAAGGATTTAACTGTTGTCCTTTAGAACTGTTACATAGGAAGAAGCTTTAATAAAAATAAAATAGTATGTTTCCAGCTTATGTACAATGCCCAACAAATGCCAATCCAGAGACAGATGGATTTATTGAAATCCCCGATGCTTATGTGTGCAGGCAATTATTATCCCTTCATTCCCCTTCCTGGCTCTGTTCCTTGGAGCCACTGAACAAATAATATGCTCTTTCAAAGGGCCCAGACAAGGGAAGATTTCTCAGTTCCAGTTTCCCATGGTCCATAAGATAAGAGAGTAAACAGGAACTACAGTCAGCTTGTGTCGCAGAAAGTCTTTGCTTTGTTTTGGTTCATATTTCATTTTCATTTTTTAATTTCATTTTTGATTCTTAGATGTGTAGCTGAGTTGGCCCTTGCAAGCTGGTTTGAGAGTCAAGACCATTTTCTCCTGAAAGGCAAGGGAAGACAAACCCTCACTCAAAAGTAATTCCTACATAGAAGCTATTCTGATAGGTGCTCTAGATTTTATATCTTCTTACCATAGCAATAAGAGCTTATCTCTTCAGAAAATAACATACAGAGCATTGGTTCTCAACCTATTTAGACACGAGGCACCCTGGATAGACTTTATGCACCCCTCAAAAAATGCTAGCTCTTAGTTTTCACTCACTTTTTTTTTTTACTACAGAGAAATAAAGCATTTTTTTCTGTTGCAAAGAACTCAGAAAAACCATAACTATGGATTTCTATTTGAAAATTCTAGATTTATCCTGTAAATCATGGGCACAATTACACAAGACATTTACTGCAGAGCTGACTAATTAGCACCACAGCAAAACATCACCATCTACATGCCCGAACCTATTAGGTTGCAGTAGATTAATAAATGCCACTGCAGGGTAGTACGTCTAAACATGAGTAGTACCCTGTGGCGGCACTGCTTTCATTGTCTGAGTACACATGTAGATGGTAACGAGGCTGGCTGAGGCATGACGCTGCTTCAGTGCAGAGGCCGCCTGAGAGCTAGCCTGGCACTGAAGCACCCTGATACCCCAAGCATGCAGGCCCCATAATGAAGCACTCTCATGACTCAGCCAGGACCCACCCTTCCCCAGCATATGGAGCGTGGTCAGAGCAGCCCTGGGCTTGCAGGAAACCTGAGGGGGTCAGCCTGCCACCCCAGGGCTGCTCCGACCAGGCTCCATGTGCAGCGGGGGGGGGGGGGGGGGGGGGGGGGGGCCGGGCAACGGGGGAAACACCCCCCCCCGCAAGCCCCCTTTGGCCCCCCCCCC
>NW_017729024.1:104912642-104916057 GCF_001723915.1 Gavialis gangeticus
GGGGGGGGGGGGGGGGGGGGGGGGCCTGGCTCAGGCACAAGGGTACAGACCCACCTGCTGAAGCACCCTTGTGCCTCAGCCAGCCTGCCCCCTGCACAAATAAACTGTCAGGCTAGGGACAGACATTCAAAAAGCCCGAGCCTGAATTGATTCAATCTTTGCAGGTTAGTCTAACCTGGCTAGGCTAAATCACTTTGTAACTGCACAGACATCCCCTCTGAACTGAAAAAATGCCAGCACATGCCTCCTGTGGCTCAGGCTAGAAACTGAGGGTGCTAGAAACTGGGGGTGCTAAAGCAGCCCTCCTTTCCCTTCCATAGTGCTCAGCTGAGGAGGGCATGGCCAGGCCCTGGCAGGACACTGTGATTACAGAAGGCCCCCCTCCCTTGAGCATTTATCATCTCTGTTGTCAGCATTTAGTACCCTATCAGAATACAAAGACTTATGCATTAATTCAAGCTCTTCCTAAACAGCTTTTTCCAAATGAAGGAATGCAGGGACATAACCATGTGAGCTGTTGATTAGCTCCAAAAAGCCCTAAGCAGACACTGTCCCATCTGCCTTACACAGCATTAGCTAGCATACCACATTCTGGCTATGGTTCGCGCTGTGGGAGAGAGGAGGAAGGGATCTCTGCTTAAGCAGCAAGTGGTGGGAGGTGGCGGGGGGGAGGCACAGAGAAGCTAGTGGACCCTGCTGTACCTGCAAGTCTCTGCTGGAGCTCCAGCCAGGGAGCACAGGGAGGAGGCCAGCCCTGCTGTGGAGCAGAGAGCCTCACCCAGCCCAGACAGCATGCTGGAATGCTGGGGGAATCTGATTTAAATTAAACCAGCAAAGGGTCTGGGACAGATACTGCATAAACTGGTTTGACCCAAATCAGTTAAGTCTGATACTACGTTCAACCAGGTTCATCTCAAACTGGTTTCAGCCATTTTCACACTGGTTTATGTGCACTGAATGTCTGTTCTGTAACAGGTTTAAATCAGTTTCCGATCACTTAAACTGGTTTGTGTATAACGTCTGTCCCTAGCCTAACACAATATGCTCCAGAGTTTTTTGATCCCAGGTGTATGTTCAAATGGTGCACCCAGAAGCAAAAAACTCCAGAGCAAAAAGCTCCTGATTTTATTCATACTATTCATTTTATTCAAAATTGCATGTGTAGACATGCCTACATTTGCATATCTAGGGCCCCCTCTACCCAATACAGATATCATGCAATTAACTGGTTAATTGTGCAATTACTTTAAGACCAGCTACATGCACAAAGGAGCTATCACACAATAAAAAGCTACAACCAGCTATAAAGTTAAACTTCAAAACTGTGTACTAACTTTAGCTGGTTGCTATTGAGCTTTCATTTACAGATGTAGCAGGGCCTCCCCTGCAGCTAGCGGCCGCATTGCATGCCACGATCCCCAACGCTCAGACATGCATGAAACTCCTGGCTCACTCTGTACAAGCAGCCAGGCCGAGAGTCCTGCAACTGATGCATCACCATCACCATGAGGCGCAACCAGGACTGGGAGCCCCGTCAATTATGGGGACTCTCAGTCCCAGCTGCATCTGGCCCCCACAGCTGTGAACCCTCTCAGTAAAGTGGGCTCTCAGCTATGGGGGCTCACTTTTTGCCAATGCAGGGGGAACCCACTATTTGTCTCCCCCTGTACCAGCAATAAGGTACAACTGGATCTAATGTACATTCCCACAATTGTGCCTCCTGCCATGCACATAGGAGGCACAATTGTGTGGATCATGCATGAAATCTAATTGTGTCTTTACCTGCACGTGTAGAGGGAGCCCAACAGTGCCATGGCCCCCTGGTTAAGAATCAATAACATGGAAGCTAGGATAATCCTAAAAATTTTTTTCCTGTGGGGCGCGGAGGCCGGGGGTGGCAGGAAGGGGGAAGAATCAAACCAAAACAAGAATGAAAAAGGTCATGGATTCAGTCAGGAAAAGCGAGGTTTCAGCCAACACTCACAAACAACCATTGTGGAAGTTCCAGTCTACCTGCTATAGCACTAATTGGGATTTTAGGAAACACTCCAGGACATACTGACTGTCTAACTATATCCTCCGTTAGATGCACCTGTGTTCCTAACTTCAGCCAACAGTAAGAAAATTGTGAGTGATCTTGGTACCATCCAGCAGCAGTTCAGAGTCCATAGCTTCATCCCTATAGAGACACAGTGACTCCAAGAGGATGTCCATCATTGTTTTACATACGAGGATGCCTATCATTGTTTTACACACCCAAACTCTTTACCTGACACTGAGGTTGTTAAGGTATGAAAAAACATTTCATAAACATGTTATTAAAAAAACAAACCTCCAAACCATAACAGCACTGGAAAAATTCAAAAAACAAACAAACAAGAAAAAACAAATTTACAAAACCTGTAACTTTCCCTTTTGTACAGTCTTATGTCTGAAAAAACAGAGCTGCCTTTTAGACATGGTTCCTATAGTTCTCTGCTTTAGGCCTATATCATAATTAGAGAACAATGTTGGTAACTTGCAGCCAACCTTAGCTAGGGAATTAGAGAAAAACATGGAATTCTAAAACAGGACTCTTAAGTAATATCATAACACCTGTCTCTAGCATTAGCACCTTTCCTCCTATATCAATACCATATTTCCTCATACACAACATGCCATGGAATAAGCTACACACCTTATTTATGAAAGGCAGAATAAAGAGGGAAGGGAGCTGGGGGTCAGAAATCTTTCCTTGTGGTAAATAATTGGGTAGCAGTAGCTAAGTAGCAGCACCCACTTGCCATTCTGTTCCCTGTGGATCATGGGCAGACTTTACTTTCAGTTTCCCCTGATAAGCAAGAGAAAATGCTCTTACCATATTCTTCACAGATAACGTACACTCTAATTTCCAGCAGTTGGTTTTTGGGAAGAAGGTACATGTTGTATGTGAAAAAATGCAGTATCCCCCCCCCTTTTTTTTTTAAAGTAAGATTGTGTTATTTAACGTTGTGACCTACTTTGGGATACTATTTTTATGGAAGACCAACCAAATAAGACCCCAGCCCCACAACAGTCTCCATTTCAGTGAATCCCCCTAACATAATCATTTGGGGCATTGACAGGCATAGGAAAAAAATTTAATAACACACTTTACTGGAAGCAGCAGCACATTACTTCTACCCAGCTCTGCAGCATCTGTATAGATCAGGCGCTTCAGCATGGCTTTTTGGCACTTTTAGTTAAAGTTGATTCAATCAGCTATTAGACAAAAGCACCAAAAAAGCCCCACTAAAGCACCTGATCCATACAGACATTGGAAAAGATAGGTGCAAGCAGCACCCTGCCACTTCTGGGCATGAGCTGGGCTCAGCACAGGAGCATGCTGAGTTTAAAGTGCGATTTTCGGGGGGGGGGGGGGGGGGGGGGGGGGGGT
>NW_017729024.1:104916128-104924918 GCF_001723915.1 Gavialis gangeticus
GGGGGGGAAGGTGAGAGGGATTCCACATCTGTAAGCAGCTTTAGGTTATAAAACTATATAGCAGTTTCATCACTAAATGTAAACTACCTGGTAAAATCACAGAAGGTGTTAGGGACAAAAGTTTGATATAAGCAGAGCCAGGGACAGAAAGGTCCACCTCCTTTTCTTCATCCTCTTCAGTCACATCCATCTCTTCTGGCTGATCAACTTCTGGTCTTGCCTAAGTGATGTCCAACACATTGAATATTAAAAAACATAAATAAAATACTAGGAGAAATAAATCTCACTTGAAATCCATATATAACTTGATGGTCCAGAATAATGAAGAACCTTTTAGTTCAAACAGCTAGTCTTTCAGCTGAGAAGGTAAACAACTGTCTTCTACCAGACCGAAGTGCAGAACAGATTTGCAAAAGTACTGAGACTCATGGATCTGAACTACCATTTGTGGTAAAACCTAATCAATAAATTTAGGAACAGAATGGTAATACTTTTCATTCTGGCGAGTCTTGGATTTGATTCTTAGTCTGATTTCTTTGTAACAACTCAGGGAAAGGATCGATTTTACATTAGAATTCAACCTGTAAAGCATCTTCTGAAAGGAGAAGGCTCACAGGAATGTCTTCTTTTCGGTACATTGAAGACTGCAGTAGTTTTTAGTGGATCATACTTTTAAATAAACAAATGGATTCTCTTTCTGATGTGAAGGGCAGTACACAAAGTTCAATAATCACTATATGCCAGCACACAATTAATTGTTGTATCAGTGGTTAGAGGTTTACCCTTAATCAGTCTCTTCGCTTTTCAGATAAAAAATAAATTTTGTTTATACCTGAGTTTCCACTAAACATTGTAAGTTTCCATAAAGTATGGATTTTAATTTTAAAGGTATTTATATTTTAAAATATTTTCATAATGCACAGTTGTAGCACCCATATGGAGGCAATTTTGCAATACTGCAGGAAATCAAAACATACAGAAGTATTTAGCATGGCCATAATGTAGCAGTGTTTACCCATTATTGTCCACTCTGTCTCTCACAAGGTTATTTAAAAAAATAACTCAGAGAGATTACCTGATGTGGCGCTCTGTATTCTTCCATCCCATAAAGGTACAGATTTACATTTTTGAGGAAGAAATTTAAGAGGAAACAGTTCTCTATATATGAATCAAACAACTAACATCACTTTCTTTTTACCTAGCCTTCACCAAAAAGGAGGCAAAGTACCATATATCTTCAAATTTAGGAACACAGAAGCACCCAAGATAGCACTGGTATTCAAAACAAGCATAAGGTATCTAAGAGGCAAGTTAGTTTTCCAACAGAAACATTAAGCACGAGTTCAGTGGACCATTCTCTGAGAGACAACCCTCCAGAGTTGGTGTCCATAACTACTCCCAGACAAATCAAAACCCACTCCCAAACACTTTCAGAAGCTATAAATCAATGACCCATGCTCACCAAAACAGGCCATCAATTCATTTATAACAGTTACCTTCTCTCTGACTGATTATGCATCACTGAAGTTGGGACTTTAACTCTCTTAGGAGCTAATGTGGCTCATTTTTCCTCAGGTTGATCTTATCTACCTAGCAAGTATTTCCCACCTTGTGCATAGTCTAGCCCTTTACTTTTCTGTTTCATTTCTGAGGAGGTGCACCTATTCTTGCTCTGAAGTATTTATTGTATTTACTAGAATCCAAGACAAGGGTCCCCCCATGCCATTCAACATCAGGAAAAAAAGCCTCAACTTGAACTTTAGTATCAGGCCAGGGCAGCCAGCTCCTGCAGCTCTGGCCCTAACCCTTGGCCCTGACCTCAACCCAGGCCCAGGACAGGAACCATTACTGCTGCCTGGGGTGAGCAGCCATGGAGACAGCAGCATCTGCCCATAGTCCCATCTTCCTCCTATACTACTTTCCCTTTATCTGAGACTGATTGCCTCTCAAGTTAGCCCCACCCCCTCCGTTTTCCCAATTATGGCCTTACGGGCATTAACTGTGGCCTTCAGCCTCCCAATAGCCACCACCATGCCTCACAGGTTTTACTTGGTTTCCTTTCCTTGAATCACTCCACTCAAGCCAGCCCTGCTGTCCAGGCTTCAGGTCTCCTCAGCCTTAGCCCTCTTCTTCTGGTTGTAGCCTTCAGACTTTGCCCACTAACTTGAGTCTCAGCTCCTCAGCCACAGCCCTCCTTGCATCCCTGCCCCTTGCCAGGGCTCCAGCTGCAGAGTGCCTAGGCATCCTATTGTGTGGCCTCCAAATACTCTTCTCAACCACTTCAAACCACTGGTCAAACTCAGTATATTCCTAGCAAACACTCTAACTCAAAATACATTATGCTGAGTGAACAAAAATAACTTTCAACAAAATTTTAACCCATCTAGGCACACTCCCCCACTGCAGGAGGAAGACTTCTCTGCCCTCTGATAGTGTCCCTTCTGTTTCTCTTCTGAGCCAGAGCTTACTCACTCAGCCATAGAACTCCTTCCTCCCTGCCACTCCAGGTCAGTGTGCCCCTGCTTTCCTGGCCCAGCCCCACCCTCACCAATCATCTGGGCCCTAATAGGCAGCTCTGACACATGGGCTTTTTTATTATCCCTTTAACATCTTTGCCTCTAGCCATCTCTGCCAAAGATAGGCCTGGACCATTTACAGCTCCTGCATCAGTTAACAGTCTGGAACTCAGTTTTAGCCCAGAGCTCAATTTCAGTGCAGCATCTGACGAAGCAGTTTGTTGGAGTACATCTGCCATGGTTTTCTTCTTCCCCTGATCAGGGTTCTTTTCTCTATAGGGTCCAGGGCTAAGGCCTCTTACTGTGCTCTTTAGCAGAACTTCCCCTGTTCAAGTCCTTACCCCTCTGGGCCACAAAAGTTCTGCTCTTAAAAAGGTGCCATGTCATCTTCTCCTGCCCATCAGCCCTTTCTCCATAACAGGGCTTTGGTCCCCTGTTACATACCTGTTCAGGAAGATGAAGGATGGTGTGTTCCTCAGAACCAAATTCAGACAGAGATTTATATGCTGAAATTGCTACAACAGGATCCTAGGAGACAATAATATCAAAAGCAAAGCAAACATTAGCTGCAAAATGGGACACTCTGGCTATCCAATAATGCCAAATGAGACTATCCACTAGCAGCTGAGTGTCAAATTCTTCTGTGACTTTCTTTTTTAATGTGTAATGAAATCTTCCAGGAAGCAAAGCCCTAATTATTTTCTTTAGAAAGTAACGTACAACTGGGGAAGATCCACTATCAAAACTAACATCCATATAGGCATCCTCAGCTGCAAAGCGTAAAATTAATGAAAACTGACCCATCCTCTCACTGTACAGAGTGCCATGGATATTGTGATAATTAACACTGCCACCACCAAATCTCCAGATCTGTGGTAAGCCTTGTGGGCCAGGTGATGTGGCCCCATGGACAGAATCCAGCCTGCAGGCCATATCTTGGTCTACACTGAAGATACTTCTGTTACCTTGAGCTGTACTTGTCTGCACTATATTCTTGTGCTGATGAGGAGCAGAAAAGATATATAAGGTTCTGAATCTCACACCCCTAACAGGCACCAAGCTCAGTCAGTGGAGGGGTGGGGGGGGAAAGAGTCAGTCAGTAGGATGGAGAGGAAAGAAAATATATCAGAAAATAGGTACCTGACACTGACAGTAATATTTTCAGAGGGAGAGGAAAGTATCTTTAACATATAAAACTGAACGTTCTAACATTTTCCGATCCTTCATTTACCTTGTTCTGAGTATGACTCCAAAGGAAGCTGACAACTTGAACTTTAAATTTCTATAAAATTAACAACAAAAAAAACCAACAAAAACAAACGAAAAACAACTTTAATTTCAAGTAACAGACAAATTTAAAGCATGCAAAGGATCAGGGATATTACATATTTTTCAGAGCAACACTTGGATACTAGGGCTGTGCAAAATTTCGATGGACATTCCGTTTCGAAGGTGTTTTGACACGTTTCAAGCTTGAAACACCGAAACCAAATCGAAATGCAAAGCTTTGAAACAGCTTCGAAGCGAAATGAGGGCACGTGAAATGTTTTGAAAATTTTGAACAGTTCTGAGTTTCGAAGCTGGGCTTGCAGGGAAATACAAACTAAGGAGAGGAGGGGGAAAGAACTGCTCTGATATTGACATGTGTTGCTGGACACTGACTGCGATCCTTCCCTGATGTCCCTTCCAATCCCAGCGCACTGGGGGAGGAATGGAGAAGGAGCATAAAAGCATTGCTTGAAATGAGCTGTCAGCTGTGTCTTTGTCAGTTTACTGAGCTGTGTCCTCCAGCACCATCAGGAGCATCAGGAAGGCTCTCACTTCCTACTTGCTAGTCTGTTCTTAGCAAATGTGATCCAATTCTTTCCAAAATACCCCAATACCCTTTCCTAATCTGTTCCTTTCAATTTATTCCTCCCCCTTAAATCATCTTTTTGTTTTTGTTATTCTCTGTAATTCTTTTGCCACATAAAATAAATCTATTTTTTCCCTGGCAGTCTGCATTGACTGTTCAGGAAAGCACAACATATATTACATAAATACATACATTATATTACAGAAACACACAGATTTTCCAGCACACCAAACATGTAGTGTGCTGAAAAAGCAGGTGGCCACTCTTCTGGCTGGGGTGGAAGAGGGGACAGAGGGAGAGCTCTAAGTTCCCTTCCACCCCAAAACTTAAACGCAGCCTCTTTCCAACAACTAGCAGCCATGCCACTTCTGCTGCTAGTGGCACCAAGGAGATGGGAGCAGTGTCCGCATTCCCTCCAATAACACCTGCCATAATAACAACAACCCCAAGCACCACCATCATAACAACAATCAGCACCAGCACCCCAATCTCCTTCACCCCAATTTCAATTCCCAAGCTGATCCTTCCAGTGCCAGAGGAGGAACTGGAGCTGGATCGGGATCTGAGGGTCACAGCAAGGGAAATTCTGAGGAAGGAGGGGGAATCATTTGAGTTTGTGCTCCACACCCCCCAAGTTTCCCCTACAGCCAGGTCTCCTTCCCCAAAAGGCCCTTTGGAGGAAGCTGAGGTAGAGGTTGTGGAGGCAAGTGGCTCAGTTGAGTCTGCTCCTCCTGTTGCTGTGCCTCTGCCTGCTGAGGAGGAGGAAAAGGCAACATCTGCACACCCTAGAAGTGCACCCACACCCTAGAAGTGAGTGGGTAGTGTAGTCTGGGATCATTTTGAGCTGGCAGATAACTCCACATATGCTACCTGCCTGCACTGACAAGCCAAAACCATCTGGGGCAAGGGAGCGAAAAGCATGAGCATCATGAGCATCTCTGCAGGCACCATGCCCTTGCCCCTCCTCAGCCTGACACCAATGGCAGTGTGCTCAAAAAGAAGTCCCCGCTCTCTCTCCAGAGCCCAAGGAGGGGGAATCATCCCCCCAAAGCAGAGGCAAGCCACCCTGGAACAGTGGAGGAAACGTGGGCACATGGGGTGGGGGTGGGGGGGAAGGTTCCCAAGGTGAGCGATGTCACCCAGAGCATTAGGGAGGTGCTGGCTGTCGATGGCCAGCCCTTCTCCTTAGTTGAGCGGTCAGGGTTCAGGTGGCTCATGGCACTTGTGGCCCCACAAAGTGCCCACATGTGCCACCTTCAGCAGGATGCTGGTGCCCTCCCTGTATGAGGCATGCAGGGAGTACTTCAGGGAGGATCTGTGCAAGGCAGGTCCACAGGTGGCCTTACATTTTACCTTGGACATCTGGAGCAGCCAGGGTGAAGATCATGCCTACCTCTCCCTCATAGGGCACTGGTATAACCAGTCAGGTCATTGGTGGGCTTTCCTTCAAGCTGAGGTGATGGATAAGTTCCACATGGCAACAAAGATCATGGAGGCCATGAACTGCATGATGCAGGGGTGGCTCATTGGGCAGGGCGAGCTAACCCACGGGTTCATAGTCACTGACAATGGCTGCACCTCATAGTGAGGGACACCTGGCAGGGGAACAGGGCTGTTGCCCTCCTGAGCCAGGTGATCCCTGTAGTGACGGAACTTGAAAACGAAATGCAGAAGTTCCAGGGGATCAATGTTCTTGGCTGGGGCAAGCTGCTGTCACCAGAGGTGCAGGCACTAGTGAAGCGGCTGAAGGAGGACATCAAGAAATGGCTAGATCTGTTGCGGTCCAGTATAGTCCACATGCTGGTGGCTATGTGTGACACAAGGGTGGAGGGGAGCATATGCAGCAGCAAAACCCTGGATCACTGGATGGTGGTCCTGGTGAACAGAGAAGAGCACAGGTGATGGGACATGGAAGAAGGGAATCCATTTTCTTGTGCCAACATGCCATCCACCATCCAGTCTCCTCCTCCACTAAAGGTGCTGCCAATGTGGGCCAAGGGCATGGCTTCTATGGTCCAGAATCACCAGACCCCACCATCAGGCAGGCAGTGCTCAGGCCTTGGTGGCTGCCTCTCTCTGCTGTGTGACCCCTTGGCCTACTGGGCAAACCGCAGCCAGATGTAGCTGGATCGGGCCACAGTTGCCTGGGAACACCTAACCTGTCCACCAACCAGTATTCCAAGCGAGTGGGTGTTCAGCATTGCTGGGGATGTTGTGACATCCCACCGCACCTCTTTGGATCCTGGTTTGGTGGAGCAGGCGATATTCCTGAAGGTGAACTTCCTACTGCTGGAGTTCCCCAAGCTCCACCTGCAGATGGAGTGACTGCCACCCTCTTCACTCTGTCCACATGCATTTTCTTTTGGTTTCTGGTTTCCAAATGATTTAATGCCCCACTCTCAGAGCTAGAGGCGGCACTCGCTGAATCACCAGCCAGCATGGGATGAACATGTCCCTGCTGAGCTCCCATGCCAGGACAAACTTCGAGGTATGGAATGGGGATATGGGGAAGGAAGAGGCCCTGGGTCCTGGGCATGACCTAAAACTGCACCCTGCCAGGGTTGGGAGGCCTGGTGGGACTGCCAGCAGTTTGTAAAAGTGTGAAAACCACTGTGAAAAGTGGTTTGTAAATTCCTTTCAAGGATCAGGCTTGAGAGATTGGAGACAGGGAGCTAGGTGTTCTCATCTTTGATAGATATTTGGTGCGTGCTCATTCTGGTACACAGTTGTTGCTTGGTACCTTCGTATTTTCCATTAAAGCATTTGTTGCCCTGAGGGAGACATGTATTGTGAAGTTATCTCCGTACTGGAGATATTCTTGGCAGGTTTTGCATGTCTCGTCATGGCATGGTTTAGATCCATTAGGTGTGCTTTGGGCTGCAGGAAGTTGGCTTCTGGTGATGAGATTAGTGAGGTTCAGTGCTTGTTTGAATTTACAAACCACTTTTTGGAGATGAGCCTATGAACTGCTCTTGATCAACCTTGTAGGTACAGAAACTCACGGACTCAATACAGACATTGAAATTATGACACACTACAACCTGCCAAACATCTGACTCCCCAGCTACCTCTCCACTTTTACCTGCTACATCCCCCTTCCCCGCTACCCCAACCTGTCCCTCACCCTCTGATGCCTCCTTTTCCATTTTTACTGACTGCCTTTCTTGCCTGCATTGCATGCCAGCCTCTGGCTTCTTTACTGTTTGTTCCATCTAGGAAGAGCACACACACCAACTGCAGGTGCTTCCTCAGCCTGAATAAGTGTTTTCAACCCAAAAGCTTGCTAAGATATATTTCTCTAACTATTCCATTAGTCTACAAAAAAATATCAGATTGACCCAAAGAACCTTGTGTACCAGTGCCATATCCTTAGACCAACACAGATACAACCTTAACCCCTAGCACCTGTCCCTGGTCAGCTGACCGGAAGGAGGCAGGGCCCTGGGCACATCTAAGCCCCAGGGCTGGGGCTGGCAGGGAGAATTCTCTGGCAGCTGCTGGAGGAAAGGAAAGAAAGCCTCTGTAACAGTTTGGCTGCCTGAGATGCTAGTGTTAGTGCGCTGCTTACCTGTTGTTATTGAAAGTGGTGGACTGGGCTGAGGCCATTAGGACATTAGGACTGTGACTAAGACAAAGCTCAAGGGCAGCCTCCCTATCTATTACCTTTTCCAACAAGATGTGGTGGCAGGTTAGAAGAGAAGGGCGGAGCTGGCATGGTCACATGACCCTAGAGGTATCACAGCCATCACTAGGGACCTTACTCCGTGACAAAGTGTAGTTTCCCAGAACCCCCCTGCACCTATCTCCTTGAAAGCTGGCAGGCTTCATGGCCTCAGAAGGGGCTAGCATCCCTGCTGTTTTCATCCAAATCAGGCAAGAAATAACAAAGTTATAGGGATTTTTGTGATTCCCTATTATAGCTTATGGGCGAAATGCCAAAATGCATCAAAACAGCAAAACAGTTTTGGCAAAACGAAACGGAATAGTGCTTCGAAACAGTGAAACGGAACACCGTTCCTTCAAAACAGCGAATCTGAAATCGAAATGAAACATTGCCATTTTGCACAGCCCTAGTATTGGATACCCCAGTGATTAGTCTAGTATAAATACCTTGATACTGTAGTACAAGTGACCTTCATTTATCTGGTTCAGTGTACACACACACACACACACACACACACACACACACATACACACACTGTATTTACTCAAAGATAAGGTAAGATTTCCCACACACACACACACACACACACACTGTATTTACTCAAAGATAAGGTAAGATTTCCCCCCCTAATCAGCAGGGGTAAAAAGGGCTTCTTGTCATATATTTACAAGGAAGCCACATTAAATACATTGTCCATCATTAAACTGCTGCTAAACCAGCATATGCTCAGCAATAGAAGCCAACTACGAAGTTGA
>NW_017729024.1:104929918-104938238 GCF_001723915.1 Gavialis gangeticus
ACACACACACACACACACACACACACACACACACACGGCAACTTCCCTCCTCCAGGGCTAGGTCTTGCAACACTGATGCACATGCTTAATGTTAAGCATACAAGTAGTCACAATGAATTCAAGATGTACAAGACTGAGGTTCAAATCTTTTAAAGTTTGTGGAAGGGAAGAGAGGCTGCATTCCAGCAAAAGCACTTCAGTTAAATATGTTATCTCAACAGATTACAATTTCCAGAACCAGCCTTTGATTTCCAGCACTAGGAACTCAGATATGGTTTGAGGAATTCAAAGCACTTAATTAGTACAAGAAAAAAACAAACAAACTACAATGAAAGTAATAATAAAAGTATAATAAAAACATATAAAAGTATAATGAAAGTATAATAAAAATATACCCTCTAACCATAACCAGACAAAGTGAGTATTCCAAAACAGGAAGAAAAAAAAAGTGTAAAAGTTCTCTATGCACTACCCAACTGTGCTTAAAATAAAGCATTGCCTATGGAGGACAGAGATAAAAAAGACAAAGAAGAAAGAGAAGAAATGAGACAGATTAAGGGGATGAGAGTTCCACAGTCTAGAAACCACAACAGCAGAGTCACCTGCTAACCTGAAACCTGAAGAAAGAATTACTGCATTATGAAAGAAAAAAAGTAGCCAAAAAGATCTGCTAAAAGCCTTAAGAGGGAATTAAAACACTACGGCTCAGTGGTTAAAACAACACAGGTGTCTTTCTGTATATTGCTGGTAGGTTGAAAATACGTATCAAACACACTTAATCTGGTAATCTGCTCCTGAATTCTGCTTGTGTGAAGGAAAAATTTCCCCTCCCTCCCCACAACTTTACAAATGAACTGCACCCACTATTGAAATTTCTTTCTTTTTAGGGCTATAATGGTGAAATAGTTTGACATATCTACATGGCAGAATCAAAGCATGGCTTTCAGGGTTAAAGACTAAGCTAGCCTAATTTGCAGGGCAAGAGATATATGTTTGAAAAACATCAGCACATTCATCTATCTATCTAGGGCACCTATCACATTGGTATCCAAATGCTGATTATACTGCATCCCATATCCAACCACAGGGATAGAGTCTGAATTACACTCCAGCTCTTTGGGAAGGTTCTGTGCTTGAGCTGCTTAGAAAGGTGTGGGGTAGTCTGGGGCTCTCATCTCTTATAAGAGGGCTTATGGGGGCTCTTGTTTCTTATAGGGGGGCTCAGGCCCCCCAATCCCGTATTTCAAACCCTGTACGGAATCTTGGTGGCAATCCTGCTCCTCCCCATGTGCTTCATGTCAGAAAAGGAAGCAATGAACAGAGTGCACATATGCATCTTCTTTCTCCACATCCCACTTTTTTCCTGGGAGAAAGAGAAGAAAATAAACAGAAAGCCAAGCCACCCCTTGCTCCTCAATCTGTAGTGACCATGAAAGTGAAAACAAAAGCCACTTCAGTTGTCTGCCTGTCCAAAGGAAATGGCTTCCAACTCCACATTCACTCAATGAACAAGGGAAAAAAGAGGGCACCCAAAACCCATCTCAACTTTGGGCAAAAGAGGGCATCCAAAAACTGCAGAATTATTTGTAATAAGAGAAGAGTATCTTTTCCCATATGCCAGGGGTTCTTGAGATACAAAGCCTATTGCCAACACTGCACCTGTGGGAGATGAACAGGCATGTTCTTACCTGAACTCACAGGATCAATTGGTTAATTCATATAAAAGCACCTTGAAAATACCATGCAACTGTAAGGGTACCATGAACTGTTACAATCAGACTAGAGATGTCTCTAAAGTGAGGTAACACATTTAAAACTCACATGCAGAAATATCCACTTCAGACCTGAGAGACATACCTCATAGTCATTTGTGTTCACCGTTAATGAGGGAACCAGGGCAAACAGTTCGTTCAGTGTTTTTAAAATGAGCGGACGCCTGTCACAACTCAGCTTTGGCGAAAGCGCATTCCATGTAGAACGAATACAAACGACCTGGAAAAAAAAATGAGAGGTATCACTAGAATGGAAGAGCCGAACCTGCATGGCAGGCTGTTGATCTGGAGCACATTCCTGTTTCTCTGCTCTGAAGCAGTAAATTAATACAGGGCACATTAAAGAAGAATGTGAACATGAAAAATTCCCTTATATTAACAGCCTGACAGCACACAAAGGAATGTCATAACAATAAATGGCATTTCTCCAGATAAAGCAGCTGCTTCACTGTTCCAAATGAAGTAACTTTATAGAAAGAAAGAACACAAAAAACCCTTCTATTTTCCAGTTCCTCACTTGGTCAGGAGGAAGAGGTATGTGTGGAAAACTACATCCAGTTTTGGGAACCACAGACTTACAAAACAATTACAGGTCTAGGGAACTTGATTTGAGGAAAGGTTGGAAGAACTAAATTTATTTAGCCCGTAGAAGAGAAGACTGAGGGAATCTTGTTTTCACATTCCTGAACGGGGTTTATATGGAGGATGGAGATAAACTGTGGCTGCATGGGACAGGACAAGGAGTAATGGTCTTAAACTTGCAGCAAGAGAAATTTAGGCTGAATATTACTAAGATCTTTTTCACTATGTCAATGGTAAAGTACTAGAATAGGTGACCCCCCAAAATTGCAGAATCTCCACCCTTAGATGTTTTTAAGAGCAGGTTAGGCAGGCACTTACTTGTCTATGTTGATTTCGGTAGAAATGATCCTACCTTGAACAAGGGGACTGAATAAATTACACTGCTTTATTTGTTTAAAGTAGTTTAAAAAAAAACAAACTGCAATGGGACTGCAGCAGGATGCGAGCATGAGCAGTTGCACTCCATGGAAGCCGTGCAGAACAAAATGCACATAACCCCACCAAATGTCTTAGCAAATTTCCAGGGAAGAGATAAAAATAAGAGAGCAAGCTTCTGGGCCTAATACCTTTAAAGCAATCAACCAAACCAACCACTCACACATACAGAAATGTCAAGGTGAGAAACTTAAAAAAACAAACCCCCCCCAAAACAAAGCTTCTTTCATTCATACCCAGCAACAAATAGATCAACTTCCCACCACCAACTTCACTGCAATGGAGATCATTCCAACAGGTCATGTCTGGGAAACAACAATTCTGACTATTTTATGAAACATTACCAACCACACTTCCATTCTCACATAATCAAAAATCATGAGTCTGGGCCTGCAATGTGATGCAGCTAGCTTAAAAATCAGGTTTGTTTTTGTTTTTTCTTTTTCAGTACATCTGGGGTTCTATTTAGTTGTGGGGGGGAGGTTGGGGCGGGGAGTTTGTTTTTTGTGGGGGGGGTTTCTGAGTCCTTATGATGCAATAGTTTTACTTTTTCAGACTTCTTCTATGATTAGCCATGAGGGTAGAAACTCATTCTGTATTCAAATCTCAGCATCCATTTAAATAAAATCTCTTCATTCCAGTCACCGAGACCTAAAGCACCAAACGTTCTAAGAGCTGGGTGCCGTGTCAGGTAAAGAACATAATCTTTAATGGAAAAAAGATGCCAATTCACTAACTAACCCAGGGGCCTGATATGGCAACGAAGGTAAGTACCTCTAAAAGTTAGTGTAAAGTTCCTCTGCAAGGTCCTGTGTGCTTTCAGAATCCTAGGAATAAATGTTAGAGCTTTTAACAAATTATTAGAAATCAACAAAAACAAGTTACTCCTGCCCCAGTCTTCACAGTCTGCAGATAAAAAAAGAGAAAGTTCTGAAAATTACATTGTATTCTGAAAGTTAAGAATGCAAGCCATTTCTTCAGAAAAAGAAGGAAAACAAAGTTTTATGCCTGATAGTAGCTGACAGTCAAGCCCAGGCAAAATTGTGTCACCTGAGAGACAAAACTAAGATGTTTCTTCCATTTTGTTTTTTTAGACTGGAATGGAATTATTGATGCCAGAGCACGATGTTCATCTTCCGTCTGTTCATGCCTCTCAAATTTACTATTTCACAATCACCAAATTGAAAATGTTGACTTTTTTTGCCTCTTGAGGGTTACAAAAAGAAATCCAATAAAAACAAAAAGTGAAAGTGCTGTTAGAAATATTTATAACAGCCACTATATTACAAAACATAATGAGAATATTAACTCTATTTATCAAGTAGTAGATCATGAAATCTCATGGCAAGTGTTTGAAAGGTTGATTCTGGAAGCTTTTAATAATTCACTTCAAATGCATATAGACCCACATTCAAATGATATATAACTTTATGCTTAACATTAATGAGCATTATATACATGTGCTTAAAATTATGAATGTATTTAAATACCTTGCTGCACCAGGTCTTCACTAAAAGTAGTCAATTGACTATCAAGCTGCTGAGCAGTCTAACACTAAGAGGTATGGCACATTACACACTCTCAACATTAATCTGCTCAGCAAAAACAAAATGCTTAACATTCAGAAGATGTTAGTAAAAGCAAGAACTTGAGTAAGGAACTGGGAATTAGCTCCCCCCCACTGAAGAAACACAGGCAAAAATGAAAACATGCCATTGTAATCTTTCTACTAATGTAATGAGACAAAGATCTTTTGTGATATCTTTTAGTGGGCCAACTGTATAGTTGGGAAAACTGCTGGACAAGCTTTTGGGACCTGGGAAACTGTTAAAAATAGACATTTACCTCAATTTTTTTTTCCTTTTTTTTTTTAAATCAGGAAATTATATTTTGTTCAAAAAAGTTTCAAGAAAACAATTCAACCAGCTTTTGATTTGAATGCTGTTTTGGAAATTAATTTCCTGTCACAGCATTTCATATACAATTTTCCCAACAAGGCCTTGTTGCTATGAAACACGTACACATTCACGGAGTAAAACATCCAAATTTGAACATTTTTTTCCCCAGTAAAAATATAACAAGTAAGGGTGATTTTAAGAGATCTTGCAAAGACATTTGTAAAGCTCTTAGTTACAAAAATTCATGAAAATGGGATTCTAATTTGAAACTTCAGCTACAGAAGTACTAAACTCATGCACAATGTCATGATACATCACCATTTGTTAAGAAAAGGAGCGAGAGAAGTGCAAGATGCTGGCTGAGTAATAAGCCAGGAAACAGTCTCATAAAGTATATTTATTAAAACTTACTTCATATAAAGAATGAGATGCATTTCTTAAAAAAGAAAGTTAAATGACCATGGGGAAAAAAAAGACATATCTCCTAGCTTCCAATCCATGGGCAGCTCTATATATGGCTTTGTACTTACAGAGAGATTCAAGTAGTTCCTCAACTATTTGCCAATGAATCTTGACACTTAAAAAATCTTTTTCTAGAAGCCCGGGAAAGTTTTTTTTTTCTCCTCAACTGAAGCTTACTCCAACAAATGAAGAATTATGACATGTCTGAATTCAGAGTGCAGACCTCTCTCATCTTTTCCTAACAAGATCTAGAAAAATGCTTTCACAATTAAAAGCCTAACATGACTGGTGGCAACATTTTGCTGCTCTAAAGCCCATGTTGATAATTAAGTGTGGTACTCAGATCCCAGGCAAATTAACATATAATTTTATAGTTAGAGAGGAAGAGGGGTTTTGCATATAACAGAATAGGACACTGGGAAGGAAGCATTAAGGCTATTTCATTTGAGACCCTCACTAAACTTTCCTATGCTTCAGTTTTTTCCACATGGCAAATGAAATAATCCTTAACTCACAGAGTTGTTATGCAGCTTAATTAAATGTTTACAAAAACAAATTTGATGGAAAGCACTCTTGAAGTGAAAAAGTGTTACTGTTTTGTAGTCATTTCTGGAGTAAGTGCATACTTGTTTTTAAGTGCTGCAAGTGGATGTAGCACTTTATAGAGGAACTAAATACAGAACATGGAGAGCTGCAAGGGATGGCATATAAATTAAGTGACTGGTACCATTCCACTTAACCCAAAGGTTCCTGATGTTCAGCTTGGTTTCCAGTGCTAACACACAAATCAGAGAAAAAGACTCAAATCTTAGGCAACTGCAGTATTCACTTATTCAGGGTCAAATAAATGATCTGTTTACAAATGTAAGTACTTCCACCAAGGTCTTTACAAGCAGCAATTCTCTCTCATGCAAACCTATAATATCTGTCACATGACAGAAACAGATTATTTCAGCTTCTTTATACAGTGGTAGACTGGAACAATGCTAACTGAACTTTGGTCTCTACTTGTTGGGCTTCTGCTTGAAAGAAGTCTGAAAATAACTTGCATATTTGTACATCCCTTGGAAATTCTTTGAACTGGTGATCAAACAAAACTTAAAGCTCCCCTCCCCCCATTATAGGTATGACTCTGGGAACATTTCTTGAGCATCTATTTAGAAAGTGGCAAAGATCATTCACTTGACCACGGCAATCCTTTCTAAGTCCCTCAACGTGCTCTCCCTTCTTAATCACATTGAACACACACTGCTTATTTTTGCATTCAAACCCCTTCACAGTCTCCCACAAAGGCACTTCACTGAGTTCCTTTAGATTCCTCTTTAAATAACACTTAGATATAATTTCTAATTTAGCACAGCTGCTGACATGCTACAAATGTCTTGGATCATACTAAGCAGTATCATCCATTGTCTCCTTATGCTCTGCCCATCTGTCAGTACCCATCTGATGCCTTAAAGTTCTCTGTAACAGTGACCATCTCTTCACTCTGTACGTGTATAGAACATAGTATAATGGGCTTCTGGTACAGGAAAAGGGCCTCCTAAGAGGCTACTACAAGGGCAGATCCTTAGGAGGTGCAGTAGTGTGGATGCACCTCCCCTTTCTGATTCCACTGTGACAGCAGCAGCCAGGGACTTGGTTTTTTTTAGTCCCCAAAAAGGTAAATATCTCACACCTCCTTCCTTTCCTTCCCTTCCTTCCTCAACAGCACATCCCCGCTCCCATTCCTTCCCACCCCTGCCTGCCATTGCTGCAGTTTCGGCTGTCCCCAACAGATCTGGGTGTGGGATGGGAAGGGCAGGCGACTCCAAGATGCTCCTGCCACACTCCAGCCAAAATCAGAACAGCAATGGGTGGGTTCCTCCCCTCTACCTAAATGTTTTTACCTGTCATAAAATCCTGGATCCTCCCATGAGCTACTACATACAAACAGTACTTTGTCACCAGGACTTCTGGCAGCAAACAGCAACTACCACCACCATGCCACAAAAGTGCATGCATATGCATACTTCTGGTGATTCCATGTGAACACCACTACAGCAGCTTTACTGCCAGGGCAAAGAGTACTCTTTGGGAGGACATTGGCAGCTGAATGAACTGCTGAGCTAGCTTAATGGACTGCTGAACACACTCATATGCTCAGCCATGTCATAAACACTAGACATAAAATCAGGCTTAGGCTGTTGAGTCCCTTGCAGGGTGCTGGACTCTACAGCGGTGACTGGTGATAAAAAGTTGCCCGTTTTCCCCAGTGAGATTCTGCAGGTTCCTCAAGTTGCGTCTCTGCAGGGAGCAATGTATTTTAATGAAGACATCAATAATTTCTCTGAAGTATCTGATAGAACCTCACAGAGCTCACTGCAGAGAATTCCACTCCTCAGATTTTGCTACCATATCTACACTATCCTGCTTGGATTAATTATCTGTTATTGCTATTCGTCCTTTAGGTCTCTGCTACAACCAGAGAGGATAAAAAAAGCAAGATAAATGTTAAAAAAAAATTAAAAAGACGACAGAAATTACAGAAGCTCATAAAAATAACGTCTGCTATAACACAGTGCAGCCAAATAAAAGTCTAAGGATTAAGAGCTAAATTATGCTGCGACTGAAAGTCTAAACATTTTCTTTAAATCAATAAAATAAACATTACCAAAGCTTTTCTGATGTATACATAATTACAAGCAAAGCAAAAGAAGGCTCAGTCAACAGGGAAAATCAAATATCCATCAATGCTATGGAATGAACTGAAGGGACTTTTATGAACACATTCCATAAAGGGATTGAGTGTTCAGTTAAGTGATATTTTATATTGAAAAATCAGCATGCTGAGTATCAAAAGTAATTGCTGAATTAAACAGTCACTTCAGTGACTGTGAAAACACTTTAGAGAGCAATTTCAAGACCTGTGAAGATGAAGCTTTTAGGAATGCCTATTGAGTTAAATCCATTTTAGAAATAGGCAAATCTGTGAATACATTTCTATGGTACCTAATGTTGACAGATACTGAAACTTAATCTGATTACATATTCAGTGAAAATGACACCCATTTGCCCCTGCTATTAAAAATACCATTTCTCAAGAATTAGAAAGAACAATACTCCTTCAGTGTTCACAAAAAACACACACATCTTCTAAAATCTGAAGGTTATAACTTAAAAAAAAAAAAA